>NC_139573.1:15299384-15657901 GCF_965112155.1 Podarcis liolepis
GTATACATGCCACCCATACAGATTATGCCATCCCTCTATAACTAGTATGTCTGTATTGTCTAACAGTATCCAGTCTCTAATCCAACGTAGGCATGCTGCCTTGTAGTATAATATTAGGTCCGGGAGAACAAAGCCTGTCAGAAGGTCCTACACACAAATAGGAGTCTGGCAGAGACACATGCCTGACTGGCATGTTCTTTCCCTCCTGGTAGGTCATTTGGGAGATTAAAAATCTTGCACCTCCAAGAAATCTCCACCCAACTGGTGGATCAGACCCTTCTGTGGTGTAAACATATCCTAGAATCTCTAGCCTTGCTTCATGTCGCCTTTGGAAAACCCTGCAGATCTTCCTGGCCTTTAGATTTTGTTCAGACTTCCCACAGGAAAAACTTTCCACTGCTTCGAACTCAGCACCACCACCTGGTGGTTGCAATGATTTTTTGGGATGCCTTGGCAGTCAACCCCCCTTGCTCCTCCTGTGCTGGAGATTCCTCCCCCGGAACAGGAAACAGCGCCCTTTTGCATTTCCCCTCCAAATGCCTCCCACCGCATGGGGAGCTCTTGGTGTCAGGAAAACAGCTCTGCATCTCTACACCCAAGACGCCTCCAGAGCTTAGCACAGCCGTCTGGGATACTGCATCAGCTTCCCCCGCCATCTTGAAGTCTCCAAGTGTGACACAGCTTTAATTCCTGCCGAACACACACACACTGCCTGTTGGCATCAGACACAGCCTATGTCTCAAACTGCTTTTTGCAGCTTCGGGAACGTAAACAACTGCTCCCCCATTCCCCTTTCTTTTCAGGCTGATTGCCTTGTCTGCTTTTACGCAGCACTGAGGAATCTCCTCCCTCCGTAGCTAAGAAATCATTAGCTCCATTCTTGGCAAAGTCTTGCTGCATCAAGCACCTCTTCTTTTCTCGAAAAGCAGCTTTTCCATTCCCTCTACGTCACTCAGGGACTGGGACATTTACTCCTTCCTGTTTTCCTTTTTATCTGTTAACAATGTATATTTAATATGGTGCTTCTTCCCCTGCAATATCAACTTGGTTAGGTCGTTTTTCCATTTATTGAAGCATTGCATTTTTCCTATGATAAGGATCTGGAAGAGGAAAAACAATTTTAGAAGAATATTCATTTTTATGGCTGAAATTCTTCCCCATGGGGTCAATTTTAATCTAGACCAAATTTCCATATTTTTTTAAAAGAATCTTTCCAAATTTTGTTGTAATTATCTTCAAATAAATTAAAAATTTTCATTGTGACATAAATTCCTAAATATTTCTTTACTGTATTTTGTTGTAATTATCTTTGAATAAATTAAAAATTTTCATTGTGACATAAATTACTAAATATTTCTTTACTATTTGTAAGCCCATTTTTTCTTTTAATTCCTTTTTCTCCTGATGCCGTATATTTTTAAGCATTAATTTAGTTTTAGATTAAGTTTAAAACCGGAGACTTTGCCAAATGTATTAACATTTCCCCACGGATTTTAAAGATACTTTCTTCTGGATTTTCCACCGTTAATATTAAGTCATCCGCGAATGCCTTCACTTTAAAAAATTTTTTGCCTAATGTTATCCCTTTTATTCCCTTTTTAATGTACTGATTAAGTATTTCCAAACAATGAGGAACAATAAGGGGGAGAGCGAGCCTTGTTCCTTTTTCTATTTTGAAAGATTCTGTCATTTTGTTGTTAATTATCAATTTAGCTTTTTGTCTTCCATAAATTGCTTTTATTTCTCTGGTAATACACTCCCCCATTGCCATCAGTTCCATAACTTTTTCCAGGAATTTCCATGATACGTTGTCAAATGCCTTCTCAGCATCTACAAATATGAAGGCTGCTTTTTGCTTGGTTTCAAGTCCAGATATTCAATTATAAGTGTTCTCGTATTATTATTCATTCGTCCCAATTTTGTGGGGAATGTGGAATGTAAGAAAGTACACAAACAAACAAACAAACCCAAAACAAACACACTAAAAATATGTTTGTAGAAGGGGAGGTTACAGGCTCCCCCCCCCCGTTTTTATTATGTATTTCATAGTTTTCTTTTGTATTTTTGTGCAGTGACCTGCCCTGAGATATTTGGATGAAGGGTGGTATATGAATTTAATGAATTAATCAATCAATTCATAATTGTTAATAAAAATAGCAATGCTGGCAAAACAGAAAACTGATGACTCATGGAAGTAAAGCTTACTCTCCCCAAAACATTTAAAAGATGTACTGGGAGCTATTAGTAGCCCCTTTCTCCCCCTTTCAATGGGACCAAGGAAAATGGAACTTTGCCGAAAAGAAATACAGTGGTACCTCAGGTTAAATATGCTTCAGGTTACATACGCTTCAGGTTACAGATTCCGCTAACCCAGAAATAGTGCTTCAGGTTAAGAACTTTGCTTCAGGATGAGAACAGAAATCGTGTGGTGGCGGTGTGGCGGCAGCGGGAGGCCCCATTAGCTAAAGTGGTACCTCAGGTTAAGAACAGTTTCAGGTTAAGTATGGACCTCCAGAACGAATTAAGTACTTAAACTGACGTACCACTGTATGTACTCCCACTCATGTTTGCCCCTCTCCAGTCTGTGAGACTTTGTATACTTAAGCCAGAGTTTTCTGAACAAACACGAATAAAACACACTGTCATGGTTATGCAGGGAAAATAGTTATTTTAGCAAAGTCAGAAAGGCCTGTAAACTCACACATTGAGGAAAATAAGCCACAACATACAAAAGCTATGTAAAAACTAGTTAACATGAATGTTGCAAAGAGGATTTAAGGACTTTGCCAAGATGGTGAGCCCAGCTCAAGTGAAATCTTGATATTTCCCGGGGTTTCTGGACCCTGCCAGTTGCTGGTCCTAGATTACGAACACAGCCTTTGCTGGAGCCATCCTGTGTCTTCTGGAACTCAACCTGCAATAAACTGTTGAATTGTGGAGTGCTCTCATTCATTGATCTAGGCAACCAGTTGTTACATTCTCCTACTCCATTTTGCCCCCGTGCCAGTCTCAGGGAACATCTTGAATTTTGCTTTTACATCTTAGGCTGTGGTTTTCGCCGCCTAAGATTTCTTTTTGTACATCTGTACATGTTGGAGTTTCATAAGGGATGTTGAGAAGTGCCCCTTGTTTCCCAATGTAGTGGCTATTTTTCTAAGTACAATCCTGTCAACATAAACCAAGTAAGTTTATTGTTTATCTGAGCCACAAGGTGGAAGAGTTAGAAATGAGGCTGGATTTTAATAGGCAACCAGGGATATACATTGTACATACATGTCTGCCTTACTGGGTTCTATTTAGGATAAAAGGGTCTTATTAGAGTAAAATGTAACAAAATAAACAAGACTTCAACTATAATATCAGTTGCTTCAGGCATCTCTTTAGAAAGTTATTCAATTAAAAGGCATCTGAAAAACTAGTCAGGCTTTTCTTTTAAAAATGTGTTCAAAAGCAGATTGATAGCCAATCAAAAAATTGTGCTTTTGGAAAAAATGGGGTTTTCCTAAAGAAAGCTCAATAATTTGAGGGTGTCCTGCTGGTTTTTACATTCTGAAGTATGGCAATCCCATGTCAACCCAGAGTGCAGCAGTCAAAAGAGATGAATTCCATGTTAGGAAAAGGCTCATTCTATATCTGCAACACTCACATGACTCACAAAACTAGCTTGAAGACCTGAACAGACACCAACATTTATCTTGCTACATCCACAGTGGATGCCAAGATGTCTGAGGTTACAGGCTTTAATTTCCAGAATTAATGTTTTTGTTTAGCTACAGCCCATACTTAATTAAAAATAAGGCCACTTGTAGAACCTCTGCCAGTTGCCCAATCCCACCTGGGGAGGCATTGCCAAGATGATCAGTCCAGGTAGGGGGAGGGACCACTCTGTCCACACAATAGATGGAGGAACTTACCTGGGAACCGTCAGTTGGCCCCAGAGCTTCTCCCACCCTACCCACCCTCAGTTATGCCTTCTTTTTCAGGTTAACCTTTTCTTCACAGGTACGTGGGCGCTGCAACATCAAGGTCGCTGTGGAATGGCAAGAAAATAATTCCCCTGCGTTGGCAGGTTTTGCCTTTCCCGTAGCAAAACATCACAACATTGGCGGTTTCAGGCCTTGGGCGGAATCCTTTAGTCTATCTTCCCTAGATAGGAGTGGGTGTGTAGCAGTGACCCACACTCCCTTCCTCTTTGAGACGGCGATCACAGGGGTCCCTGTTAAAGGGGTTGTTTGAGGGGAGGATTGGCTGTACGTCTAGAAGTTGTCTTTGCTCTCCCCTGTGACGGTGGCATAACGGGGGGGGTGGTCTCTCTGCTTGAACATATGTTCTCTAGAGCCAGCCCATCCCCCCCACACTCTGGATAACCCTGATGTTCCCCAGATCCCCAGACTGGGAGGGATAACGCCCAATGCCTAAGCCAAAGTCTACCTTCATCTGAAAACATAATCTGAAACATAATAAAGTTGTGGCCAATTTTAATCCCATTGCACGTTGTCTTGAGTCATTATACCACTCGGGGGCCGTCCAGGGTTGGGGGGACTATGCATGTCCACACAAAAATCCCAGCAATATTTTCATTCATAAATTGTGCAAAAGCACTTCGCCTGCCAAAAACCCTCCAACACTGCCATTAAGAAGCACATGTTCTCCTGTTAATTAGAACTTAATTTGAAATAAAGTACAGGCGTGTGCTGGAAATGATGAGATCACAAATTTCGGAACAGCACCTCATGCAAGGTCATTAAGGTTTGAGCTTGAGGTAATGTTCCCCTTGACAAATGCTCCCCTTGAAAGTGTGTGGGGATATTCAGACCCACATGGGACTCATACTTCCAAGTCAACTTGGAAGTCTGACATCTTCAAATGGCATCAATATAACATCAACCCCAAGGTCAGAGGTGTCTCTGCGGGAGATATTTCCATGACTGGTGGGCAGGGAGGCACAGGGCAGCCAATCAGAAGCCATGCCTTGGTTTCTGAACATTTTGGAAGTCGAATGGAGTTCCGAAACAGATTCCCTTTGACTTCTGATGTACCACTGTTCTGAAGTAGATGGGCGAATGTCTGACTGCAGCCTCATAACTACCTAATGAGGGAATTAAGATTATAATTTGAGCAATGTTGTCATAGCCCTTTTCAGATTTCCCCTTGATATTTTCTAGGAAGTGCGTTATATAAAAAATCTGATGGAAAAAGGGAAAGCATGATAATGCCCTGTTGAACTTTACACCATTTCCTGTTTTTTCCACACAGAACAACCACCAAGAGCCACAGTGAGCCATGGCTGCCAAGGGGCCCTGTCCTTTATGGCTGCTCTTGGTTTTGCTCTCCTGGATGGTGCTGGGGACTGAAGCCTCCCGGGATTTCCAGTCCTTCAAACACGAGTATGTGGATTACCCGTGGACTAAAGTCAAAGATTACTGCTACTATTTACTCAGGAAAAGAGGCCTGGATTACCCAATAGAGCACACTTTCGTTCATGTCTCTGACCAAGATCTTAAAGACATCTGCACTGTTTTGGGCGTACCAGAAACTGGTCCAATGCAGAGCTCATCTCCTGTTCCAATCACCATGAGTTATAGGTATGATTTCATCTACCACACTTATGAATTTACTAGGAAAATTGAACTTTCATGTAAGAATTGAATTAACATTTTGAATGTCATTGTTGCACAAGCAGACTTCTGGTCAGGCAACAAACCTCCGCTACCATTGTTGGAGTTGGAACTTAACTGGTTAAGTTGTTCCCATGGTGCCTCAGCATTCTGACGTCAGCTTTCGAAGCTGGGAGGAGTTTGGGAGGAGTTAGTCAGTCCCACTCTGTGTTCCGTGGGGAAAAGACGCAGTTTTGGCATGGCTGCAAATAGTCCTGGAAATTCCTGAGAAATGTTGGAATAAATGCTGTAAATAGACAAACTGGACTCTGTGTGTTTGTCTGGAAGCTGAATCAAGCTGGTGACAGTTCTACACCGCTGTGTGAAACTCTGCTGAGCCGTGACTGAGTGGCGCAGCTGAGGGAAGCGCGCCGGACCGGGCAGCCATAAATCGCTAATCGAGGTTCGTAAATCAATTAGCGGGGGTCACGGCTAATAACCAAAAATCACAGGTTATGGATCCTAAATCATCGCTTGTAAAACTGTCACGGAAGATACTGCCGGAATGCGTTTGAAGTCTGCGGTGTCGAGCAGGAGGCAAAGGAGCAGCTGCGGAGTTTGAAAGCAGCTAGCTGGAAAAAAAACGCAGAGGTCTGCTGTGGAGCCAAGGAGCTGAGAGCAGCAGGGAATCGTTTCTCCGGACGGGTGCTGGATGAGCTGGTGATCTTGTGAGTACAGCTTGGGGCCCCTTGGGAGAACGGAAGAGGATGGCAGGCTGCCAGGTCTTGGAGGACTGTGGGAGGCTCACTTTAAGAAGTTGGGCAACCTGGCTGCTGATCTGAAGTCTACTGTTCTGGGTGCCAGGAAGCCAGAGGCCGTTCAGCGCTCCAGGGTGTTTGTGAGGCTGGAGGCGGAAAGCAAGGGCCGGGAGATGGCTGCTTCAGAACAGAAAGACAAGATGGCGCTGATCACCTACGTGAGAGCCGGTGCACAGCTGGGAAAGGCTGTGGGCCCCAGAGGGGGGGCAAAGGGACTATTGGCACTTGGAAATGTGCTGCATTTGCTGTGAAGCTTCAGCAGGAGGCCAGAGCCCTGGAGAAGGAATACAAAAGCCTAAAGATGGCTGGAGCCCCTGTCCCTGATGCTTTAGCCACAAGGAGTGCTGCTGAGCAGGTCGGGGGGGTGGAAGGTTTCCAAAGGCACGTTTAAAGTTTTCCACTGTACGTGCTGGAATGAAGTGGAGGTTCAGAGGGGGCGGAGCTGGCAAGGAGTGCTTTTCCGGAAGAAGGAGAAGGAGGCCAGCTGGGAGGAGCCCCGGAGCAGTGTTTTTCCACTGGAGTTCGTCATTGCTACAGGCTTCAAGGCCAGCCATCTGCTGCAGCGGGAGATACGTGCTGCAGAGTTGTCTGGGAACTCTGAGATAAGTCCAGTCTTCAGAGCAACGCAGGATGTTGCGGTTTTCGGACGCTGCCGAGGACAGAGGCAGCGGGACGTTTGTTGCTTCTATGGCAACTGTGAAAAACAACTCCAGCCAGGACACGATGACACGCTGGGTGTTTTGGTTTCTGCTATCAGGCAGCACCTGATAGGCAAACTGCGGAACTGCAGGGCTGTTTTCAACAGGAACAATTGTTTTATTCACAGACGGAGCACAAAAAAGCAGTCTGTGGTGTGGCTAACGTGTTTTTTCTCTCCTTCACTGGAGGAGCTAGAGATCTGCGTTGTGCCGGGACTGAATAGTTGTCAGTTATCTGTATCTGCTCTAACGAAGCAGGGGTTCAAAAATGTGCTTTGAAAATGACACCTGTTCCATTTTCAGAGGGGGGCGACAACGGGTCAACATGGCGAAGAGCAAGAACAATTTCTTTGTTCTGGAGTCACCTATGGAGGGTGGTGGGAATGCTGAAAAAGCACAGGCGCAGTGTGCTAAGGTTCCCAAAGATGTGCAAAAGTTGCACAGGTGCACAAAAGGGTACAAGCTCCGGAAATGTGGGAGGTCCCAAGGGTGCAGGGCATGCAAAGATGCAAAGGTGCTTGGTTTTCCCGGGTTTGGGAGGGTAGCCAAAGAGCCCTTTGAGCTGGTTCACACAGATCTGTCAGGACCCATGAGGTCTGAGAGTCTGGGTGGGGCCAGGTATGTGCTGTCGCTGACAGGTAACCACAGCCAGGTTGGCTGGTGTTTCTCTCTCAAATCACAGGGGGAGGTGGCGCAACTGTTCCAGGATTGGGTTGCGGAGGTGGAACTAAGGTTCTCCACCAGGGTGCAAGGGTTCAAGAGCGACCAAGGGTCACAGTTCGCTGGGTCTGCTCTGGAGGAATTTTTCAAGGAAAAGGGAATACGTCACCAGGTGACGGGTGCAAAGTCTTCTCAAGGGAGAAGGGAGGCTGTGGCTGAACCCAGTGATGGGGATCAGGTCCAGAATCAGGGTTCAGATCCCGGTGATGGGGACCAGGTCCAGGGTCAGGGTTCAGGGCAGGTTTGGGCATCTCCAAGGGTTGTGAAAGGAGTGTCCAGGTGTGAGGCTTCATCTCCGGTAATGGAGAAAGCTCACGGAAGGGTTGTCAAGTCAGAGGGGGAAGAATCTGACGGAGAAGACACAACTGCTGGCCCTAATGGGTCAGTAGGGTATCAGGTCACAGGTGCGTGGAAAAGTGTCGCACAGTGTGATTCTGGGAGTGTTGAAGGGGTTCAACAGGTGCCTGGGAAAGATGCCGGGAAGGGGCACAAGGCAAAGGGGAAGGTGTTGAACTCAGAGGGTCTTGTCAGAATGTGATGCAAGAGGGGGTGTTGGAGTTGGAACTTAACTGGTTAAGTTGTTCCCATGGTGCCTCAGCATTCTGACGTCAGCTTTCGAAGCTGGGAGGAGTTTGGGAGGAGTTAGTCAGTCCCACTCTGTGTTCCGTGGGGAAAAGACGCAGTTTTGGCATGGCTGCAAATAGTCCTGGAAATTCCTGAGAAATGTTGGAATAAATGCTGTAAATAGACAAACTGGACTCTGTGTGTTTGTCTGGAAGCTGAATCAAGCTGGTGACAGTTCTACACCGCTGTGTGAAACTCTGCTGAGCCGTGACTGAGTGGCGCAGCTGAGGGAAGCGCGCCGGACCGGGCAGCCATAAATCGCTAATCGAGGTTCGTAAATCAATTAGCGGGGGTCACGGCTAATAACCAAAAATCACAACCATCCTCTCTGAAACCATCCTCTTACTGAGGAGGGGCAGGCAGAGGCTACAACCTCCCTTCCATACAAACAAAGGCTAACCGCCACTCGAGCCCAAAGGGCTTGCCACCAACACCCTCACACCTGCAACCAATCCCTGACGCACTGTGAAGTTTCATTCAACAGGGTATCACTGCCCACATCGGAAAGGTGTACCCCATTATTGCAAGACAAGACTTCCTTGTTGAAGGGGAAGGCAGGTGATTGCTTTCTTTCTGGCTGTATTAATGCCCAGAAAGGAAAGCTAAGACCAGGCCTCCCCAAACATGGCCCTCCATATGTTTAGGGACTACAATTCCCATCATCCCAGACCACTGGTCCTGTTAGCTAGGTATGATGGGAGTTGTAGTCCCAAAACATCTGGAGGGCCGGGTTTGGGGATGCCTGGCTTAGACCATTGCTTAAGCTTTGTTTAAGCTGCCAAGCGGGAAAGGTGAGCAGACTTATTATAAGGGGAATACTTTTTTTTAAGAGGGGTGAACATACAGCATTAAACCACTAGATGGGGAAGCTGTTGTGTGTCCAAATTGCAACATGCAAAAGTGACTCCTATTTAGGTCTCAATAAATGCTACTAGGCAAGGGGGAATTAGTTAAACTGTATGTTTCAAAGTTCTGTTTATTGAAAAGGCTATGTGAAAAAATTGATGATTGCAGGAAAATTTAGTAAAAGTTTGCATGCCTACATGTTAGAGTCAATATGCCTCCCCCCCCCCAATCACCAGCCCCCAAAGATTTAACTTCCATAGACACTGAGGTGGGAGCACCCAATCCTGAATATGGCAACTTCAGAAAACACCCCCCAAAGGCATTACTTCACCCCCCACAAAATCTCCAACAGATACAATTTTTTTCTAAAATGCAAATGAAATACTAAGCACAGGAATTTGAATATCATGAGGACTGTTCCTTGTAAATGTTTATAGATGTACATTTTCTCTGTCTCTGGCCAGAGGAGGATAGAATCAACAGACCCTCTTTTTCGTCATCCTACTTAAAATTTGCTATTCCTGTATCCCGTCTCTATGATTTTGGGTCAGAGGTGGAGCTCAGATTCATTCATTCAGTCCCTTGCTCAGATATCGCTTCAGCAAGAAACTTACACGGTTTATACAAATATCTCTTGGCCTCATCTCCCTGACCCTCAACAATGGTCTAAGCTTCTTGACTTATGCAGCATAATGCCAGAGGCATGGTGGGTAATTAATACAGTAGCCAACATCTGTAAGGTGAATGATGTTAATTATTTCACCACCTGCACTTGAAATTTGTTCCGTTGTCAAAAACATAATAATAGCCAAAATTCTACCCACTTGTGAAGGGTGTGCACAAATGGAGTAGTCATGCTCTATAAAATACATTGTGTGGATACTGTCCTCCGTAGACTGTTGTTGCACGAAAGTCACCACATTGTCGTTTATCAAGTACTGACTGGCAAGTGTCAATATTCACACGGATATGTGATCATGACTAGAAAACATCCACCACAACATTTGCACACGAGAATTTGAAAGGATATACAGTGGTACCTCGGGTTAAGAACTTAATTCGTTCCAGAGGTCCGTTCTTAACCTGAAACTGTTCTTAACCTGAGGTACCACTTTAGCTAATGGGGCCTCCCGCTGCTGCCGCACCGCCACCACACGAAATATTACTTCTGGGTTAGCAGAGTCTGTAACCTGAAGCGTCTGTAACCCGAGGTACATTGCAACCTTATTTTGCTAATGCAAGTACATGGCCTTGTAGAATTCAGGGCGGGGAGTCAGTGCATGGGAAATGGGGAAAAAACTAGAAGTAGTTGGTTCTACTGTCTCTGGCTTCAGTTCCACAAACTGTTTTGCCTAAGTTTTACAAATTGCCTTATTTTTAAGTATGGGCTGTAGGTAAACAAACAAACAAAATCTCTCTAAAAAGTTAGTCTTTTGTCATCTAGGGAAACACTTTTCATCAAGTAGTGTAACGCTTGTAGCGTTTCATATATATGTTTCATCAAGTAGTGTAATCAGGATTAGCCCTGATAAATAATGGTGGATGAACACTTTCCCATGCATTGCATGATGTATTATGCCTATCTGGAGTGAGTAAAAATATTCATGTGAGAATATAGACATCAGCTATGCCATCAACTTGTTGGGTACAGAATGCATCCTTCCAGTAAAACAATATATGGGAACTACAATAACATTCAAGGCCAATTAGCAAGTAGACCTTCATGTTTTTCTACTAATGATGCTTCAATTCCTTCTCCCACAGGGGGTAAATAGGCTTCCAGCCTTTGTCCCAGAACATCCAGTAACAATTTTCCACGTATCATCATCCACCATAGCTGAATTCTCTCTATATAAGGTGTCTCCTCCTGAAGGATGCTCAGAGGCGCATACGAGTGAAAGAAGATATTTCGATCCACTCTTTGGGAGACCAATTTCTATTGCACTAGGTAAGAAAAAGGCCTCGACATGCTCATCTGCGAAGCTATGTTCATTGTTTTGTTCAGGAGTGGGAAAGGTGGCCTAGAAGGCACACTGCAGGCAGGTTTTAAATCAGCCAGCTTTTGAACAGCTAAACTTTGTCTGTCATTTCTTTTCTTCCATACTTGATTTCAGTTTCCCCCTGTCTTTGATAGAATAAACCTTTTCCATGTTTAACAACACTTTTCTCCTTGTATTCCCGCCTACCTGGAATTTTATTTCTGTATTCAGATATTCATTTTTGTGAATAAACATTTAACCTCTGTGTGACTCCTTCTCCTAAGTATTAATCATGGCAGCCATATTCTTTACCTGCATTTCACTGGCAGCCAATCATCTTTGAGCACAAGCTCTCTGACAATAGATGTGGTGGCTGAGCTGTGGATTGGCTGCATCAATTCAGAGTACAGAAGGCTGATGAGATGATTGCATGTAACAGCCATGTTGAAATATCGGTTACAATGCTTTCTCCGGAATTTAAATATTTCTATATGCAGGATTTGTTTAAATTTTGGAGGAAGACTAAGTCATGTAAGTACCACCACCCCGATACAAGGAAGCCCAGTGTGCTCATATACATATGTACATTTTGAGAAGGTATGAACAGCAGAAAGTAGGAAGTAAAGCTCTATGTATAGGGAAATTTAGCTTCATTGGAAAAATCTACATTCCTAGATTTAGGATAATTTTACAGTCATGAAAGGTGCCCATTTCAAAGGTGTTTACATTTCTCTAGAAATGAAAGTAGATGCCAAGTCATCATTGGGCTGTCTCAAAGAGAAAGCAGGGTTTGACTTGAATAAATTTTATGAATTTCTTAGTCCGTCTGTTTGACTTTACGGATGGGCACAAAGGTCTGTCTTTTTCTTCTTCACTCATCCCTTTGTCCTTTTGTATCATTACAATCTTCAGCCTATGAGTAGGGACTACCTTTTTTTCAGTTGGTTGTACTTATGCTGCCCTGGGAGTCAAACACTGTTCCATCTTTCTGGCAATAAAGATACATTGGCAATAAAAGCAATAAATTGCTATTATTTCATGACAACCTGAATCAGCTCCCTGAGGAGGCCACCACACTCTGACTCAGGTTAACAGTTTGGCACTTAGGGAATCTCAGTATGCTAATTTGGGGAACTCTCGCCTGTTTATTGCTGCTGTGGTGACAGGAAGAATAATGGTGTCATTCATTGTCTTTGCAGAGGCTAATTTTTGTGTGATTTTTGAGCTGCTTATTAGTCTCTGAAACTTAGTTTTATTCATTTCTTCAATCTGCCTGTTAACTAAACTATAGTTTCATAGTTGTAATGGGGTGGAGGAAGAGAGATGGGAATGGGGAAGGGCCACAACTCAATGCTAGACAATAAAGGTGTACCTTGGATCCGAACGCCTTGTGAGTCAAACATTTTCCTCCTGAATGCTGTAAACCTGGAAGTGAGTGTTTCAGTTTTCGAATGTTCTTTTGAACCCAAACTTCTGATGCAATTTCCCACCTTCCGATTGGGTGCAGGAGCTTCCTGCAACCAATCAGAAGCTTTGCCTTGGATTCTGAACATTTTGGAAGTCAAATGGAGTTCCGGAAGGGATTCTGTTTGACTTCTAAGGTACAGCAGTACTGAAGTAGGTGGGGCAGTGTCTGACGGCAGTATTAGGCAGCCTCATAACTACCTAATGAGGGAATTAGGATTACAGTTTGAGCAAGGCTGTCATAGCCCTTTTCAGATTTTCCCTTGATATTTCCTAGGACATGGGTTATATAATAAATGTGATGGAAAAGGGGAAAGCATGAAATGCTCTGTTGAACTTTGCTTCGTTTTCTATGTTTTCTGCACAGACCAAACACCAAGAGCCACAGCGAGCCATGGCTGCCAAGGGGCCCTGTCCTTTATGGCTGCTCTTGGTTTTGCTCTCCTGGATGGTACTGGGGACTGAAGCCGCCTGGGATTTCCAATCCTTCAAACACGAGCATGTCGATTACCCGAGGACTGCAGTCAAAGATTACTGCGACTATATAATCGATAAAAGAGGCCTGGTTCATCACGCCGTACGCACTTTCATTCATCTCTCAGACCAAGATCTTAAAAAAATCTGCACTTTTTCTGGCCACCCATACACTGGTCCCATGTCGAGCTCATCTGACGTTCCAGTCACCACATGTATAAAAGTTAAATTCAGCTACATCACTTGGAGAACAACTAAGGAAATTTCCCTTACATGTGACAACGGATACCCAATGCGATTAAGATAATGAATGCCAAGGTTGCACAAGCAGACTTCTACTCAGGCAACAAACCTCCGCTACCATCCTCTCTGACACTCAGCAGCCCCCGACACTTTCCCCCTCCTGCACTGCATCCCTCTAAAGAAACCTCTCAAGGTAGTCCCCCAATCTTCCAGTACAGGTCTGGGCAAAGGCAAGAGGATTGCAAGAAGGAGGAGTTGGAGATGTCTTTTTAGAGAAGCAAATATGTATTTTACATGCTCTCAAGTCACCATTGGATTGCCACCAGGATTCCTTCCTTCTTGAGGGTGAAAAGGCCACTCTGATAACTTTGGGCCTCCGCTTTGTCCCACCGCTCATCTCCTACCTCACTATTTATAATATAAAAGTATGATCTCATTCCTTTTCTCATGATTCTTGCTGTTGTGGGATCAAGCAGTTATTTGTAGTATCCCTTGTTGCTTATTTAAACCTGGCCTCTTTTGTCACTCTTCCACCTTGTGACTCAGATAGGCAAACATGGAATATATATTTCTTATATACAGCTTTGTTCTTTCCCCCTATTTTCCTCTGTATCACTCTATTTCTTTATAACTGAAATTATTTCAATAAAATATGAACATTAAAAATCCCTGAAACTGTCTGTGGCTTTCTGGTCCACTTCCATTTGTCTTTCTCACAGCACTGCCAGTTCTGTGCTTTTCTCACTCACCAAAATAATGTTTCCAAATTCCTTCCAAGTACCAGAATTTTAGATTTCAAGTTGAATTCGCTACCGTTACTAAAAAAATAGTAACCCAGATTTGAGCACCAGCAGAAGTATCAGGTCCTCCTGTTCCCTACTTGATGAAAGGTGTCTCCCTGGAAGACAAAACACTAACTTTTTAAAGAGATGTCTGTTCAGATTTTGAAAGCTGTACTATGTGGATTATAGACATGGCCTCGTATCTTCATGTTTTGACCCTGTGGTTCAGCTCCAAAGCCCAAAGTGGATCTGTATGAACATTTCATCCCCACTAATGTAGGGAGACCCAGGTGGTGCTGTGGGTAAAAGCCTCAGTGCCTAGGACTTGCCGATCGAAAGGTCGGCGGTTCGAATCCCCGCGGCGGGGTGCGCTCCCGTCGCTCGGTCCCAGCGCCTGCCTACCTAGCAGTTCGAAAGCACCCCCAGGTGCAAGTAGATAAATAGGGACCGCTTTCTAGCGGGAAGGTAAACAGCGTTCCGTGTGCTGCGCAGGCTCACCAGATGCAGCTTGTCACGCTGGCCACGTGACCCGGAAGTGTCTGCGGACAGCGCTGGCTCCAGGCCTCTAGAGTGAGATGAGCGCACAACCCTAGAGTCTGTCAAGACTGGCCCGTACGGGCAGGGGTACCTTTACCTTTACTAATGTAGGGAGAGACACCTGACATCCTCTCTACCTTGCCCCAGACCTTTTCCCCTGGGGTCCCAATCCTACCATTAGGGACTATGCAAAGGTGTTTTCATGTGTGTGTTTTAAACACTCCTAGTAGGAAATGTCCAGGGCAACCCTGAGTTAGGGAAGATGTTGTAGGGATGCCACAAGACCGGCCAATGGAAATCTAGACTTTGCTCCTGTGTGAACAAGCCTTACAAAACTACAGAAGGAAGGCAGGGATTGAGCCTAGTGTGGCTTCATTTGATGGGGCGTTGGTGGCTAGGCTCCCTGCAAATGATGAATGAGGAGGATGTGCCATCCAGTGTAAGCTGGAGATAATGGTAGGACATTCAAGTGGGGTTCAGAAGTATTCACAGCTAGCTTATCTGAATCACAACAGAGAGGGCCTGGAAAACAGAAAGGTATTAATTCACAACTGGGAAACATGGCCGCTGCAAGATGGGCTTTGCAGAAATGGCTTGTACCAGGGTGGACCTTGATGCCTGGTAACTCCCTTCCAGCCTGTGGCCAATGGAAAGAAGATGAGATATGGACCAGAAGGCAGCCTACCTGTTACCGGAATGCTTTTCCTATGCCAGTATCAACCTCTATAATGATTGGCATCAATAATAATGAAAAATAAATGTGGGTATGTTTTACCCACTTTGGGTCACACATAGTAAATACATTAATGTAGCAGACCGTAACGACATTTCTTTAGAAAGCATGTCGACAACAATCTATACATGAAACTAATACTGGCTGCCAGCCCATAAACTAGGATTTTCTGTGCTCTTACCTAAGAAGAAGGTTACAGGTTACCTCATTTTTAGTTATGCATGGGCTGTAGCTAAATGAAAACATTAACTCTGAATTATGATTGCTGAATCATAAATGTAGAGAAGAAAACTTGATATAAAGAAACTGTAGTCTCCCCTACTCCCAAACTGTCTTTTGCACCAAATGAAGTGTTACCTCAAGTTCAAATCTTAACGACCTTGCAGCTGGTTCTATTCCGCAGTTTGTGATCTTATGACTTCAAGCACATGCCTGTTCTTTACTCCAAATTAAGCTCTTATTAACAGGAGAACACGTTCTTCTTAATGGCGGCGTTGGAGGGGTTTTGGCAGGTGAAGTGCTTTTGCACAATATGTGAATGAAAATATTGCAGGATTTCCCCAGCAGAACACGAGGTTTTCTGCTGTCTTACCTAAGTTCTACAAGTGGCCTTATTTTTAATTAAGTATGGGCTAAACAAAAGCATTAATTCTGAAAATTAAAGCCTGTAACCTCAGACATTTTAGCATCCAGTGTGGATGTAGCAAGATAAATGCTGGTGTCTGTTCAGGTCTTCAAGCTTGTTTCGTGAGTCACGTGACTGTTCTGGGAAACCACTGATAGGAATTAGTTCCTAGTACAAAATGCAAATAGATTTCCTCCAGGTAAATATGGCTGCTGTTTTTTTATTGGTACATATCCATATTTTGGAACTCAGTGCATTAATTGGTAAGTCCAAGCATGAGTATTTCCAGATATAGAAGGAGCCTTTTCCTAACATGGAATCCAGCTCTTTTGACTGCTGCACCCTGGGTTGACATGCGATTGCATGATTTGCATCAAACAGTGTAATGAATTCAGGCAGGCAAGCAAACCCTGATAAGAATTAATGAGTCTGGCAGTTATATGAAATGTTTATTGACAATTAACATCCAGAGAGCAGCTCCGAGCCTGCCACTCTTAGCTATGAGCTGGTCACTTTGAGTCCCCGCCCCTTTCACAGCGTAAGGGCTTCAAAGTCCAGTCCGTCCTCTCTTGTATTTCTGTTGCATTTTAACCCTTTGAGCTCATTTGGTTCAGGGACAAGGTGAGTAAACTCCCACCCCATACCATGAAACTAAGAGCCCTTTAAATGCTGCTTCCTTCCTGGTTGCATAGCAACCTCTTCAATGTCATCTATCTCCTCGTCTTCTGCTGCCTTCGAGATTTCCGAGTGTGCTGCTCTATCTCAGTCTGGGAATTCTTGATGAAGGGGTGCTGAACTAACCCACTCCTGCTCTGTCTGTGGCTGCAGTCCCTCATCCTCAGAGTCAAAGACTTCCCAGGCATTCGATTCGGCCACATCCCTGACACGTAGGGAGAAGAAGGACCTGAGACTTTTGTAGGTGCTGAAATTTGGGGGTTTTAGTATAGCAGCCAATACAACTTGAAATCTAAAATTCTGGTTCCCAAACTGTTTGGGAACAGCAATTCCCAGTAAATTGCCCACTGTCGATCCATATAAGCTCTCTTAATTGTAATAGCCTTGATAAGAGATAGCCATAAAGGTGTCTTCATTTCCATCAGATTTTTATATTTCTCCCAAGCTCATTACAGTTTCTTCCTAAGAATATGGTTCATAAAACTTTTATAAATTTACACCTTCCCATACTAAAGACATGCCTTCCTGCCCAATTTTAAATCTAGGATGTCTGCATTATCCATATATATATAATTTTGCAATAATATAATCAATTACACCTTTTGTCATTCTTTTCAATACATATTGTATATATATGACCATATGTTCTTCACAATACATACTGTCTGTCTGTCTGTCTATCTATCTATCTATCATCTATCATCATCTATCTACTTACTTCTACTGTTGTACTGTATTTGTACCATTGTGACTTCCCTCCACCTGTGCTCAGCTTCCAATGTTTTCCATTCCTTTAATATTGTGTTAAAGAAGTTAAATACATATTCCCCATTAGACACTTTTCAACCTAATAGCTGCTCTCATTTTGGCCAATTCTATATATTCACAATCCATTCTGAAGGAAATCAGCCCTGAGTGCTCTGTCGAAGGATATATCCTGAAGCTGAGGCTCCAACTTTTTCCAGGAATTTCCATGATACGTTGTCAAATGCCTTCTCAGCATCTACAAATATGAAGGCTGCTTTTTTGCTTGGTTTCAAGTCCAGATATTCAATTATAAGTGTTCTCGTATTATTATTCATTCGTCTACCTGTCAAAAATCCGGCCTGATCTTCATTGATGATATGCTTCAGTACTACTTTTGGCCATGATTTCTGCATAAATTTTGTAATCATTGTTGAGCAATGGTCTTTAGATAGCATTTCTTCATTCATGTATATTTCCTTTTTAATTTGTTCCACCCCCTCCCCCTGTAATCCATTCTTTTAACCAACACAAACTGGCTGCCTCATAATACATTTGCAGGTCTGGCAGGGAATTGCCTCCTTTTTCTTTTATAACTATCGAAATTTATGTTTAATTCTTGGCTGCCCCCCCCCCCGGCCAGCTGAATTTAGAAATACCCTTCTTCCATTCTTTGAAGCAACCTGAATTATTTAAATTGGAATATATTGGAGTGCATTTTAATCACCCTCTATGGCATATTACAGCTCCATTCTTCTCATTTGTTGCTGTTTTGCTCTCAGAGTTGTCCTTAATTCTCTTTCCCCACTTCCTGCCCCACTCACTCGGTGACACAAGGGGTTTCTTATTATCAAGCTGATGACTATTTATTATTACTGTTTTCTTTACTTTCTTTAAAAATTTTGCACCCCTAAGAATTTGGCAACCAGGGCAACCAACCCTGTGGCTCTGCCCATGCTACACCACTGCTTACAGTGGAGAAAGAGTTTGTTGGGGGTATGCCAGTGCTTGAAGTAATAAAAACCAAGGTATAGGTATCTGTGGTTTTTTCCTGTGTTTGTTTTGTTTATTGTGAGCCTCAGAGAGTCCCAGTTCTGTGGGGAAGATGGAATGTAAGTAAGTACACAAACCAACAAAACCAAAACAAACACACTAAAAATATATTTGTGGGAGGGGAGGTTATAGGCTTATTTTTCTTGTTTTTATTATGTATTTCATAGTTTTCTTTTGTATTTTTGTGCAGTGACCTGCCCTGAGATCTTTGGATGAAGGGTGGTATATGAATTTAATGAATTAATCTATCAATAAATAATTATTAATAAAAATAGCAATGTTGGTAAAACACAAAACTGAGGACTCATGGAAGTTAACCTTACTCTCCCCAAAACATTTTTAAAGATGTGCTGGGAGCTTTTAGGACCCCCTTTCTCCCCCTTCTGATGGGACCAAGGAAAATGGACTTTTGCAGAAAAGAAATATGTACTCCCACTCATGTTTGCCCCTCTCCTGTCTGTGAGATTTTGTATACTTAAGCCAGAGTTTTCTGAACAAACAAGAATAAAACACACTGTCCTGTTTGTGCAGGGAAAATAGTTATTTTAGCAAAGTCAGAAAGGCCTGTAAAATCACACATTGAGGAGAATAAGCCACAACATGCAAAAGCTAGGTAGAAACTAGTTAACATGAATGTTGCAAAAGGGATTTAAGGACTTAGCCAAGATGTTGGGACCAGCTCAGCTGAAATCTTGATATTTCCCGGGGTTTCTGGACCCTGCCAGTTGCTGGTCCTAGATTAGGAACACAGCCTTTGCTGGAGCCATCCTGTGTCTTCTGGAAATCATCCTGCAATAAACTGTTGCATTGTGGAGTGCTCTCGTTCATTGATCTAGGCAACCAGTTGTTACATTCTCCTACTCCATTTTGCTCCCGTGCCAGTCTCAGGGAAAGTCTTGAATTTTGCTTTTACATCTTAGGCTGCGGTTTTCCCTGCCTAAGATTTCTTTTTGTACATCTGTACATGTTGGAGTTCCATAAAGGATATTGAGAAATGTCCTTTTCCCCAACAAAGTGGCTCCTTTTCTGAGTACAATCCTGTCAACATAAACCAAGTAAGTTAGCTATGCATGCAGCAATAAATCAGAGCAATACCCATAATCAAAGGACAGGGGAAACTTGGTTTTCGACCGTCTCAGAAGTCAAATGTTTTGGCTTTGGAATGCCGAAAACCCGGAAGTAAATGCTTCTGTTTTCGAATGCACCTTGGAAGTCAAAAGGCTTCCACTGAGTGTTTCCCCCTTTTTTTTATAAGATATTTATTAAGATTTTCAAAATATTACAAAAGAAAAATAGAAAAAAGAAAAATACAAAATAAAAATAATTAAAAACAACTCAATCTTTCCATTGCTTATTTTTCATTAGCTTGTTTCCCGGACCTCCTCACGCCTCCCTTTTTTGTATTCTAATTCAGTTTGTTGGTTCAGCAAATCCTTCCCCTCTTTGTTTATCCTAATCTTTAATCTTAAAATATTGTAACATTAAATCTTTACCTATTCGTAATCCATTTTCATATTCCCTTATAGTATTGCAGCTAAAAACCACTTAGTTTCTATCCAACATCATTCTAACATTCATTAATTTTACAATATTTCTGTAAATAGTCTTTAAATTTCTTCCAATCTTCTTCCACAGACTCTTCTCCCTGGTCTCGGATTCTGCCAGTCATTTCCGCCAATTCCATATAGTCAATCACCTTCATCTGCCATTCTTCCAGAGTGGGTAAATCTTGTGTCTTCCAATACTTTGCAATAAGTATTCTTGCTGCTGTTGTAGCATACATAAAAAAAGTTCTATCCTTCTTTGGCACCAATTGGCCGACTATGCCCAAGAGAAAGGCCTCTGGTTTCTTCAAGAAAGTATATTTAAATACTTTTTTCAATTCATTATAAATCATCTCCCAGAAAGCCTTAATCCTTGGGCACGTCCACCAAAGGTGAAAGAATGTACCTTCAGTTTCTTTACATTTCCAACATTTGTTATCCGGCAAATGATAATAATAATAATAATAATAATTTATTACGGCCATAGGCCCATACAGATAAAAACAAGACATAAATAACAGCTTGTGCATGTGGGAAAAAACAGCCGCTAAAACACTACTATAACAATAAAATACTATAAGATGGAATGGCATACTACGCCTTAATTAGCTTGTGGTGCTCCTTGGCAACGCTTTTGGGTAAGGACAGCGACCAGGAACCTAGCCACTTTCAGGGTCGTATGGGTATCCTTATCCTGCAAGATTTGGGCAAGGTGGAATTTTGGTGGGGTACCCTCTAGTTTCTGAATGATTGATCCCAACAAATTTGCCCGTGGCACCTTGAATAAGGGGCAAGTGAACATAATGTGCTGAAGCGACTCTGGCGTCTCCTTATCACATTCGCACATGGCGGAGGCTTGGCCCTTTGAGAATCTATGTCTCAGGACGTTGGAGGGAAAAACGTTAAACCTCGCTTTGGTGAAGGCCAGCCTATGGGCAACAGTCGAAAGGGAGGAGAGGTATGATGGGACACGGTAAGTTAAAGTGATACCAATGTTCTGGGGCGAACAAACACCTCCCCCCAGCATATAATTTCGCTGTAAATCGATGTCATCCAGTCTTTGGCGGATCAGTCTTTGAGCAGTGATTTGATCTAGTTTTAGGGAATCTAAGGGAGAGATTCCATAGCTCAGGAGTTTGGCATGAATTCTACTAGTCCAAAGGCTGGAGAATTCATCTCGCCATAAGCATTGGACAAGGTAATGGTCTGGTAATCTATGCCACAATGATAACCAATAATTGAAGACTTGCTTCCACAGGCAAGTTTCTAAGGATGCGATCTTCAATTCTAGTCGCATGGCTGCGTTGCTTACGCACAGGGGGAGCATTAGGAGCCGACGTAGGAATTGGTTTTGCACAGTCTCAAGAGGAGCAAGGTCTGTCATCACGGCCCAGAGCGGGGCAGCATAAGCAAGCACGGGTACCACTTTTGCCTTGAACACCTTTAGGGCCGAGGGAACATGCAAAGCTCCATCCGAAAAGAAAAATCGGAGGAGCGCATATGACAGAGTTTGGGCCTTGTTAAGGAGGTGTTGAATTTGTGCTTTCCACCCCAAATTGTGTTGAAAAATAACTCCTAGGTATTGAAATTTTAGGACTTGCTCTATTTTTGCTCCACCAAGCTTCCATTCATATAATCTCCGACTTCTGGCGAAGATCAGAATCTTAGATTTAGCATGGTTGATGGTTAATTGGTTGAGTTGACAATACGTGGCAAAGATCTTCAGAGCTCTGGTTAGTCCAACACGTGTATAAGATAGAATTACCGCGTCATCCGCATATAAAAGGAGTGGACAGCGGTAATCCGCTAGTCTAGGCGCATGTGTGCTTGGAGATGAGTTGACTAGGGGTGCTCGCATGTCGCTGATGAATAGATTGAATAGGCAGGGAGCCAATATACATCCTTGGCGCACTCCCTTGTTTATTGGTATCGAATTTGTGAGGTCGCCCGCAGGAGTAAGTCTCACTCTGGCAAGGGTACCTTCATGGAGCTGACTTATAAGCCATAAGAGTCTTCTATCAATGCCCTGTTTCGCAAGTTTCTCCCAAAAAATATTTCTAGGAACGCTGTCAAAGGCTGCCTTAAGATCTAAGAAGGCAGCACACAGGTAGCCCCGGGGAGGGGAGGAGTACTTCCGTGCCAGATGGTAAAGAACTATTGCGTGATCAGTTGTAGAGCGTTTAATTCTGAACCCTGCTTGTTCGTGGCCAATCTGGTTAGTCTCATCTACCCATTGCAATAGTTTCGTCAACAAAAAGCTGGCATAAATTTTCCCTATGATCGAAAGGAGGCTGATGTTACGGTAATTTTCCAGCTCCATTGGAGAACCTTTTTTATGAATTGGTACTATAATGGCCTCCTTCCATATTTTGGGGATGAAACCAGAAGCGTTGATTGCGTCGAAGGTTTTGGCCAAGATGCCAGCCCACCATTTTGGGTGTAGTTTGATGGCTTCAGCAGGGATCAGGTCGGGCCCTGGGGCTTTGCCCGGTTTCAGCTGGGCTATTAGCTTGGCTATTTCGTCAGGATCGGTGGGAGGCCAAATAGGTAGGTGGGAAAACAGATGCATCAGATGGTCGGAGGGAGCATCTGCCTGTGAGAAACATTTCTTCAGGAACAATTCCCATGTCGGTGCAGGGATGACTGCCCTTGGGTATTTCCTCACCCTTCTGTTAATCAGAGACCAGAATTCCCTGGATCTATGTGATTTTGAAGCAGTAATCAAGGCCTGCCAGCGATTATGTTGCCACTCACGTTTGGCAATTTTCTGCGTGTGTTTGTAAACTTGCTTGGCTTGTGCATAACTAGCTGGCAGAGTAGATGCATCGGAGGTCTTATATACATTATATATAGCACGAAGGCGCTGTCTTGCTTCTTTGCACTGAGAGTTATACCAGGGGGCACCGTAAGTATACTCGTTTCGATTTAATATTTTGGGTGGTAACCTGAAGAAGGACGTAAGATCAGTCGTATGATGGTGGAAGCGTTTCAACACTATGCTATGCTCGTCTGAGGCAGAGCCTATGTAGGGATGGGGCCCGAGGATTTCTTTTTGAAAGAATTCCTGATACCTTTGAGCCTGGGTCTCCGACCATTTGATTCCTCTTACTTGGAGAGATACGTTGGTTACCATCTGGGTCGCATGTCTATAGGCCTCCGACTGCCAATTCAAGGAAAGCTTGGCTACAAGGGGAAGATGATCACTAGATTGTACATTCTCGATCTTAAAGGAGGAAATACACTTAAGTAGATCACTGGAGACCAGCAGGTAATCGAGGACGCTGTTTGATTTAACACTCAGGTGAGTGAAATCCCCTGGAATATCAGGGAGGCATGTGCCATTTAGGGGGACCAGATTTAAACGGATGGCCATTTGGTAGAGGAATACTCCAGCCTCATTAACTCGTTGGTCTTTAGAAGTTCTCCTCATGATATGTTCCAGATCATAATTATCAAGGTTTGGGGTAACCCACCATTTGGCTTTGGTCAGCGAGTCCCAATTTGCTGCTGTGCGGGCATTAAAATCGCCACCTATTATGGCCGGGGTGTTAGGAAACTTGACATAGCATGAGAGCAAATGCTCTTCTAGTCTGAGGAAAAAATAATTCCTCTGGTGTTGACGTTGTTTCTGGAGACATTAGAGGGTAGAAACGGTTCTGAGTTTTCACCCTATAGCAGAGTTCAATGGGGTCACTCCGTTTGTCAGACACAGGGGGGTCAATTTTTAATTGTTTGGCTCTTGGGGAGGGCAGAGCCTCGTCACAATCCCTTAGGCGTTTGCCTTGGCCCATCGTTATGAGTCTTTAAAAATAGCAGTGCTTAAAAGATAATAAAAGGTAGTAGAAATAGAAACACAACTGGATGTGAGCTGGCGGAAAACCAGTAAGTCGAAGGCTGCTTCCAAGGCTGCCGGAGAATGCAATTATCTGCTCATTAAAGCTGATTTACGATGCAGACTTTACAGGTATTAGCAATGTGAACTCCTGGCATGGGCTCCAACACCCTGATACAATCTTCAGCAAAAACTTGAAAGGCTGGGAGCCACAGCACAAATTTTAGGGAGGATTCGAAATGAACTCCGGCAAGTGCGTCTTACCTCGTCGCCATCTTGAAACTCATCTCCGGCAAATGATAGATTTTTGCAAGCTTGACTGGGGTCATGTACCACCTGTATACCATTTTCATAATATTCTCTCTTAAGGCATTACATGCCGTAAACTTCATACCTGTGGTCCATAACTGCTCCCAGTCAGCCATCGTTATATTATGTCCAACATCTTGTGCCCATTTAATCATAATAGATTTCACCGTTTCATCCTGAGTATTCCATTTCAACAGCAGATTGTACATCCTTGACAAAATCTTAGTTTTGGGTTCTAACAGTTCTGTTTCTAATTTTGATTTTTCCACCTGGAAACCAATTTTCTTGTCCGAATTATATGCCTCCATTATCTGATAATAATGAAGCCAATCTCGCACTTTATTTTTTAGTTTCTCAAAACTCTGCAATTTCAGTCTATCTCCCTCTTGTTCCAGAATTTCCCAATATTTCAGCCATTTGGCCTCCATATTGAGCTTTTTCTGTGCTTTGGCTTCCATCGGTGACAGCCACCTTGGGGTTTTGTTTTCCAATAAATCCTTATATCTTATCCAAACATTAAACAATGCTTTCCTGACAATATGATTCTTAAATGCTTTATGTGCTTTAACCTTATCATACCACAGATATGCAGGCCATCCAAATACATTGTTAAAACCTTCTAAATCCAAAATGTCTGTTTTCAAGAAGCAGCCATTCTTTCAACCAGCAAAAAGTTGCTGATTCATAGTAAAGTTTATAGTCTGGCAGGACAAATCCACCTCTTTCCTTTGCATCTGTTAGTGTTTTAAATTTTATTCTAGGCTTCTTATCCCATTATGGACCAGAAGGCAGCCTACCTGTTACCGGAATGCTTTCCCTATGCTAGAATCAACCTCTATAATGATTGGCATCAATTAAAAATAAAATAAATGTGGCTATGTTTTACCCACTATGGGTAACAAATAGTAAATACATTAATGTAGCAGACCGTAACAACATTTGCTTTAATAGCATGTCGGCAACAATCTATGAATGAAAATATTACTGGCTGCCAGCCAATAAATTAGGTTTTTCTGTGCTCTTACCTAAGTTCTACAGGTTACCTCGTTTTTATTTATGTATGGGCTGTAGCTAAATGAGAACATTAATTCTTAATTATGATTGTTGAATCATAAATGTAGAGAAGAAAACTTGATATAAAGAAACTGTAGTCTCCCCTACTCTCACACTGTCTTTTACGCCAAATTAATATTGGTATCTGAAGAAGTGTGCATGCACACGAAAGCTCATACCAAGAACTAACTTAGTTGGTCTTTAAGGTGCTACTGGAAGGAATTTTTTTATTTTGACTATGGCAGAACAACACGGCTACCTATCTGTAATTGGAACCAAATGAAGTGTTAACTCAAGTTCAAACCTTAATGACCTTGCAGCTGGTTCTGTTCCACTGTTTGTGATCTCATCACTTTAAGCACATACCTGTTCTTTAGTCCAAATTAAGCTCTAATTAACAGGAGAACACCTGCTTCTTAATGGCGGCCTTGGAGGGTTTTTGGCAGGTGAAGTGCTTTTGCACAATCTGTGAATGAAAATATTGCTTGGTTTCCCCAGGAGAACACGAGGTTTTCTGTGGTCTTACCCAAGTTCTAAAAGTGGCCTTATTTTTAATTAGGTATGGGCAAAACAAAAGCATTAATTCTGAAAATTAAAGCCTGTAACCTCAGACATTTTGGCATCCAGTGTGGATGTAGCAAGATAAATGCTGGTGTCTGTTCAGGTCTTCAAGCTTGTTTCGTTAGTCATGTGAGTGTTCTGGGAAAACACTGACAGGAATTAGGTGCCAGTAAAAAATGCAAAAACAGTGGTACCTTGGGTTAAGTACTTAATTCGTTTCAGAGGTCCATTCTTAACCTGAAACTGTTCTTAACCTGATGCACCACTTTAGCTAATGGGGCCTCCTGCTGCCGCCGCGCCACCTGAACATGATTTCTGTTCTCATCCTTAAGCAAAGTTCTTAACCCACTATTTCTGGGTTAGCAGAGTCTGTAACCTGAAGCGTATGTAACCTGAAGCATATGTAACCCGAGGTACCACTGTAGATTTCCTTCACGTAAATATGGCTGCTGTTTTTTTATTGCTACACATCCATGTTTTGGAACTCAGTGCATTGATTGGTAAATCCAAGCACAAGTATTTCCAGATATAGAAGGAGCCTTTTCCTAACATGGAATCCAGCTCTTTTGACTGCTGCACCCTGGGTTGACATGCGATTGCATGATTTGCATCAAACAGTGTAATGAATTCAGGCAGGCAAGCAAACCCCGACAAGAATGAATCTGGCAGTTATATGACATGTTTATTGACAATTAACATCCAGAGAGCAGCTCAAAGCCTGCCACTCTTAGCTATGAGTTGGTCACTTTGAGTCCACGCCCCTTTCACAGCATAAGGGTGCCAAAGTCCAGTCCGTCCTCTCTTGTATTTCTGTTGCATTTTAACCCTTTCAGCTCTTTTTGTTTGGGAAGAAGGTGGGTGAACTACCCCCCCCCGCTATCAAACGAAGAGCCCTCTAAAGGCATCCTCCCTCCTTGTTGCATAGCAACCCCCTCAGTGTCATCTATCTCCTCCTCTAGTACTGCTGCTCTATCTCAATCTGGGAACTCTTCATGAAGGGGTGCTGACCTAACCCACTCCTGCTCTGCCTATGGCTGCAGTCCCTCATCTCCACAGAGTCTTCCCAGGCATTCAGTTTAGACACATCCCTGACAACTAGGGAGAAAAAGGACCTGAGACTTCTGTTGGTGCTGAAATTTGGGGGTTTTAGTAAAGTAGCCAATACAAACAAACAAACCCAAAACAAACACACTAAAAATATGTTTGTGGGAGGGGAGGTTATAGGATTGTTGTTTTTATAATGTATTTCATAGTTTTCTTTTGTATTTTTGTTCAGTGACCTGCCCTGAGATCTGTGGATGAAGGGTGGTATATGAATTTAATGAATTAATCAACCAATTAAAATAGCAATGCTGGCAAAACAGAAAACTGATGGCTCATGGAAGTAAAGCTTACTCTCCCCAAAACATTTTAAAAGATGTGCTGGGAGCTTTTAGGACCCCCTTTCTCTCCCTTTTGATGGGACCAAGGAAAATGGACTTTTGCAGAAAAGAAATATGTACTCCCGCTCATGTTTGCCCCTCTCCAGTCTGTGAGACTTTGTATACTTAAGCCAGAGTTTTATGAACAAACAAGAATAAAACACACTGTCCTGTTTGTGCAGGGAAAATAGTTATTTTAGCAAAGTCAGAAAGGCCTGTAAAATCACACATTGAGGACATTAAGCCACAACATACATAAGCTAGGTAGAAACTAGTTAACATGAATGTTGCAAAAGGGACTTGAGGACTTGGCCCAGATGGTGGGTCCAGCTCAAGTGAAATCTTGATATTTCCTGGGGTTTCTGGACCCTGCCAGTTGCTGGGCCTAGATTATGAAAACAGCCTTTGCAGGAGCCATCCTGCGTCTTCTGGAATTCATCCTGCAATAAACTGTTGCATTGTGGAGTGCTCTCGTTTATTGATCTGGGCAATCAGTTGTTACATTCTCCTACTCCATTTTGCCCCCGTGCCAGTCTCAGGGAACGTCTTGAATTTTGCTTTTACATCTTAGGCTGTGGTTTTCCCCGCCTAAGATTTCTTTTTGTACAACTGTACAAGTTGGAGTTTCATAAGGGATGTTGAGAAGTGCCCCTCGTTTCCCAATGAAGTGGCTCTTTTTCTGAGTACAATCCTGTCAACATAAACTAAATAAGTTTATTGCATTCAGCAATAAATCAGAGCAATGCCCATAATCAAAGGACAGTGGAAACTTGCTTTTCGACCGTCATGGAAGTCAAATGTTTCAGCTTTGGAATGCCGAAAACCCGGAAGTAAATGCTTCTGTTTTCAAATGCATCTTGGAATTGCCATTTGCGCCTTGGTTTTCAAATGTTTTGGAAGTCAAACTGTTTTCCGGAATGGATTACAGTCAAAAACTGAGGTTCCACTGTATTCCATGTCTGCTTATCTGAGTCACAAGGTGGAAGAGTTAGAAATGAGGCTGGATTTCAATAAGCAACCAGGGACATACATTGTACTGGGTTCTAGTTAGGATAAAAGGGTCTTATTGGAGTGAAATATAACAAATAAACAAGACTTCTCAAATATAATATCAGTTGCTTCAGGCATCTCTTTAGAAAGTTATTCAATTAAAAGGCATCTGAAAGACTAGTCAGGCTTTTCTTTTAAAAATGTGTTCGAAAACAGATTGATAGTCAATCAAAAAATGGTGGTTTTGGAAAAAGATGGTGTCTTCCTAAAAATGCTCAACAATTTGAGGGTGTCCCGGTTACAGCGATATAAGATTAGATTAAAGAAAAGATTAAGACGATAGAGGTTGGAAAGAAATACTTAGAAGTTGCTAAAAAATTATGGACATTGGGATGCAGAAAGGGGGGGTATGGGGGAGTCCCGGAAAAGAGGTTTATGAAAAAAATGATATGAAACTATACGTGTTTGTATGTCTTTTTATGTGTTTGTTTGTCTTAAAAAAACTTTGTAAAACCAATAAAAAAATTTATTTAAAAAAAAACACAATTTGAGGGTGTCCTGCTGGTTTTTACTTTCTGAAATATGGCAATCCCATGTCAACCCAGAGTGCAGCAGTCAAAAGAGCTGAATTCCATGTTAGGAAAAGGCTCATTCTATATCTGGAACACTCACATGACTCACGAAACTAGCTTGAAGACCTGTACAGACACCAACATTTATCTTGCTACATCCACAGTGGATGCCAAGTTGACTGAGGTTACAGGCTTTAATGTACAGAATTAATGTTTTTGTTTAGCTACAGTCCGGACTTAATTAAAAATAAGGCCACTTGTAGAACCTCTGCCAGTTGCCCAATCCCACCTGGGGAGGCGTTGCCAAGGTGATCAGGCCAGGTAGGGGGAGGGACCACCCTGTCCTCACAATAGGGGGAGGAACTTACCTGGGAACCGTCAGTTGGCTCCAGAGCTTCTCCCACCCTACCCACCCTCAGTTAAACCTTTTTCGGGTTAACCTTTTCTCCACAGGTACGTAGGTGCTGCTACATCTTGTTGAAGGGCAAGAAAAGAATTTCCCTGCCTTGGCAGGTTTTGCCTTTCCCATAGCAAAACATCACAACGTTGGCGGTTTCAGGCCTTGGGCGGAATCTTTTAGTCTATCTTCCCTAGATAGGAGTGGGCGTGTAGCAGTGACCCACACTCTCTTCCTCTTTGAGGCGGTGGTCACACGGTTCCCCGTTAAAGGGGTTGTTTGAGGGGAGGCATTCACCGTACGTCTAGAGGTTGTCATTGCTCTCCCCTGCGACGGTGGCGTAACGGGGGGGGGCTCTCTGCTTGAACATATGTTCTCTAGAGCCAGCCCATCCCCCCCACACTCTGGATAACCCTGATGTTCCCCAGATCCCCAGACTGGGAGGGATAATGCCCAGTGCCTAAGCCAAAGTCTACCTTCATCTGAAACATAATAAAGTTGTGGCCAATTTTAATCCCATAGCACGTTGTCTTGAGTCGTTATTCCACTCGGGGAGCCGCCCAGGGTTTGGGGGACTCTTTATGTCCATGCAAATAAAAACCCCAGCAATATTTTCATTCATAGATTGTGCAAAAGCACCCTGCCTGCCAAAAAAAACCCTCCAACGCTGCCATTGAGAAGCACATGTTCCCCTGTTAATTAGGGCTTAATTTTAAATAATGTACAGGGGTGTGCTGGAAATGTTGAGATCACAAACGTCAGAACAGAACCTGCTGCAAGGTCATTAAGGTTTGATCTTGAGGTAACACTTCATTCGGTGCAAAAGGACGGGGTGGGCAGAGGGGAGCCTACAGTTTCTTAATATAAAGTTTTCTTCTCTACACTTAGGATTCAGCAATCCTCCTTTGAATGCTAGTTCAAATCTTATTTATACAAGAGAGGAGGGAAGAAATTGGTTTCCCAATGAGCATGATGGCTGAGTGGGGATTTGAACCCACTCTCAGTGCTAGGCAGGGGGTCAGAATCATAGCATTGAGTCCCGTCCTCAGATCTCGCTTGGGGTTAATCAGAGAAAACTCGGGATGAGGAAAGATCATGTTAGATTATTCCACCAACAAGAAACTTGATTGATTGATTGATTGATTGATTGATATCTCTACCCCCAGGGGTTTTGAACACGGAACTAGATTTCAGCTGTTTCATTGAAGGTTTCTGACACATGGCTTCTGTTTGCATTTACTGTGCTGTTTTTTGGATACTGTATCTTTAAATTGCCATTTGTGTCTCTGTGGGAGCCTGGAGGCCTGGAAATAAATAGAAAGGAGAATGTAAACTCCCTTCTTTGGGAGACAAATGTTCCCCTTGAAACTGTGTGTAGATATTCAGACCCACATGGGACTCACACTTCCAAGTCAGCTTGGAAGTCAGCTTGGAAACCAAGAGAGAGAGAAATCTTCAAATGGCATCAATATAAAATCAACCCCAAGGTCAGAGGTGTCTCTGTGGGAGATATTTCCCTGACTGGTTGGCAGGGAGGCACAGGGCACCTAATCAGAAGCCATGCCTTGGTTTCCGAAAGCTTTGGAAGTCGAACAGAGTTCTGGAAGAGATACCCTTTGACTTCTGATGTACCACTGTACTGAAGTAGATGGGCCAATGTCTGACTGCAGCCTCATAACTACCTAATGAGGGAATTAGGATTACAATTTGAGCAAGGCTGTCATAGCCCTTTTCAGATTTTCCCTTGATATTTCCTGGGAAGTGGGTTATATAATAAATCTGATGGAAAAAGGGAAAGCATGAAAATGCCCTGTTGAACTTAACACCGTTTCCTGTTTTTTCTGTGCAGAACAACCACCAAGAGCCACAGCGAGCCATGGCTGCCAAGGGGCCCTGTCCTTTATGGCTGCTCTTGGTTTTGCTCTCCTGGATGGTGCTGGGGACTGAAGCCTTCTGGGATTTCCAATCCTTCAAACCAAAGGACTGAAGTCAAAGATTACTGCAACTATTTACTCAGGAAAAGAGGCTTGTATTACACAATGGCACACATTTTCATTCATGTCTCTGACCAAGATCTAAAAAACATCTGCACTTCATAGGGTGCCCCAGTAACTGGTCCCAAGTCGAGCTCATCTCCTATTCGAGTCACCAACTGTATAAAATATAAATTCAGCTACCACACTTTTGAGGCAACTAGGAATATTTCCCTTTCATGTGAGAACAGATACCCAATTGAATCAAGATTTTTAATGCCATTGTTGCACAAGCAGGCTTCTGCTCAGGCAACAAAAGTCTGCTACCATCCTCTCCGACACTCAGCAGCCCCCTACACTTTCCCCCTCCTGCACTCCATCCCTCTCAAGAAACCTCTCAAGGTAGTCCCCAATCTTCCAGGGCAGGTCTGGGGAAAGGAAAGAGGATTGCAAGGAGGAGGAGTTGAAGAAGTGCTTTTACATAAGCAAATATCTGTTTTACCTGCTCACAAGTCACCATTGGATTGCCACCAGGATTCCTTCCTTCTTGAGGGTGAAAAGGCCACTCTGATCACTTTGGGCCTCCACTTTGTCCCACCGCTCATCTCCTACCTCGCTTTTCATGATATAAATGTGATCTCATTCCTTTTCTCATGAATCTTGCTGCTGTGGGATCAAGCAGTTATTTGTGGTATCCCTGGTTGCCTATTAACACCCGGCCTCTTTTGTCACTCTTCCACCTTGTGACTCAGATAAGCAGACATGGAATATATATTTCTTATACACAGCTTTCTTATTTCCCCCTTTTTTCTCTGTATCACTCTGTTTCTTTTAAAACTAAAAATATGTCAATAAAATAGGAACATTAAAAATCCATGAAACTGTCTGTGACTTTCTGGTCCAATTTCATTTGTTTGTCTGGCAGCACTGAGAGTTCTGTGATTTTCTCACCTCACCAAAGTAATGTTTCCAAATTTATTCCAAGTACCAGAATTTTAGATTTGAAATTGTATTGGCTACTCTACTAAAAACCCCAAATTTCAGCACCTGCAGAAGTCTCAGGTCCTCCTGCTCCTGCTCCCTACTTGTCAGGGAAGTGGCTGAATAGAACACCTGGAAAGTGTCTGACTGGAGAGGAGGGACAGCAGCCACAGACAGAGCAGGAGTGGGTTAGTTCATCCCCCCTTCATCAAGAGTTCCCAGACTCAGATAGAGCAGCAGACTCGGAAATCTCGAAGGCAGAGGGAGGGGAGGAGATGGGTGGCATTGAGGGGGTTGCTATGGCAACTTCAGAAAACACCCCCCCAAAGACATTATTTCACCCCCACAAAATCTCCAACAGATACATTTTTTTTCCAAAATGCATATGACATACTAAGCACAGGAATGTGCATATCATGAGGACTGTCCCTTGTAAATGTAGATAAATGTACATTTTCTCCATCTCTGGCCAGAGGAGGATAGAATCAAGAGACCCTCTTTTTCGTCACCCTACTTCAAATCTGCTATTCCTGTATCCCTTCTCTATCGTTTAGGGTCAGAGGTGGAGCTCAGATTCATTCATTCAGTCCCTTGCTCAGATATCACTTCAGTAAGAAACTTACACGGTTTATACAAATATCCTATCGCTTGGCCTCATCTCTCTGACCCTCAACAATGGTCTAAGCTTCTTGTCTTATGTAGCATAATGCCAGAGGCATGGTGGGTAATTAATATAGTAGTCAACATCCGTAAGGTGGATGAGGTTAATTATTTCACCGCCTGCACTTGAAATTTGTCCCGTTGTCAAAAGCATAATAATAGCCAAAATTCTACCCACTTATGAAGGGTGTGCACAAATGGAGTGGTCATGCTCTATAAAATACATTGTGTGGATACTGTCCTCCGTAGACTGTTGTTGCACGACAGTCACCACACCCTCGTTTTTCAAGTACTGACTGGCAAGTGTCAATATTCACACGGATATGTGATCATGACTAGACAACATCCACCACAACATTTGCACATGAGAATTTGAAAGGATATACAGTGGTACCTCAGGTTAAGAACTTAATTCGTTTCAGAGGTCCGTTCTTAACCTGAAACTGTTCTCAACCTGAGGGACCACTTTAGCTAATCGGGCCTCCTGCTGCCGCCACACCGCCACCTGTAACCTGAAGGAGTCTGTAACCCAAGGAACATTGCAACCTTATTTTGCTAATGCAAGTACGTAAAGTTTTCAGGAAGGATAAAGCATGAGGAGAGATTTGTGAGGGTTCCAGTTCCATTTTGGCCCACAGAGTTGAAGATGAGTTAATCTTGTGCGTCAACTGTTTTAATTGGAAAGCCTTGGAGTACAACTTATGATTTGGGTGGTGGATACAGCTTTTAGCTCTAGAAATAATATTTTAATACAATAATAATGCATAAGAATACAATATAAAAAACAAAAAACACATACTGAAAATAAGAACCAAAAATAAATGAATACTCAATAACCCCCCATCCCATGAGTTGGGCCTGGAAATGAGTGCAGTTGGGCTTGGTGTAATATGACCGAAGAATCTTGCCCTGGCCACCGAGTTCTGCACTAACTGAAGTTCCTCAATTGTCTTCAGAGCTCTGAGTAGAACACCTTACAGTAATCTAACCTAGAGGTACCCAGAGCATAGACAATAGTAGTTAGGCTGTCTATGTCCAGATAGGCGTAGAGCTAGGCCATCAGCTGAAGTCAATGGAAGGTACTCTGTGCCACTGATGCCACCTTAGTCTCAAGTGACAGCGAAGCATCCAAACGTACCCCTAAGTAGAAGATATCTGCCTCTTGGTTTTCCAGTGAGTCTTTACTAACAAGGGGGAACATTCATGCTGTAAGCACTGTATCCACTGTAGAGAATCAGGATTAGCTGATCAATATGGGTGGATGAACACTTTCCCATGCATTGCATGATGTAATATGCCTGTCTGGAGTGAGTAAAAATATTCATGTGAGAATATAGACATCAGATGTACCATCAACCTGTTGGGTACAGAATGCGTCCTACCAGAACATTCAAGCTCAATTAAATTAGACCTACATGTTCTTCTACTAATGATGCTTCATTTCCATCTCCTACTAGGGGAAAAATTGGCTTCCAGCCATTGTCCCAGGACATCCAGTAACAATTTTCCACATATCATCATCCACCATAGCAGAATTCTCTCTATATAAGGTGTCTCCTCCTGGAGGATGCTCAGAGGCGCATACGAGCGAAAGAAGATATTTCGATCCACTCTTTGGGAGACCAATTTCTATTACACTAGGTAAGAAAAAGGCCTTGACATGCTCATCTATGAAGCTTTGCTCATTGTTTTGTTCAGGAGTGGGAAAGGTGGCCTAGAAGGCACACTGCAGGCAGGTTTTAAATCAGCCAGCTTTTGAATAGCTAAACTTTGTCTGTCATTTCTTTTCTTCCATACTTGATTTCAGCCCCCCCCCGTCTTTTATAGAATAAACCTTTTCCATGTTTAACAACACTTTTCTCCTTGTATCCCCCCCAAAATTTTATTTTTGTATGCATATATTCATTTTTGTGAATAAATATTTAACCTCTGTGTGACTCCTTCTCCTAAGTTCTAGTCATGGCAGCCCTATTCTTTACCTGCATTTCACTGGCAGCCAATCATCTTTGAGCACAAGCTCTCTGACAATAGATGTGGTGGCTGAGCTGTGGACTGGCTGCATCAATTCAGAGTACAGAAGGCTGATGGGATAACTGTATGTAACAGCCATGCTGAAATTTAGGTTACAATGCTTTCTCCGGAATTCAAATATTGCTATCTGCAGGATTTGTTTAATTTTTGGAGAAAGATTAAGTCATGTAAGTACCACTACCCCTGTACAAGGAAGCCCAGTATGCTTATATACAAATGTACATTTTGAGAAGGTATGAACAGCAGAAAGTAGGAAGTAAAGCTCTACGTACAGGGAAATGAAGCTTCATTGGTAAATCAGGGTCTGACTTGAATAAATTTTATGAATTTCTTAGTTCGTCTGTTTGACTTTAAGGATGGGCACAGAGGTCTGTCTTTTTCTTCTTCACTCATCCCTTTGTCCTTTTGTATCATTACAATCTTCAGCCTGTGAGTAGGGACTACCCTTTATCAGTTGGTTGTACTTATCCTGCCCTGGGAGTCAAACACTGTTCCTTCTTTCTGGCAATAAAAATACATTGGCAATAAAATCAATAAATTGCTATTATTTCATGACAGCCTGAATTAGCTACCTCAGGAGACCACCACACTCTGACTCAGGTTAACAGTTTGGCACTTAGGGAATCTCAGTATGCTAATTTGGGGAACTCACGCCTGTTTATTGCTGCTGTTGTGACATGAAGAATAAAGGTGTCATTCATTGTCTTTGCAGAGGCTATATTTTGTGTGATTTTTGAGGTGCTTATTAGTCTCTGGAACTTAGTTTTATTCATTTCTTCAATCTGCCTGTTAACTAAAGTATAGTTTCATAGTTGTAATGGGGTGGAGGAAGAGAGATGGGAATGGGGAAGGGCCACAACTCAATGCTAGACAATAAAGGCGTAACTTGGATCCGAACGCCTTGCGAGTCAAACACTTTGCCAACTGAATGCTGTAAACCTGGAAGTGAGTGTTTCAGTTGTCGAACGTTCTTTAGAACCAAAAAGTCTGATGCAACTTCACACCTTCCGATTGGCTGCATGAGCTTTCTGCAACCAATCAGAAGCTGTGCCTTGGATTCTGAACATTTTGGAAGTCAAACGGAGTTCCAGAATGGATTTTGTTTGACTTCTGCGGTACCACAGTACTGAAGTAGATGGGGCAGTGTCTGATGGCAGTATTAGACAGCCTCATAACTACCTAATGAGGGAATTAGGATTACAATTTGAGCAAGGCTGTCATAGCCCTTTTCAGATTTTCCCTTGATGTTTCCTGGGAAGTGGGTTATATAATAAATCTGATCAAAAAAGGGAAAGCATGAAAATGCTCTGTTGAACTTTACACCGTTTCCTGTTTTTTCTGCACAGAACAACCACCAAGAGCCACAGCGAGCCATGGCTGCCAAGGGGCCCTGTCCTTTATGGCTGCTCTTGGTTTTGCTCTCCTGGATGGTGCTGGGGACTGAAGCCTCCTGGGACTTCCAATCCTTCAAAGACGAGTATGTTGATTACCCGAAGACTGAAGTCGCAGATTACTGCGACTATTTACTCAGCCAAAGAGGCCTGGGTCACCCAAAAGAACACACTTTCGTTCATCTCTCTGACCAAGATCTTAAAGAAATCTGCACTGTTGCCGGCATACCAGAAACTGGTCCCTTTTCGAGCTCATCTCCTGTTCCAATCACCTCGTGTTATAGACCTAAATTCATCTACCGGGTTGATCAATATATTAGGAAAATTTCGCTTTCATGTAAGAATGGATACCCAATTGAATTAAGATTTTGAATGCCATTGTTTCACAAGCAGACTTCTGCTCAGGCAACAAAACTCCACTACCATCCTCTCCAACACTGAGCATCCCTCTCAAGAAACCTCTCAAGGTAGTCCCCCAATCTTCCAGGGCAGGTCTGGGCAAAGGCAAGAGGATTGCAAGGAGGAGGAGTTGAAGAAGTCCTTTTACTTAAGCAAATATCTCTTTTAGCCGCCCACAAATTGCCATTGGATTGCCACCAGGATTTCTTCCTTCTTGAGGGTGAAATGGCCACTCTGATCACTTTGGGCCTCCACTTTGTCCCACCGCTCATCTTCAACCTCACATTGCATGATATAAGTGAGATCTCATTCCTTTTCTCATGATTCTTGCTGCTGTGGGATCAAGCAGTTATTTGTGGTATCCCTGGTTGCTTATTAAAACCATGTCTCTTTTCTCACTCTTCCACCTTGTGACTCAGATAAGCAGACATGGAATATATCTTTCTTATATACAGCTTTGTTCTTTCCTGATGTCTGTTCAGATTTTGAAAGCTGTACTATGTGGATTATAGACATGGCCTCCTCTCTTGATGTTTTGACCCTGTGGTTCAGCTCCAAAGCCCAATGTGGATCTGCATGAACATTTCATCCCCATTAATGTAGGGAGATACACCTGGCATCCTCTCTACCTTGCCCCAGACCTTTTCCCCTGGGGTCCCAATCCTACCATTAGGTACTATGCAAAGGTGGTTTTTTTTGTGTGTGTTTTAAACACTACTAGTAGGAAATGTACAGGGCAACCCTGAGATAGGGAAGATGTCACAGGGATGCCACAAGACCGGCCAATGGAAATCTAGACTTTGCTCCTGTGTGAACAAGCCTTACAGAACTACCGAAGGAAGGCAGGGATTGAGCCTAGTGTGGCTTCATTTGATGGGGCATTGGTGGCTATGCCCCATGCAAATAATGAATGAGGAGGATGTGCCATCCAGTGTAAGCTGGAGATAATGGTGGGACATTCAAGTGGGGTTCAGAAGTATTCACAGCTAGCTTATCTGAATCACAACAGAGAGGGCCAGGAAAACAGAAAGGTATTAATTCACAACTGGGAAACATGGCCCCTGCAAGATGGGCTTTGCGGAAATGGCTTATACCAGGGTGGACCTTGATGCCTGGTAAGTCCCTTCCAGCCTGTGGCCAATGGAAAGAAGATGAGATATGGACCAGAAGGCAGCCTACCTGTTACCGGAATGCTTTCCCTATGCTAGAATCAACCTCTATAATGATTGGCATCAATTAAAAATAAAATAAATGTGGCTATGTTTTACCCACTATGGGTAACAAATAGTAAATACATTAATGTAGCAGACCGTAACAACATTTGATTTAATAGCATGTCGGCAACAATCTATGAATGAAAATATTACTGGCTGCCAGCCCATAAATTACGTTTTTCTGTGCTCTTGCCTAAGTTCTACAGGTTACCTCATTTTTAATTATGTATGGGCTGTAGCTAAATGAGAACATTAATTCTTAATTATGATTGTGGAATCATAAATGTAGAGAAGAAAACTTGATATAAAGAAACTGTAGTCTCCTCTACTCCCACACTGTCTTTTACACCAAATGAATATTGGTATCTGAAGAAGTGTGCATGCACACGAAAGCTCATACCAAGAACTAACTTAGTTGGTCTTTAAGGTGCTACTGGAAGGAATTTTTTTATTTTGACTATGGCAGAGCAGACCAACACGGCTACCTATCTGTAATTGGAACCAAATGAAGTGTTAACTCAAGTTCAAACCTTAATGACCTTGCAGCTGGTTCTGTTCCACAGTTTGTGATCTCATCACTTCAAGCACATACCTGTTCTTTAGTCCAAATTAAGCTCTAATTAACAGGAGAACACCTGCTTCTTAATGGCGGCCTTGGAGGGTTTTTGGCAGGTGAAGTGCTTTTGCACAATCTGTGAATGAAAATATTGCTTGGTTTCCCCAGGAGAACACGAGGTTTTCTGCAGTCTTACCTAAGTTCTAAAAGTGGCCTTATTTTTAATTAGGTATGGGCTAAACAAAAGCATTAATTCTGAAAATTAAAGCCTGTAACCTCAGACATTTTGGCATCCAGTGTGGATGTAGCAAGATAAATGCTGGTGTCTGTTCAGGTCTTCAAGCTTGTTTTGTGAGTCGTGTGAGTGTTGCGTGGCAATTCTCCCCCCCCCCCCATTGTGAAATGAAGACACTGGACACAATATTTTAGGTTAATGGGCATAAAAAGGCCACAACTTTATTGATTACAGAATTGAAAGGTATTGGCTTTAGGCATTGGCTCCTATCGACTACCCGGCATGGTGACCGGGGGGGTCCTGTTGAAGTACGCCAACTAGGATCCCATGGGTGTCACCGCTCGGGGGCATGCCGGAGGCCCTTACCTCCCTAGGTTTCGGACAAGGCAACGCCCCCCGGAGTCCTCTACCGGACTACCCCATCATTTGGGGGAAGGTGATGGCGCTTCCTTCCCCCCTCTCATTTGCATAACAATTCCCCCTGCCAATGCCTAACCGCCAACACCGCGGAAGTTGTGACGTTTGCTACGAGGTAGGCGAAAAAACCAAAAGGCACGAAGTGCGCCAACTTGGAAAAATTCCTACCAGGTCCCTTGCGGCAACCAACCGAAGTCCATAGCAAGGTCATGGCTAGCTAAACCTATGGGTGGGTGGGATGGGAAAACCTCTCAGCTGCCCAGGTGGAAAGAGGGCGGTCCCCGAGCATGCCTGGCCTTAAGTGGGCCAGGCCCCACCTCCCCGGCCAGCTGATTGGCTGGCCGGCTCAGTGACACGCCCAGGGATTCCCTGCTCTCGCGCGGGGGCAAAGGCCAGCCCCCGCGCGTGTGTGGGAGGAGTTGCCCGCAACCCCATCTCCTCCGAGGCGGAAATGGCTTTGTGTGGCAATTCTCCCCCCCCCCCATTGTGAAATGAAGACACTGGACACAATATTTTAGGTTAATGGGCATAAAAAGGCCACAACTTTATTGATTACAGAATTGAAAGGTATCGGCTTTAGGCATTGGCTCCTATCGACTACCCGGCATGGTGACCGGGGGGGTTGCCCACAAACCGTGGGGGGTCCTGTTGAAGTACGCCAACTAGGATCCCACGGGTGTCACCGCTCGGGGGCATGCCGGAGGCCCTTACCTCCCTAGGTTTCGGACAAGGCAACGCCCCCCGGAGTCCTCTACCGGACTACCCCATCATTTGGGGGAAGGTGATGGCGCTTCCTTCCCCCCTCTCATTTGCATAACAATTCCCCCTGCCAATGCCTAACCGCCACTCGAGCAAAGCTCGCCGCCAATACCTTTTAAACCTGCAACCAATCCCTAATCCCTGCCGTGATGTCCCCCAACCAAATATCGTTTCCCGCATTTGAAAGATGCACGCCATCCCGTCTGTAGAGGGCCTCGTTGCTGTACTCGATGCTTGGGTGGCCAATGACGCACTCACCCAGAGCCGCCACTCTACGCTGCACAGCCCGCTCCAAAACCTTTCGGGCCTTATTGACCCCCACCGGGCTCACACAATCCCTCCATGTCCTCCTTTCAAGCAACGAGGACCACACGATCGTAATGCCTGGGTAAGCCGCCATCAATTCAGCCAGATCGTCAAATATATTCCATCTCAAGTCAATAGCTTTGCGATAGGCCAAGTCGTTTCCCCCCAACTGAATAACCAAGGCATCCGGGGGGCCCTCAACGGCAGCTCTCGCCATAACCACTGGCTTGAATTCACTCCATCTCATCCCTCTTCTCGCCATCCACGTCAGCTCGACATTCGCAGGTAAGTTTAAGTTAGGCCCCAGCCCGGTAGTCATGGCTCGAACCTTGGCCCAATGCGCAATGCTGTGGCCCACCAACCAAATTTGTACCTTTTGTAATTCTGCAAGGAAAATAAATAGAAAGATCAAGGTCAGGTTCTTACTACAATTCTCAATTACCTTCTTAAGTAAGCCCTGTATGCATTCGACTTCCACCGTCCCATCTCTTTTATCCTATCCACAGGGAGACCGAGGTGCACCGCCGTGGTTGCAGCACCGATCCTGAAGGAGTGAGCAGCAAATTCATCCGCAGGCAGGCCGCAGGCCGCCAAAGCTTTGCGCATTACCCGAGTAAATTGGTGTCAGGCCAGAGGGGAGCCATCAGCATGGATAAGGAAGGGGCCGGGGCCACTGGGTCTTAAGTAGAGGAAACGCCTAGCATCCCTAACTGGGCAGGGCCCACTACCGTGGGCAGCTGGTAAATGCACGAGGGCTCCCCTACCCTGCTGATCCGTCTTGGAGCTGCGCACTTGAACTATCAGCTCGCTTGTCGATAGGGTTATATCACTTATGAGGATGCCCCTCAGGCCGTGGGTGGCCCCTCCCTCGCAGACCACTTCCCCTATGCGGAGGGCCCCAAAGAAGGCTATGGAATAGGCTGCGGAAAATAGGCGCGCTTCATATTTCGACCAGAAAATTTCGCGTAATTTTATGTGTATCTGGGATAAAACTTCGTAAGTTATGGGCCTCCTCTTGTTGGAGCTTGGGGGCTGGAGCCGGCGCCAGCCCTCTAGGGTCTTGCGAACTATGAACTTAGCGCACGGGTCAGCGGCGAAAAAGGTTTTACAGAAATATGAAATCCCAGCAGACTGAATATTGAGAGTCTTGGGTGCCCGGCCCAATTCCTTCAAGTGTGCCAAATAATGTAAGACCTCCCTCGTGGAGGGGACCGCATTCAGTTTGGCTTTGGGTGATCTACTGCGGAACTTCAGAAAGTCGGCCCACGCTTTCCTATAGGATCTCATTGTGGAGGGGGCAACTGCACCGAATACTCCCTTCAACACTTCCTGCTCCCAAGACTCGAGAGGTGCTCCGGGAAAGGCATCGATGACTGCTCCGCCTCCGGCACTAACGAGCGGAAGCGCTCCATCTGAAAGCGAGACAGGGCATCCGCAATATCATTATTAATGCCGGGTACAAATTTGGCTGAGAAATATATGTTGTGCTCTAGACATAGGAGAACGAAGGACCGCAATAGGTTTCTGACCCTAGGGGAGCGTGCCGACTGTCTGGATAGAACTGCCACCACTGCCTGGTTATCTGTGTTGAAACAAACCCTATGGTTGTGGAACTGCTCGGTCCAAAGATGAACTGCCACCAGGATAGGGAAGAATTCTAAAAACGTCAGGTCCCGAGGTGGCCACTCTTCTGGCCACCTTCTTGCGCACCATCGCCCCCTGAAATAGACTCCGAAACCTAAGGACCCGACAGCATCAGACTGAACTTGGAATTCAGCGTTGAGAGCCAAAGAGTCCTGCCATAAGGATACACCGTTGTAATTCTCGAGGAACTGTAGCCAGACTTCGAGATCAGCTTTGACGTCTTTGGAAAGTCGGACCCGATGCTGGGGTGCCCTTAAGCCTGCAGACATCCTGGCCAGCCGGCCGCAAAAAGGCCTACCCGGTGCCACCACTCTGAAAGCAAAATTCAGGTGGCCCAATAAGGATTGGATCTGCCTTAGTGGAACCTTCTTTAGGGGCAGAAGCTGCTGAATCACCTCCTTGAGGGCAGACAGCTTTTCTTTGGGTAATTTTGAGGTTTGGGCCACAGTATCCAATTCAATGCCTAAATAAACTAGTGCAGTAGCGGGACCCTCCGTTTTTTCGGCGGCCAGGGGCACCTCCAGCTCGTCTGCCAATGCCGTGAAGGCGTCCAAGAGCACTGTGCATTGCGGCCTGTCCTCTGCCACCAAAATGAAATCATCGAGGTAATGGGCACGCCCGACGACCCCGTCCTGGCGCGAAGGGCCCAATCAAGAAAGGTACTGAAGGCCTCAAAGGCAGAGCAAGCCATGGAACAGCCCATGGGCATAGCTTTGTCGATGAAATACGCCCCTTCGAATCGGAAGCCGAGCCAACGGAAATCCGCCGGATGCACCGGAAGCAAGCGGAACGCGGACTCGATGTCACACTTGGCAAGGAGCGCCCCAGGCCCAAATCTGTGGGTCATTTTGACAGCCTGATCGAAGGAGGCATATTTCACCGTGCAAAGCTCTTGAGGGATGGAATCATTGACTGAGCCTCCCCTTGGGTAGGAGAGATTGTGGATCATGCGGAACTCCCCTGGGGACTTTTTTGGCACGATACCCAACGGGGATAAGTGAAGACCCTCTACTGGGGGCTCTGTGAAAGGACCTGCCACCCTACCTGCGCTGATTTCCTTCTCTATCTTTCTTTTGACTATTTCTGGCCTCTCCCTAACAGATTTTTGGTTTTTTGGGTCCCCGGTGTTAGGGGGGAGGACACTGGGATTCTGAACCCCATGGAGAACCCCTCCCAAAGGCATTGTGCCACTTTTTGATCGGGATACTGGTCCAGCAAGGTCTTGAGGGGCTGAAGTTTGATGGGGGAGGAGGCTAAACCAAGGAACCGGTTACTGACGGTTAGCGGGCCCCTGGTGGGTGGATCCGGGGGCGCCCCTATTATTATTGTGGAAGAACCCCCGGCCCCCCCAAAAGGGCTGCTGTTTGTTTTTGAAGCAGGCCGTGGCGGGGTGGCTACCCCAGCATCGCTCGCATTCGAGCCTATGTAGGGATGGGGCCCGAGGATTTCTTTTTGAAAGAATTCCTGATACCTTTGAGCCTGGGTCTCCGACCATTTGATTCCTCTTACTTGGAGAGATACGTTGGTTACCATCTGGGTCGCATGTCTATAGGCCTCCGACTGCCAATTCAAGGAAAGCTTGGCTACAAGGGGAAGATGATCACTAGATTGTACATTCTCGATCTTAAAGGAGGAAATACACTTAAGTAGATCACTGGAGACCAGCAGGTAATCGAGGACGCTGTTTGATTTAACACTCAGGTGAGTGAAATCCCCTGGAATATCAGGGAGGCATGTGCCATTTAGGGGGACCAGATTTAAACGGATGGCCATTTGGTAGAGGAATACTCCAGCCTCATTAACTCGTTGGTCTTTAGAAGTTCTCCTCATGATATGTTCCAGATCATAATTATCAAGGTTTGGGGTAACCCACCATTTGGCTTTGGTCAGCGAGTCCCAATTTGCTGCTGTGCGGGCATTAAAATCGCCACCTATTATGGCCGGGGTGTTAGGAAACTTGACATAGCATGAGAGCAAATGCTCTTCTAGTCTGAGGAAAAAATAATTCCTCTGGTGTTGACGTTGTTTCTGGAGACATTAGAGGGTAGAAACGGTTCTGAGTTTTCACCCTATAGCAGAGTTCAATGGGGTCACTCCGTTTGTCAGACACAGGGGGGTCAATTTTTAATTGTTTGGCTCTTGGGGAGGGCAGAGCCTCGTCACAATCCCTTAGGCGTTTGCCTTGGCCCATCGTTATGAGTCTTTAAAAATAGCAGTGCTTAAAAGATAATAAAAGGTAGTAGAAATAGAAACACAACTGGATGTGAGCTGGCGGAAAACCAGTAAGTCGAAGGCTGCTTCCAAGGCTGCCGGAGAATGCAATTATCTGCTCATTAAAGCTGATTTACGATGCAGACTTTACAGGTATTAGCAATGTGAACTCCTGGCATGGGCTCCAACACCCTGATACAATCTTCAGCAAAAACTTGAAAGGCTGGGAGCCACAGCACAAATTTTAGGGAGGATTCGAAATGAACTCCGGCAAGTGCGTCTTACCTCGTCGCCATCTTGAAACTCATCTCCGGCAAATGATAGATTTTTCCAAGCTTGACTGGGGTCATGTACCACCTGTATACCATTTTCATAATATTCTCTCTTAAGGCATTACATGCCGTAAACTTCATACCTGTGGTCCATAACTGCTCCCAGTCAGCCATCGTTATATTATGTCCAACATCTTGTGCCCATTTAATCATAATAGATTTCACCGTTTCATCCTGAGTATTCCATTTCAACAGCAGATTGTACATCCTTGACAAAATCTTAGTTTTGGGTTCTAACAGTTCTGTTTCTAATTTTGATTTTTCCACCTGGAAACCAATTTTCTTGTCCGAATTATATGCCTCCATTATCTGATAATAATGAAGCCAATCTCGCACTTTATTTTTTAGTTTCTCAAAACTCTGCAATTTCAGTCTATCTCCCTCTTGTTCCAGAATTTCCCAATATTTCAGCCATTTGGCCTCCATATTGAGCTTTTTCTGTGCTTTGGCTTCCATCGGTGACAGCCACCTTGGGGTTTTGTTTTCCAATAAATCCTTATATCTTATCCAAACATTAAACAATGCTTTCCTGACAATATGATTCTTAAATGCTTTATGTGCTTTAACCTTATCATACCACAGATATGCAGGCCATCCAAATACATTGTTAAAACCTTCTAAATCCAAAATGTCTGTTTTCAAGAAGCAGCCATTCTTTCAACCAGCAAAAAGTTGCTGATTCATAGTAAAGTTTATAGTCTGGCAGGACAAATCCACCTCTTTCCTTTGCATCTGTTAGTGTTTTAAATTTTATTCTAGGCTTCTTATCCCATTATGGACCAGAAGGCAGCCTACCTGTTACCGGAATGCTTTCCCTATGCTAGAATCAACCTCTATAATGATTGGCATCAATTAAAAATAAAATAAATGTGGCTATGTTTTACCCACTATGGGTAACAAATAGTAAATACATTAATGTAGCAGACCGTAACAACATTTGCTTTAATAGCATGTCGGCAACAATCTATGAATGAAAATATTACTGGCTGCCAGCCAATAAATTAGGTTTTTCTGTGCTCTTACCTAAGTTCTACAGGTTACCTCGTTTTTATTTATGTATGGGCTGTAGCTAAATGAGAACATTAATTCTTAATTATGATTGTTGAATCATAAATGTAGAGAAGAAAACTTGATATAAAGAAACTGTAGTCTCCCCTACTCTCACACTGTCTTTTACGCCAAATTAATATTGGTATCTGAAGAAGTGTGCATGCACACGAAAGCTCATACCAAGAACTAACTTAGTTGGTCTTTAAGGTGCTACTGGAAGGAATTTTTTTATTTTGACTATGGCAGAACAACACGGCTACCTATCTGTAATTGGAACCAAATGAAGTGTTAACTCAAGTTCAAACCTTAATGACCTTGCAGCTGGTTCTGTTCCACAGTTTGTGATCTCATCACTTCAAGCACATACCTGTTCTTTAGTCCAAATTAAGCTCTAATTAACAGGAGAACACCTGCTTCTTAATGGCGGCCTTGGAGGGTTTTTGGCAGGTGAAGTGCTTTTGCACAATCTGTGAATGAAAATATTGCTTGGTTTCCCCAGGAGAACACGAGGTTTTCTGTGGTCTTACCCAAGTTCTAAAAGTGGCCTTATTTTTAATTAGGTATGGGCAAAACAAAAGCATTAATTCTGAAAATTAAAGCCTGTAACCTCAGACATTTTGGCATCCAGTGTGGATGTAGCAAGATAAATGCTGGTGTCTGTTCAGGTCTTCAAGCTTGTTTCGTTAGTCATGTGAGTGTTCTGGGAAAACACTGACAGGAATTAGGTGCCAGTAAAAAATGCAAAAACAGTGGTACCTTGGGTTAAGTACTTAATTCATTTCAGAGGTCCATTCTTAACCTGAAACTGTTCTTAACCTGATGCACCACTTTAGCTAATGGGGCCTCCTGCTGCCGCCGCGCCACCTGAACATGATTTCTGTTCTCATCCTTAAGCAAAGTTCTTAACCCACTATTTCTGGGTTAGCAGAGTCTGTAACCTGAAGCGTATGTAACCTGAAGCATATGTAACCCGAGGTACCACTGTAGATTTCCTTCACGTAAATATGGCTGCTGTTTTTTTATTGCTACACATCCATGTTTTGGAACTCAGTGCATTGATTGGTAAATCCAAGCACAAGTATTTCCAGATATAGAAGGAGCCTTTTCCTAACATGGAATCCAGCTCTTTTGACTGCTGCACCCTGGGTTGACATGCGATTGCATGATTTGCATCAAACAGTGTAATGAATTCAGGCAGGCAAGCAAACCCCGACAAGAATGAATCTGGCAGTTATATGACATGTTTATTGACAATTAACATCCAGAGAGCAGCTCAAAGCCTGCCACTCTTAGCTATGAGTTGGTCACTTTGAGTCCACGCCCCTTTCACAGCATAAGGGTGCCAAAGTCCAGTCCGTCCTCTCTTGTATTTCTGTTGCATTTTAACCCTTTCAGCTCTTTTTGTTTGGGAAGAAGGTGGGTGAACTACCCCCCCCCCCCGCTATCAAACGAAGAGCCCTCTAAAGGCATCCTCCCTCCTTGTTGCATAGCAACCCCCTCAGTGTCATCTATCTCCTCCTCTAGTACTGCTGCTCTATCTCAATCTGGGAACTCTTCATGAAGGGGTGCTGACCTAACCCACTCCTGCTCTGCCTATGGCTGCAGTCCCTCATCTCCACAGAGTCTTCCCAGGCATTCAGTTTAGACACATCCCTGACAACTAGGGAGAAAAAGGACCTGAGACTTCTGTTGGTGCTGAAATTTGGGGGTTTTAGTAAAGTAGCCAATACAAACAAACAAACCCAAAACAAACACACTAAAAATATGTTTGTGGGAGGGGAGGTTATAGGATTGTTGTTTTTATAATGTATTTCATAGTTTTCTTTTGTATTTTTGTTCAGTGACCTGCCCTGAGATCTGTGGATGAAGGGTGGTATATGAATTTAATGAATTAATCAACCAATTAAAATAGCAATGCTGGCAAAACAGAAAACTGATGGCTCATGGAAGTAAAGCTTACTCTCCCCAAAACATTTTAAAAGATGTGCTGGGAGCTTTTAGGACCCCCTTTCTCTCCCTTTTGATGGGACCAAGGAAAATGGACTTTTGCAGAAAAGAAATATGTACTCCCGCTCATGTTTGCCCCTCTCCAGTCTGTGAGACTTTGTATACTTAAGCCAGAGTTTTATGAACAAACAAGAATAAAACACACTGTCCTGTTTGTGCAGGGAAAATAGTTATTTTAGCAAAGTCAGAAAGGCCTGTAAAATCACACATTGAGGACATTAAGCCACAACATACATAAGCTAGGTAGAAACTAGTTAACATGAATGTTGCAAAAGGGACTTGAGGACTTGGCCCAGATGGTGGGTCCAGCTCAAGTGAAATCTTGATATTTCCTGGGGTTTCTGGACCCTGCCAGTTGCTGGGCCTAGATTATGAAAACAGCCTTTGCAGGAGCCATCCTGCGTCTTCTGGAATTCATCCTGCAATAAACTGTTGCATTGTGGAGTGCTCTCGTTTATTGATCTGGGCAATCAGTTGTTACATTCTCCTACTCCATTTTGCCCCCGTGCCAGTCTCAGGGAACGTCTTGAATTTTGCTTTTACATCTTAGGCTGTGGTTTTCCCCGCCTAAGATTTCTTTTTGTACAACTGTACAAGTTGGAGTTTCATAAGGGATGTTGAGAAGTGCCCCTCGTTTCCCAATGAAGTGGCTCTTTTTCTGAGTACAATCCTGTCAACATAAACTAAATAAGTTTATTGCATTCAGCAATAAATCAGAGCAATGCCCATAATCAAAGGACAGTGGAAACTTGCTTTTCGACCGTCATGGAAGTCAAATGTTTCAGCTTTGGAATGCCGAAAACCCGGAAGTAAATGCTTCTGTTTTCAAATGCATCTTGGAATTGCCATTTGCGCCTTGGTTTTCAAATGTTTTGGAAGTCAAACTGTTTTCCGGAATGGATTACAGTCAAAAACTGAGGTTCCACTGTATTCCATGTCTGCTTATCTGAGTCACAAGGTGGAAGAGTTAGAAATGAGGCTGGATTTCAATAAGCAACCAGGGACATACATTGTACTGGGTTCTAGTTAGGATAAAAGGGTCTTATTGGAGTGAAATATAACAAATAAACAAGACTTCTCAAATATAATATCAGTTGCTTCAGGCATCTCTTTAGAAAGTTATTCAATTAAAAGGCATCTGAAAGACTAGTCAGGCTTTTCTTTTAAAAATGTGTTCGAAAACAGATTGATAGTCAATCAAAAAATGGTGGTTTTGGAAAAAGATGGTGTCTTCCTAAAAATGCTCAACAATTTGAGGGTGTCCCGGTTACAGCGATATAAGATTAGATTAAAGAAAAGATTAAGACGATAGAGGTTGGAAAGAAATACTTAGAAGTTGCTAAAAAATTATGGACATTGGGATGCAGAAAGGGGGGGTATGGGGGAGTCCCGGAAAAGAGGTTTATGAAAAAAATGATATGAAACTATACGTGTTTGTATGTCTTTTTATGTGTTTGTTTGTCTTAAAAAAACTTTGTAAAACCAATAAAAAAATTTATTTAAAAAAAAACACAATTTGAGGGTGTCCTGCTGGTTTTTACTTTCTGAAATATGGCAATCCCATGTCAACCCAGAGTGCAGCAGTCAAAAGAGCTGAATTCCATGTTAGGAAAAGGCTCATTCTATATCTGGAACACTCACATGACTCACGAAACTAGCTTGAAGACCTGTACAGACACCAACATTTATCTTGCTACATCCACAGTGGATGCCAAGTTGACTGAGGTTACAGGCTTTAATGTACAGAATTAATGTTTTTGTTTAGCTACAGTCCGGACTTAATTAAAAATAAGGCCACTTGTAGAACCTCTGCCAGTTGCCCAATCCCACCTGGGGAGGCGTTGCCAAGGTGATCAGGCCAGGTAGGGGGAGGGACCACCCTGTCCTCACAATAGGGGGAGGAACTTACCTGGGAACCGTCAGTTGGCTCCAGAGCTTCTCCCACCCTACCCACCCTCAGTTAAACCTTTTTCGGGTTAACCTTTTCTCCACAGGTACGTAGGTGCTGCTACATCTTGTTGAAGGGCAAGAAAAGAATTTCCCTGCCTTGGCAGGTTTTGCCTTTCCCATAGCAAAACATCACAACGTTGGCGGTTTCAGGCCTTGGGCGGAATCTTTTAGTCTATCTTCCCTAGATAGGAGTGGGCGTGTAGCAGTGACCCACACTCTCTTCCTCTTTGAGGCGGTGGTCACACGGTTCCCCGTTAAAGGGGTTGTTTGAGGGGAGGCATTCACCGTACGTCTAGAGGTTGTCATTGCTCTCCCCTGCGACGGTGGCGTAACGGGGGGGGGCTCTCTGCTTGAACATATGTTCTCTAGAGCCAGCCCATCCCCCCCACACTCTGGATAACCCTGATGTTCCCCAGATCCCCAGACTGGGAGGGATAATGCCCAGTGCCTAAGCCAAAGTCTACCTTCATCTGAAACATAATAAAGTTGTGGCCAATTTTAATCCCATAGCACGTTGTCTTGAGTCGTTATTCCACTCGGGGAGCCGCCCAGGGTTTGGGGGACTCTTTATGTCCATGCAAATAAAAACCCCAGCAATATTTTCATTCATAGATTGTGCAAAAGCACCCTGCCTGCCAAAAAAAACCCTCCAACGCTGCCATTGAGAAGCACATGTTCCCCTGTTAATTAGGGCTTAATTTTAAATAATGTACAGGGGTGTGCTGGAAATGTTGAGATCACAAACGTCAGAACAGAACCTGCTGCAAGGTCATTAAGGTTTGATCTTGAGGTAACACTTCATTCGGTGCAAAAGGACGGGGTGGGCAGAGGGGAGCCTACAGTTTCTTAATATAAAGTTTTCTTCTCTACACTTAGGATTCAGCAATCCTCCTTTGAATGCTAGTTCAAATCTTATTTATACAAGAGAGGAGGGAAGAAATTGGTTTCCCAATGAGCATGATGGCTGAGTGGGGATTTGAACCCACTCTCAGTGCTAGGCAGGGGGTCAGAATCATAGCATTGAGTCCCGTCCTCAGATCTCGCTTGGGGTTAATCAGAGAAAACTCGGGATGAGGAAAGATCATGTTAGATTATTCCACCAACAAGAAACTTGATTGATTGATTGATTGATTGATTGATATCTCTACCCCCAGGGGTTTTGAACACGGAACTAGATTTCAGCTGTTTCATTGAAGGTTTCTGACACATGGCTTCTGTTTGCATTTACTGTGCTGTTTTTTGGATACTGTATCTTTAAATTGCCATTTGTGTCTCTGTGGGAGCCTGGAGGCCTGGAAATAAATAGAAAGGAGAATGTAAACTCCCTTCTTTGGGAGACAAATGTTCCCCTTGAAACTGTGTGTAGATATTCAGACCCACATGGGACTCACACTTCCAAGTCAGCTTGGAAGTCAGCTTGGAAACCAAGAGAGAGAGAAATCTTCAAATGGCATCAATATAAAATCAACCCCAAGGTCAGAGGTGTCTCTGTGGGAGATATTTCCCTGACTGGTTGGCAGGGAGGCACAGGGCACCTAATCAGAAGCCATGCCTTGGTTTCCGAAAGCTTTGGAAGTCGAACAGAGTTCTGGAAGAGATACCCTTTGACTTCTGATGTACCACTGTACTGAAGTAGATGGGCCAATGTCTGACTGCAGCCTCATAACTACCTAATGAGGGAATTAGGATTACAATTTGAGCAAGGCTGTCATAGCCCTTTTCAGATTTTCCCTTGATATTTCCTGGGAAGTGGGTTATATAATAAATCTGATGGAAAAAGGGAAAGCATGAAAATGCCCTGTTGAACTTAACACCGTTTCCTGTTTTTTCTGTGCAGAACAACCACCAAGAGCCACAGCGAGCCATGGCTGCCAAGGGGCCCTGTCCTTTATGGCTGCTCTTGGTTTTGCTCTCCTGGATGGTGCTGGGGACTGAAGCCTTCTGGGATTTCCAATCCTTCAAACCAAAGGACTGAAGTCAAAGATTACTGCAACTATTTACTCAGGAAAAGAGGCTTGTATTACACAATGGCACACATTTTCATTCATGTCTCTGACCAAGATCTAAAAAACATCTGCACTTCATAGGGTGCCCCAGTAACTGGTCCCAAGTCGAGCTCATCTCCTATTCGAGTCACCAACTGTATAAAATATAAATTCAGCTACCACACTTTTGAGGCAACTAGGAATATTTCCCTTTCATGTGAGAACAGATACCCAATTGAATCAAGATTTTTAATGCCATTGTTGCACAAGCAGGCTTCTGCTCAGGCAACAAAAGTCTGCTACCATCCTCTCCGACACTCAGCAGCCCCCTACACTTTCCCCCTCCTGCACTCCATCCCTCTCAAGAAACCTCTCAAGGTAGTCCCCAATCTTCCAGGGCAGGTCTGGGGAAAGGAAAGAGGATTGCAAGGAGGAGGAGTTGAAGAAGTGCTTTTACATAAGCAAATATCTGTTTTACCTGCTCACAAGTCACCATTGGATTGCCACCAGGATTCCTTCCTTCTTGAGGGTGAAAAGGCCACTCTGATCACTTTGGGCCTCCACTTTGTCCCACCGCTCATCTCCTACCTCGCTTTTCATGATATAAATGTGATCTCATTCCTTTTCTCATGAATCTTGCTGCTGTGGGATCAAGCAGTTATTTGTGGTATCCCTGGTTGCCTATTAACACCCGGCCTCTTTTGTCACTCTTCCACCTTGTGACTCAGATAAGCAGACATGGAATATATATTTCTTATACACAGCTTTCTTATTTCCCCCTTTTTTCTCTGTATCACTCTGTTTCTTTTAAAACTAAAAATATGTCAATAAAATAGGAACATTAAAAATCCATGAAACTGTCTGTGACTTTCTGGTCCAATTTCATTTGTTTGTCTGGCAGCACTGAGAGTTCTGTGATTTTCTCACCTCACCAAAGTAATGTTTCCAAATTTATTCCAAGTACCAGAATTTTAGATTTGAAATTGTATTGGCTACTCTACTAAAAACCCCAAATTTCAGCACCTGCAGAAGTCTCAGGTCCTCCTGCTCCTGCTCCCTACTTGTCAGGGAAGTGGCTGAATAGAACACCTGGAAAGTGTCTGACTGGAGAGGAGGGACAGCAGCCACAGACAGAGCAGGAGTGGGTTAGTTCATCCCCCCTTCATCAAGAGTTCCCAGACTCAGATAGAGCAGCAGACTCGGAAATCTCGAAGGCAGAGGGAGGGGAGGAGATGGGTGGCATTGAGGGGGTTGCTATGGCAACTTCAGAAAACACCCCCCCAAAGACATTATTTCACCCCCACAAAATCTCCAACAGATACATTTTTTTTCCAAAATGCATATGACATACTAAGCACAGGAATGTGCATATCATGAGGACTGTCCCTTGTAAATGTAGATAAATGTACATTTTCTCCATCTCTGGCCAGAGGAGGATAGAATCAAGAGACCCTCTTTTTCGTCACCCTACTTCAAATCTGCTATTCCTGTATCCCTTCTCTATCGTTTAGGGTCAGAGGTGGAGCTCAGATTCATTCATTCAGTCCCTTGCTCAGATATCACTTCAGTAAGAAACTTACACGGTTTATACAAATATCCTATCGCTTGGCCTCATCTCTCTGACCCTCAACAATGGTCTAAGCTTCTTGTCTTATGTAGCATAATGCCAGAGGCATGGTGGGTAATTAATATAGTAGTCAACATCCGTAAGGTGGATGAGGTTAATTATTTCACCGCCTGCACTTGAAATTTGTCCCGTTGTCAAAAGCATAATAATAGCCAAAATTCTACCCACTTATGAAGGGTGTGCACAAATGGAGTGGTCATGCTCTATAAAATACATTGTGTGGATACTGTCCTCCGTAGACTGTTGTTGCACGACAGTCACCACACCCTCGTTTTTCAAGTACTGACTGGCAAGTGTCAATATTCACACGGATATGTGATCATGACTAGACAACATCCACCACAACATTTGCACATGAGAATTTGAAAGGATATACAGTGGTACCTCAGGTTAAGAACTTAATTCGTTTCAGAGGTCCGTTCTTAACCTGAAACTGTTCTCAACCTGAGGGACCACTTTAGCTAATCGGGCCTCCTGCTGCCGCCACACCGCCACCTGTAACCTGAAGGAGTCTGTAACCCAAGGAACATTGCAACCTTATTTTGCTAATGCAAGTACGTAAAGTTTTCAGGAAGGATAAAGCATGAGGAGAGATTTGTGAGGGTTCCAGTTCCATTTTGGCCCACAGAGTTGAAGATGAGTTAATCTTGTGCGTCAACTGTTTTAATTGGAAAGCCTTGGAGTACAACTTATGATTTGGGTGGTGGATACAGCTTTTAGCTCTAGAAATAATATTTTAATACAATAATAATGCATAAGAATACAATATAAAAAACAAAAAACACATACTGAAAATAAGAACCAAAAATAAATGAATACTCAATAATCCCTCATCCCATGAGTTGGGCCTGGAAATGAGTGCAGTTGGGCTTGGTGTAATATGACCGAAGAATCTTGCCCTGGCCACCGAGTTCTGCACTAACTGAAGTTCCTCAATTGTCTTCAGAGCTCTGAGTAGAACACCTTACAGTAATCTAACCTAGAGGTACCCAGAGCATAGACAATAGTAGTTAGGCTGTCTATGTCCAGATAGGCGTAGAGCTAGGCCATCAGCTGAAGTCAATGGAAGGTACTCTGTGCCACTGATGCCACCTTAGTCTCAAGTGACAGCGAAGCATCCAAACGTACCCCTAAGTAGAAGATATCTGCCTCTTGGTTTTCCAGTGAGTCTTTACTAACAAGGGGGAACATTCATGCTGTAAGCACTGTATCCACTGTAGAGAATCAGGATTAGCTGATCAATATGGGTGGATGAACACTTTCCCATGCATTGCATGATGTAATATGCCTGTCTGGAGTGAGTAAAAATATTCATGTGAGAATATAGACATCAGATGTACCATCAACCTGTTGGGTACAGAATGCGTCCTACCAGAACATTCAAGCTCAATTAAATTAGACCTACATGTTCTTCTACTAATGATGCTTCATTTCCATCTCCTACTAGGGGAAAAATTGGCTTCCAGCCATTGTCCCAGGACATCCAGTAACAATTTTCCACATATCATCATCCACCATAGCAGAATTCTCTCTATATAAGGTGTCTCCTCCTGGAGGATGCTCAGAGGCGCATACGAGCGAAAGAAGATATTTCGATCCACTCTTTGGGAGACCAATTTCTATTACACTAGGTAAGAAAAAGGCCTTGACATGCTCATCTATGAAGCTTTGCTCATTGTTTTGTTCAGGAGTGGGAAAGGTGGCCTAGAAGGCACACTGCAGGCAGGTTTTAAATCAGCCAGCTTTTGAATAGCTAAACTTTGTCTGTCATTTCTTTTCTTCCATACTTGATTTCAGCCCCCCCCCCCGTCTTTTATAGAATAAACCTTTTCCATGTTTAACAACACTTTTCTCCTTGTATCCCCCCCAAAATTTTATTTTTGTATGCATATATTCATTTTTGTGAATAAATATTTAACCTCTGTGTGACTCCTTCTCCTAAGTTCTAGTCATGGCAGCCCTATTCTTTACCTGCATTTCACTGGCAGCCAATCATCTTTGAGCACAAGCTCTCTGACAATAGATGTGGTGGCTGAGCTGTGGACTGGCTGCATCAATTCAGAGTACAGAAGGCTGATGGGATAACTGTATGTAACAGCCATGCTGAAATTTAGGTTACAATGCTTTCTCCGGAATTCAAATATTGCTATCTGCAGGATTTGTTTAATTTTTGGAGAAAGATTAAGTCATGTAAGTACCACTACCCCTGTACAAGGAAGCCCAGTATGCTTATATACAAATGTACATTTTGAGAAGGTATGAACAGCAGAAAGTAGGAAGTAAAGCTCTACGTACAGGGAAATGAAGCTTCATTGGTAAATCAGGGTCTGACTTGAATAAATTTTATGAATTTCTTAGTTCGTCTGTTTGACTTTAAGGATGGGCACAGAGGTCTGTCTTTTTCTTCTTCACTCATCCCTTTGTCCTTTTGTATCATTACAATCTTCAGCCTGTGAGTAGGGACTACCCTTTATCAGTTGGTTGTACTTATCCTGCCCTGGGAGTCAAACACTGTTCCTTCTTTCTGGCAATAAAAATACATTGGCAATAAAATCAATAAATTGCTATTATTTCATGACAGCCTGAATTAGCTACCTCAGGAGACCACCACACTCTGACTCAGGTTAACAGTTTGGCACTTAGGGAATCTCAGTATGCTAATTTGGGGAACTCACGCCTGTTTATTGCTGCTGTTGTGACATGAAGAATAAAGGTGTCATTCATTGTCTTTGCAGAGGCTATATTTTGTGTGATTTTTGAGGTGCTTATTAGTCTCTGGAACTTAGTTTTATTCATTTCTTCAATCTGCCTGTTAACTAAAGTATAGTTTCATAGTTGTAATGGGGTGGAGGAAGAGAGATGGGAATGGGGAAGGGCCACAACTCAATGCTAGACAATAAAGGCGTAACTTGGATCCGAACGCCTTGCGAGTCAAACACTTTGCCAACTGAATGCTGTAAACCTGGAAGTGAGTGTTTCAGTTGTCGAACGTTCTTTAGAACCAAAAAGTCTGATGCAACTTCACACCTTCCGATTGGCTGCATGAGCTTTCTGCAACCAATCAGAAGCTGTGCCTTGGATTCTGAACATTTTGGAAGTCAAACGGAGTTCCAGAATGGATTTTGTTTGACTTCTGCGGTACCACAGTACTGAAGTAGATGGGGCAGTGTCTGATGGCAGTATTAGACAGCCTCATAACTACCTAATGAGGGAATTAGGATTACAATTTGAGCAAGGCTGTCATAGCCCTTTTCAGATTTTCCCTTGATGTTTCCTGGGAAGTGGGTTATATAATAAATCTGATCAAAAAAGGGAAAGCATGAAAATGCTCTGTTGAACTTTACACCGTTTCCTGTTTTTTCTGCACAGAACAACCACCAAGAGCCACAGCGAGCCATGGCTGCCAAGGGGCCCTGTCCTTTATGGCTGCTCTTGGTTTTGCTCTCCTGGATGGTGCTGGGGACTGAAGCCTCCTGGGACTTCCAATCCTTCAAAGACGAGTATGTTGATTACCCGAAGACTGAAGTCGCAGATTACTGCGACTATTTACTCAGCCAAAGAGGCCTGGGTCACCCAAAAGAACACACTTTCGTTCATCTCTCTGACCAAGATCTTAAAGAAATCTGCACTGTTGCCGGCATACCAGAAACTGGTCCCTTTTCGAGCTCATCTCCTGTTCCAATCACCTCGTGTTATAGACCTAAATTCATCTACCGGGTTGATCAATATATTAGGAAAATTTCGCTTTCATGTAAGAATGGATACCCAATTGAATTAAGATTTTGAATGCCATTGTTTCACAAGCAGACTTCTGCTCAGGCAACAAAACTCCACTACCATCCTCTCCAACACTGAGCATCCCTCTCAAGAAACCTCTCAAGGTAGTCCCCCAATCTTCCAGGGCAGGTCTGGGCAAAGGCAAGAGGATTGCAAGGAGGAGGAGTTGAAGAAGTCCTTTTACTTAAGCAAATATCTCTTTTAGCCGCCCACAAATTGCCATTGGATTGCCACCAGGATTTCTTCCTTCTTGAGGGTGAAATGGCCACTCTGATCACTTTGGGCCTCCACTTTGTCCCACCGCTCATCTTCAACCTCACATTGCATGATATAAGTGAGATCTCATTCCTTTTCTCATGATTCTTGCTGCTGTGGGATCAAGCAGTTATTTGTGGTATCCCTGGTTGCTTATTAAAACCATGTCTCTTTTCTCACTCTTCCACCTTGTGACTCAGATAAGCAGACATGGAATATATCTTTCTTATATACAGCTTTGTTCTTTCCTGATGTCTGTTCAGATTTTGAAAGCTGTACTATGTGGATTATAGACATGGCCTCCTCTCTTGATGTTTTGACCCTGTGGTTCAGCTCCAAAGCCCAATGTGGATCTGCATGAACATTTCATCCCCATTAATGTAGGGAGATACACCTGGCATCCTCTCTACCTTGCCCCAGACCTTTTCCCCTGGGGTCCCAATCCTACCATTAGGTACTATGCAAAGGTGGTTTTTTTTGTGTGTGTTTTAAACACTACTAGTAGGAAATGTACAGGGCAACCCTGAGATAGGGAAGATGTCACAGGGATGCCACAAGACCGGCCAATGGAAATCTAGACTTTGCTCCTGTGTGAACAAGCCTTACAGAACTACCGAAGGAAGGCAGGGATTGAGCCTAGTGTGGCTTCATTTGATGGGGCATTGGTGGCTATGCCCCATGCAAATAATGAATGAGGAGGATGTGCCATCCAGTGTAAGCTGGAGATAATGGTGGGACATTCAAGTGGGGTTCAGAAGTATTCACAGCTAGCTTATCTGAATCACAACAGAGAGGGCCAGGAAAACAGAAAGGTATTAATTCACAACTGGGAAACATGGCCCCTGCAAGATGGGCTTTGCGGAAATGGCTTATACCAGGGTGGACCTTGATGCCTGGTAAGTCCCTTCCAGCCTGTGGCCAATGGAAAGAAGATGAGATATGGACCAGAAGGCAGCCTACCTGTTACCGGAATGCTTTCCCTATGCTAGAATCAACCTCTATAATGATTGGCATCAATTAAAAATAAAATAAATGTGGCTATGTTTTACCCACTATGGGTAACAAATAGTAAATACATTAATGTAGCAGACCGTAACAACATTTGATTTAATAGCATGTCGGCAACAATCTATGAATGAAAATATTACTGGCTGCCAGCCCATAAATTACGTTTTTCTGTGCTCTTGCCTAAGTTCTACAGGTTACCTCATTTTTAATTATGTATGGGCTGTAGCTAAATGAGAACATTAATTCTTAATTATGATTGTGGAATCATAAATGTAGAGAAGAAAACTTGATATAAAGAAACTGTAGTCTCCTCTACTCCCACACTGTCTTTTACACCAAATGAATATTGGTATCTGAAGAAGTGTGCATGCACACGAAAGCTCATACCAAGAACTAACTTAGTTGGTCTTTAAGGTGCTACTGGAAGGAATTTTTTTATTTTGACTATGGCAGACCAACACGGCTACCTATCTGTAATTGGAACCAAATGAAGTGTTAACTCAAGTTCAAACCTTAATGACCTTGCAGCTGGTTCTGTTCCACAGTTTGTGATCTCATCACTTCAAGCACATACCTGTTCTTTAGTCCAAATTAAGCTCTAATTAACAGGAGAACACCTGCTTCTTAATGGCGGCCTTGGAGGGTTTTTGGCAGGTGAAGTGCTTTTGCACAATCTGTGAATGAAAATATTGCTTGGTTTCCCCAGGAGAACACGAGGTTTTCTGCAGTCTTACCTAAGTTCTAAAAGTGGCCTTATTTTTAATTAGGTATGGGCTAAACAAAAGCATTAATTCTGAAAATTAAAGCCTGTAACCTCAGACATTTTGGCATCCAGTGTGGATGTAGCAAGATAAATGCTGGTGTCTGTTCAGGTCTTCAAGCTTGTTTTGTGAGTCGTGTGAGTGTTGCGTGGCAATTCTCCCCCCCCCCCCATTGTGAAATGAAGACACTGGACACAATATTTTAGGTTAATGGGCATAAAAAGGCCACAACTTTATTGATTACAGAATTGAAAGGTATTGGCTTTAGGCATTGGCTCCTATCGACTACCCGGCATGGTGACCGGGGGGGTCCTGTTGAAGTACGCCAACTAGGATCCCATGGGTGTCACCGCTCGGGGGCATGCCGGAGGCCCTTACCTCCCTAGGTTTCGGACAAGGCAACGCCCCCCGGAGTCCTCTACCGGACTACCCCATCATTTGGGGGAAGGTGATGGCGCTTCCTTCCCCCCTCTCATTTGCATAACAATTCCCCCTGCCAATGCCTAACCGCCAACACCGCGGAAGTTGTGACGTTTGCTACGAGGTAGGCGAAAAAACCAAAAGGCACGAAGTGCGCCAACTTGGAAAAATTCCTACCAGGTCCCTTGCGGCAACCAACCGAAGTCCATAGCAAGGTCATGGCTAGCTAAACCTATGGGTGGGTGGGATGGGAAAACCTCTCAGCTGCCCAGGTGGAAAGAGGGCGGTCCCCGAGCATGCCTGGCCTTAAGTGGGCCAGGCCCCACCTCCCCGGCCAGCTGATTGGCTGGCCGGCTCAGTGACACGCCCAGGGATTCCCTGCTCTCGCGCGGGGGCAAAGGCCAGCCCCCGCGCGTGTGTGGGAGGAGTTGCCCGCAACCCCATCTCCTCCGAGGCGGAAATGGCTTTGTGTGGCAATTCTCCCCCCCCCCCCATTGTGAAATGAAGACACTGGACACAATATTTTAGGTTAATGGGCATAAAAAGGCCACAACTTTATTGATTACAGAATTGAAAGGTATCGGCTTTAGGCATTGGCTCCTATCGACTACCCGGCATGGTGACCGGGGGGGTTGCCCACAAACCGTGGGGGGTCCTGTTGAAGTACGCCAACTAGGATCCCACGGGTGTCACCGCTCGGGGGCATGCCGGAGGCCCTTACCTCCCTAGGTTTCGGACAAGGCAACGCCCCCCGGAGTCCTCTACCGGACTACCCCATCATTTGGGGGAAGGTGATGGCGCTTCCTTCCCCCCTCTCATTTGCATAACAATTCCCCCTGCCAATGCCTAACCGCCACTCGAGCAAAGCTCGCCGCCAATACCTTTTAAACCTGCAACCAATCCCTAATCCCTGCCGTGATGTCCCCCAACCAAATATCGTTTCCCGCATTTGAAAGATGCACGCCATCCCGTCTGTAGAGGGCCTCGTTGCTGTACTCGATGCTTGGGTGGCCAATGACGCACTCACCCAGAGCCGCCACTCTACGCTGCACAGCCCGCTCCAAAACCTTTCGGGCCTTATTGACCCCCACCGGGCTCACACAATCCCTCCATGTCCTCCTTTCAAGCAACGAGGACCACACGATCGTAATGCCTGGGTAAGCCGCCATCAATTCAGCCAGATCGTCAAATATATTCCATCTCAAGTCAATAGCTTTGCGATAGGCCAAGTCGTTTCCCCCCAACTGAATAACCAAGGCATCCGGGGGGCCCTCAACGGCAGCTCTCGCCATAACCACTGGCTTGAATTCACTCCATCTCATCCCTCTTCTCGCCATCCACGTCAGCTCGACATTCGCAGGTAAGTTTAAGTTAGGCCCCAGCCCGGTAGTCATGGCTCGAACCTTGGCCCAATGCGCAATGCTGTGGCCCACCAACCAAATTTGTACCTTTTGTAATTCTGCAAGGAAAATAAATAGAAAGATCAAGGTCAGGTTCTTACTACAATTCTCAATTACCTTCTTAAGTAAGCCCTGTATGCATTCGACTTCCACCGTCCCATCTCTTTTATCCTATCCACAGGGAGACCGAGGTGCACCGCCGTGGTTGCAGCACCGATCCTGAAGGAGTGAGCAGCAAATTCATCCGCAGGCAGGCCGCAGGCCGCCAAAGCTTTGCGCATTACCCGAGTAAATTGGTGTCAGGCCAGAGGGGAGCCATCAGCATGGATAAGGAAGGGGCCGGGGCCACTGGGTCTTAAGTAGAGGAAACGCCTAGCATCCCTAACTGGGCAGGGCCCACTACCGTGGGCAGCTGGTAAATGCACGAGGGCTCCCCTACCCTGCTGATCCGTCTTGGAGCTGCGCACTTGAACTATCAGCTCGCTTGTCGATAGGGTTATATCACTTATGAGGATGCCCCTCAGGCCGTGGGTGGCCCCTCCCTCGCAGACCACTTCCCCTATGCGGAGGGCCCCAAAGAAGGCTATGGAATAGGCTGCGGAAAATAGGCGCGCTTCATATTTCGACCAGAAAATTTCGCGTAATTTTATGTGTATCTGGGATAAAACTTCGTAAGTTATGGGCCTCCTCTTGTTGGAGCTTGGGGGCTGGAGCCGGCGCCAGCCCTCTAGGGTCTTGCGAACTATGAACTTAGCGCACGGGTCAGCGGCGAAAAAGGTTTTACAGAAATATGAAATCCCAGCAGACTGAATATTGAGAGTCTTGGGTGCCCGGCCCAATTCCTTCAAGTGTGCCAAATAATGTAAGACCTCCCTCGTGGAGGGGACCGCATTCAGTTTGGCTTTGGGTGATCTACTGCGGAACTTCAGAAAGTCGGCCCACGCTTTCCTATAGGATCTCATTGTGGAGGGGGCAACTGCACCGAATACTCCCTTCAACACTTCCTGCTCCCAAGACTCGAGAGGTGCTCCGGGAAAGGCATCGATGACTGCTCCGCCTCCGGCACTAACGAGCGGAAGCGCTCCATCTGAAAGCGAGACAGGGCATCCGCAATATCATTATTAATGCCGGGTACAAATTTGGCTGAGAAATATATGTTGTGCTCTAGACATAGGAGAACGAAGGACCGCAATAGGTTTCTGACCCTAGGGGAGCGTGCCGACTGTCTGGATAGAACTGCCACCACTGCCTGGTTATCTGTGTTGAAACAAACCCTATGGTTGTGGAACTGCTCGGTCCAAAGATGAACTGCCACCAGGATAGGGAAGAATTCTAAAAACGTCAGGTCCCGAGGTGGCCACTCTTCTGGCCACCTTCTTGCGCACCATCGCCCCCTGAAATAGACTCCGAAACCTAAGGACCCGACAGCATCAGACTGAACTTGGAATTCAGCGTTGAGAGCCAAAGAGTCCTGCCATAAGGATACACCGTTGTAATTCTCGAGGAACTGTAGCCAGACTTCGAGATCAGCTTTGACGTCTTTGGAAAGTCGGACCCGATGCTGGGGTGCCCTTAAGCCTGCAGACATCCTGGCCAGCCGGCCGCAAAAAGGCCTACCCGGTGCCACCACTCTGAAAGCAAAATTCAGGTGGCCCAATAAGGATTGGATCTGCCTTAGTGGAACCTTCTTTAGGGGCAGAAGCTGCTGAATCACCTCCTTGAGGGCAGACAGCTTTTCTTTGGGTAATTTTGAGGTTTGGGCCACAGTATCCAATTCAATGCCTAAATAAACTAGTGCAGTAGCGGGACCCTCCGTTTTTTCGGCGGCCAGGGGCACCTCCAGCTCGTCTGCCAATGCCGTGAAGGCGTCCAAGAGCACTGTGCATTGCGGCCTGTCCTCTGCCACCAAAATGAAATCATCGAGGTAATGGGCACGCCCGACGACCCCGTCCTGGCGCGAAGGGCCCAATCAAGAAAGGTACTGAAGGCCTCAAAGGCAGAGCAAGCCATGGAACAGCCCATGGGCATAGCTTTGTCGATGAAATACGCCCCTTCGAATCGGAAGCCGAGCCAACGGAAATCCGCCGGATGCACCGGAAGCAAGCGGAACGCGGACTCGATGTCACACTTGGCAAGGAGCGCCCCAGGCCCAAATCTGTGGGTCATTTTGACAGCCTGATCGAAGGAGGCATATTTCACCGTGCAAAGCTCTTGAGGGATGGAATCATTGACTGAGCCTCCCCTTGGGTAGGAGAGATTGTGGATCATGCGGAACTCCCCTGGGGACTTTTTTGGCACGATACCCAACGGGGATAAGTGAAGACCCTCTACTGGGGGCTCTGTGAAAGGACCTGCCACCCTACCTGCGCTGATTTCCTTCTCTATCTTTCTTTTGACTATTTCTGGCCTCTCCCTAACAGATTTTTGGTTTTTTGGGTCCCCGGTGTTAGGGGGGAGGACACTGGGATTCTGAACCCCATGGAGAACCCCTCCCAAAGGCATTGTGCCACTTTTTGATCGGGATACTGGTCCAGCAAGGTCTTGAGGGGCTGAAGTTTGATGGGGGAGGAGGCTAAACCAAGGAACCGGTTACTGACGGTTAGCGGGCCCCTGGTGGGTGGATCCGGGGGCGCCCCTATTATTATTGTGGAAGAACCCCCGGCCCCCCCAAAAGGGCTGCTGTTTGTTTTTGAAGCAGGCCGTGGCGGGGTGGCTACCCCAGCATCGCTCGCATTCGTGCAAATACTTAAAGGAGGGTCGCGAGCATGCGCCCCTGTTGTATTCCCAGCATTGTCGGCGGTGCTTTGGCTCAGTCTTACCCGCCCTGGAGGCCTCCTGGTTTTTCTTCTTGATGTAGGGGTTGACGTCTTCGCCCCAGAAATTAGGATCCGTTAGATCCCAGCGGGTAGAAGGCAGGAGAGACGCATTTCTACGGAAATTCTCATCGTACATTAAAGCAGCGTTTTCTCCCGCGAGGGCGTGTGCCCTCCTGACGTGGGCCAAATAGGCGACCAAATCCATAGAGCGCATCGGATAGGTGGCGCACACAACTCCCATAAACACCTGATAGCCGTCCAACCAATTCTCAAATGTGCGCTCCGCCCTGGGCGTCCTGTACCTCCGCTTACCATAGGAGCGCCTCTTTTCCCCTTTTCCCGTTAGCTTAGTTGGAGGGAGAAGGGTAAACATGTCCACGTAGTCCCCATTGAGGATCTTATTCCTCTTCTTCTGGGACAAATGGTACCCCAAGATGAAATCGGTGAATTGATGAGTGGCCACTTTAACATCCTCCACCAATGCCCCATCCTTCCAAGCCAAAACGCCATTAAAGGACTTACGATGGGAATTGGCCCTCCTTTCGTGTGCCCAAAGAGGGATCCCGTGATTCTCTTCCCCCAAACCCCAGTAGCAATCCATGGGGCCCTCGCTATCTGAATCGGAGGATGACGTACCTGAGTCGTCCTCGGTCTCTGACTGTCTACTTCTCTTCTTCTTAGAGGATGTATGCTTCTTCTTGGCCTTCCTCTTCCCACCTTGTACCTCGACGTTAGCTGCGCTCACGGTTACCGCCGGCTGGGGGTGATGGGTTCCACATGTTCGTCTTCCAGCGCGGAACCCGCGCTGTCCTCAGTAGAGCTGAAGTGGGCCTGCTGTTCCTGAAACACGCTAGGAATGTCTGGAATTTGTGAGCCTTGGTTACCGCTGGCACCCTTGGCCGTGGCCCTCCCCTTGCTGGCACCCTTAGCTGGTGCCTTACCTTTGCCCATTCCTTGGTTTGTTTTCTTGGCGGTGGCTGCCCGGGAACGAGTATTAGGGCGACCCATGTTCACTGTTTCTGCCTGGCTACTGCAGCCTGCAATAGCGGGGCTGTCATGTTGGACATGGCTGGGAGGGGTGTCAGGTATGACATCCTGAGAAGGTTCCGGTGCTGAAGGCACCGAAACCCCTTTTGACTTACACCGTTTGTAGAACATTTCAAAGGCCATGAAAAACTGGGCGAAATCTTGAGGCTCACAGGGCAGGGTAGGCAATTGGGTGCCCTCATTGCCTGCAGGAGGTGCTGGCGGATTGGCGGAAGTAGATGCCTGCTGGTCTCCTCCGGAAGCCATTTCGAATGGATGGGTGACTAAACACTAAATATATACTGGTATAACTTGCGGCTCCGCACAGTATCGACAACGCTGTAATAGCTTACTGCCTACTAACAGTTCAGTATTCTTAACACTGGCCTAACTGTTTACCGATTACACTAGTTCAGTAATGACTACACCGACGCAGCCACGCCGCCTTCGGTCCAACTAATTTCAGCAAGGCCCGCTGTGACCCAATTGGTTATTCAGTATTGGTGCCCGCTGCTATTGAAATGCTCGCAGTTACGAAGGGCAGCTGCCCTGAAACCTTTGCGGTATGAAAGGGCCTAACCCCCTTTTTATTTTTTTATTTATTTATTTATTTATTTATTTATTATTATATATTTTTTAATCAATTTATTTATCTATCTATTTATTTTTTCTTATTTATTTATAATTTTTGTTAATTTTTATTTTTTTTATTTATTTATTTAAATTATTTATCTAATTATTTACCTATTTATTTATTTATTTATTTTAATTTAATGCTAATTACTACTGCAGCAACCTAATGGGGATTATTCAAATTGCTGGCGGAATCTTATACTGCTCCGTGGAAAACTATTCCTCCTTTCTATCCTATATTTGTTAGATCTGGACTCTAAACCCCTGCACAGGCCGGCCCTGTAGGCTATTCCCTCCCGTGACGGGCAGGCAGGGCACTCAACCACAGGCACTCACTTGCGGAAATTTAGCAAAAGAAAAGGTGTTTGAACAAAACTGCGAAATTAAGAGTAGAAATAATAAGGCAGACCCGCTTTACAAGCTATATTAAGGAAGCCGGGGCCGCAAAACTGAAGCCGACACAGCTAAAATGGCCGCCGGGGCTTGTCATGTGGACCCTACCAAGATGGCGGGCACCGCGTTAAAGAGGAGTCCCGGTAAAGGACACACTCAAAATGGCCGCCGGGCATGCGCACGTGGGCCTTCCCAATATGGCGGCCACTTTCTGCCCCCTTTTCGCTCTGTCTATCAAAATTTGTCCGCTCGCAACCACGGCGTCCTTCCTCCCCCGGAGTACGCGCCTCCCTCAGTCCTCACTCCCACCAGCCCTGGACTGGGCGCCGCGGCCTTAGCGCGCACGCGCCGAAAGGTGGCAGCCGATGAAGCCGGGAAACGCGACAAATACAAACCGCAGTACACAACCCAAGGACAAGGGGAGGGAACGTTAAGCAGCGACCAGAATTAAGTAGTAATATGGGGAGGAAGGGAAGGCAGGGGAATCTGAAGCCGAGTGGAGGAGGATGGAAATACAAATGCCAGTCGGACTGGGGGGGGGGGTTGGCAAACAACGAATAAATGCAAGCTGGGGGCCCCGGAGTGGCGTAGCCGGAAGGAGAGCGGGAAAAGGAACGGTGGAGTTAAAGGGGGTGATGCAGCGCAATAAGCAGTGTCTGAACGGGGACAGCCAAGGAGTCAGCCTGTAGGCGACGGGCAATGGGAAGGGGAGCCAGGAACGATAGCGCAGCGGTACTTTACCACTCTTCCTGCGCCAACGAAGAGGCAACGCTCCCTGCACGGTCCGTGGTTCTGTTGAGGTGATGTTGGGTCTCCCGCTGTATAGCTACCCAGCCTGCGAAGCAAGGCAACGTGTACCTGCGCAGCCGCCCGCTCCCTCAACCTCCTATTTTCGGCGCTACCCGCAATACCAAGTGATTTCAGCTCAGTTTTAGCGAGTGATTCTGCTCCGGCGGGGATGCGCGCGAGGCGAAGGTTGAGCTTGCGGTGCTGAACGCAGGGAAGCAAAGGCGGACGCAGGGATGAAAAGGTGAACGCAGGGAAGAAAAGTTGCCGTGATGAAAACCTCTCAGCTGCCCAGGTGGAAAGAGGGCGGTCCCCGGGGGTGCCTGGCCTTAAGTAGGCCAGGCCCCACCTCCCCGGCCAGCTGATTGGCTGGCCGGCTCAGTGACACGCCCGGGGATTCCCTGCTCTCACGCGGGGGCAAAGGCCAGCCCCCGCGCGTGTGTGGGAGGAGTTGCCCGCAACCCCATCTCCTCCGAGGCGGAAATGGCTTTCTGGGAAAACACTGACAGGAATTAGGTGCCAGTAAAAAATGCAAAAACAGTGGTACCTCGTTTCAGAGGTCCGTTCTTAACCTGAAACTGTTCTTAACCTGATGCACCACTTTAGCTAATGGGGCCTCCTGCTGCCGCCGCGCCACTTGAACACGATTTCTGTTCTCATCCTTAAGCAAAGTTCTTAACCTCAAGCACTATTTCTGGGTTAGCAGAGTCTGTAACCTGAAGCGTATGTAACCTGAAGCATATGTAACCTGACGTACCACTGTAGATTTCCTTCACGTAAATATGGCTGCTGTTTTTTTATTGGTACACATCCATGTTTTGGTACTCAGTGCATTGATTGGTAAATCCAAGCACAAGTATTTCCAGATATAGAAGGAGCCTTTTCCTAACATGGAATCCAGCTCTTTTGACTGCTGCACCCTGGTTGACATGCGATTGCATGATTTGCATCAAATAGTGTAATGAATTCAGGCAGGCAAGCAAACCCCGACAAGAATGAGTCTGGCAGTTATATGACATGTTTATTGACAATTAACATCCAGAGAGCAGCTCCAAGCCTACCACTCTTAGCTATGAGTTGGTCACTTTGAGTCCCCGCCCCTTTCACAGCATAAGGGTGCCCAAGTCCAGTCCGTCCTCTCTTGTATTTCTGTTGCATTTTAACCCTTTCAGCTCTTTTGGTTTGGGAAGAAGGTGGGTGAACTCCCCCCCCCCGCTATCAAACGAAGAGCCCTCTAAACGCTGCCTCCCTCCTTGTTGCATAGCAACCCCCTCAGTGTCATCTATCTCCTCCTCTGCTGCTGCTGCTCTATCTCAATCTGGGAACTCTTGATGAAGGGGTGCTGAACTAACCCACTCCTGCTCTGTCTGTGGCTGCAGTCCCTCATCTCCAGAGTCTGAGTCTTCCCAGGCATTCAGTTCAGTCACATCCCTGACAACTAGGGAGAAAAAGGACCTGAGACTTCTGTAGGTGCTGAAATTTGGGGTTTTTAGTAGAGAAGCCGATACAAACAAACAAACCCAAAACAAACACACTAAAAATATGTTTGTGGGAGGGGATGTTATAGGATTGTTGTTTTTATAATGTATTTCATAGTTTTCTTTTGTATTTTTGTTCAGTGACCTGCCCTGAGATCTGTGGGTGAAGGGTGGTATATGAATTTAATGAATTAATCAAACAATTAATAATTGTTAATAAAAATAGCAATGCTGGCAAAACAGAAAACTGATGGCTCATGGAAGTAAAGCTTACTCTCCCCAAAACATTTCAAAGATGTGCTGGGAGCTATTAGGACCCCCTTTCTCCCCCTTTTGATGGGACCAAGGAAAATGGACTTTTGCAGAAAAGAAATATGTACTCCCACTCATTTTTGCCCCTCTCCAGTCTGTGAGACTTTGTATACTTAAGCCAGAGTTTTCTGAACAAACAAGAATAAAACACACTGTCCTGTTTGTGCAGGGAAAATAGTTATTTTAGCAAAGTCAGAAAGGCCTGTAAAATCACACATTGAGGAGAATAAGCCACAACATGCAAAAGCTAGGTAGAAACTAGTTAACATGAATGTTGCAAAAGGGATTTAAGGACTTGGCCAAGATGGTGGGCCTAGCTCAAGTGAAATCTTGATATTTCCCGGGGTTTCTGGACCCTGCCAGTTGCTGGGCCTAGATTATGAAAACAGCCTTTGCAGGAGCCATCCTGCGTCTTCTGGAATTCATCCTGCAATAAAATGTTGCATTGTGGAGTGCTCTCGTTTATTGATCTGGGCAATCAGTTGTTACATTCTCCTACTCCATTTTGCCCCCGTGCCAGTCTCAGGGAACGTCTTGAATTTTGCTTTTACATCTTAGGCTGTGGTTTTTCCTGCCTAAGATTTCTTTTTGTACATCTGTACATGTTGGAGTTTCATAAGGGATGTTGAGAAGTGCCCCTTGTTTCCCAATGAAGTAAGTTTATTGCATTCAACAATAAATCAGAGCAATGCCCATAATCAAAGGACAGTGGAAACTTGGTTTTCGACCGTTTCGGAAGTCAAATGTTTCAGCTTTGGAATGCCGAAAACCCGGAAGTAAATGCTTCTGTTTTCAAATGCATCTTGGAATTGCCATTTGTGCCTTGGTTTACATATGTTTTGGAAGTCAAACTGTTTTCCGGAATGGATTACAGTCAAAAACTGAGGTTCCACTGTATTCCATGTCTGCTTATCTGAGTCACAAGGTGGAAGAGTTAGAAATGAGGCTGGATTTCAATAAGTAACCAGGGACATACATTGTACTGGGTTCTAGTTAGGATAAAAGGGTCTTATTGGAGTGAAATATAACAAATAAGCAAGACTTCTCGAATATAATATCAGTTGCTTCAGGCATCTCTTTAGAAAGTTATTCAATTAAAAGGTATCTGAAAGACTAGTCAGGCTTTTCTTTAAAAAATGTGTTCAAAAACAGATTGATAGTCAATCAAAAAATGGTGGTTTTGGGAAAAGATGGTGTTTTCCTAAAGAAAGCTCAACAACTTGAGGGTGTCCTGCTGGTTTTTACTTTCTGAAATATGGCAATCCCATGTCAACCCAGAGTGCAGCAGTCAAAAGAGCTGAATTCCATTTTAGGAAAAGGCTCATTCTATATCTGGAACACTCACATGACTCACGAAACTAGCTTGAAGACCTGAACAGACACTAACATTTATCTTGCTACATCCACAGTGGATGCCAAGATGTCTGAGGTGACAGGCTTTAATTTCCAGAATTAATGTTTTTGTTTAGCTACAGCCCAGACTTAATTAAAAATAAGGCCACTTGTAGAACCTCTGCCAGATGCCCAATCCCACCTGGGGAGGCGTTGCCAAGGTGATCAGGCCAGGTAGGGGGAGGGACCACCCTGTCCTCACAATAGGGGGAGGAGCTTACCTGGGAACCGTCAGTTGGCTCCAGAGCTTCTCCCACCCTACCCACCCTCAGTTAAACCTTCTTTTTCGGGTTAACCTTTTCTCCGCAGGTACGTGGGTGCTGCTACATCAAGGTCGCTGTTGAATGGCAAGAAAAGAATTTCCCTGCCTTGGCAGGTTTTGCCTTTCTCGTAGCAAAACATTACAACGCTGGCGGTTTCAGGCCTTGGGAGGAATCCTTTAGTCTATCTTCCCTAGATAGGAGTGGGCGCGTAGCAGTGGCCCACACTCCCTTCCTCTTTGAGACGGTGGTCACACGGTTCCCCGTTAAAGGGGTTGTTTGAGGGGAGGCATTCATCGTACGCCTACAGGTTGTCCTTACTCTCCCCTGTGACGGCGGCATAACCGGGGGGAGGGGGTGGGGTCTCTGCTTGAACATATGTTCTCTAGAGCCAGCCCATCCCCACACACTCTGGATAAACCTGATGTTCCTCAGATCCCCAGACTGGGAGGGATAACGCCCAATGCCTAAGCCAAAGTCTACCTTCATCTGAAACATAATAAAGTTGTGGCCAATTTTAATCCCATAGCTCGTTGTCTTGAGTCATTATTCCACTCGGGGGGCCGTCTGTGGTTTGGGGGACTCTGCCTGTCCACGCAAAAAAAACCAGCAATATTTTCATTCATAGATTGTGCAAAAACACCCTGCCTGCCAAAAAACCCTCCAACGCTGCCATTAAGAAGCACATGTTCTCCTGTTAATTAGAGCTTAATTTGAAATAATGTACAGGGGTGTGCTGGAAATGTTGAGATCACAAACTTCGGTAGAGAACCTGATGCAAGGTCATTAAGGTTTGAGCTTGAGTTCACACTTCATTCGGTGCAAAAAGACGGTGTGGGCAGAGGGGATCCTACAGTTTCTTAATATTAAGTTTTCTTCTCTATATTTAGGATTCAGCAATCCTCCTTTGAATGCTAGTTCAAATCTGATTTATACAAGAGAGATGGGAAGAAATTGGTTTCCCAAAGAGCTTCACGGCTGAGTGGGGATTTGAACCCTGGTCTCTCAGTGCTAGGCAGGGGGTCAGAATCATAGCATTGAGTCCCGTCCTCAGATCTCACTTGGGGTTAATCAAAGAAAACTTGGGATGAGGAAAGATCACGTTAGATTATTCCACCAACAAGAAACTAGATTGATTGCTTGATTTAAATCTCTCCCCCAAGGGGTTTGAACACGGAACTAGATTTCAGCTGTTTCATTGAAGGTTTCTGACACATGGGCTTCTGTTTGCATTTACTGTGCTGTTTTTTGGATACTGTATCTTTAAATTCCCATTTGTGTCTCTGTGTTAGCCTGGAGGCCTGGAAGTAAATATAATGGAGAATGTAAACTCCCTTCTTTGGGAGACAAATGTTCCCCTTGAAAGTGTGTGTGGATATTCAGACCCACATGGGACTCACACTTCCAAGTCAGCTTGGAAGTCTGTTGGAAACCAAGAGAGAGAGAAATCTTCAAATGGCATCAATATAAAATCAACCCCAAGGTTAGAGGTGTCTCTGCAGGAGATATTTCCCTGACTGGTTGGCAGGGAGGCACAGGGCAGCCAATCAGAAGCCGTGCCTTGGTTTCCGAACATTTTGGAAGTCAAACGGAGTTGCGGAAGGGATTCCCTTTGACTTCTGATGTACCACTGTACTGAAGTAGATGGGCCAATATCTGACTGCAGCCTCCTTACTACCTCATGAGGGAATTAATATTCCAATTTGAGCAAGGTTGCCATAGCCCTTTTCACATTTTCCCTTGATTTTCCCTAGGAAGCGGGTTATATAATAAATCTGATGGAAAAAGGGAAAGCATGAAAATGCCCTGTTGAACTTAACACCGTTTCCTGTTTTTTCTGTGCAGAACAACCACCCAGAGCCACAGCGAGCCATGGCTGCCAAGGGGCCCTGTCCTTTATGGCTGCTCTTGGTTTTGCTCTCCTGTTGTTGTTTTTTTTATTATTAATTTTTTTTATTGCTTTTTTTCCAAGGTCAAAATACATCATCAGTAACACAACAAAAGCGATTTTACAGAAAAAAGAAGAGATTAGAAAAGAAAATTCCCTTTTTCAAGTCTATTTTCATAATCAACTGGACTTCCCCACGTCCTCCATCCCCTGCTTTCTTTGCAATAAAAATAAACAGCAAATTAATACCTTATTTTGTGTGTTTTTGTACTTTCATTTAGTTATATAATCTGTAATTAGTACTTTTCAAAATCATAACTTAATTTCCATCCTTTACCAATCTCAATACTGAAGCATATTTTTCCCGAAAGCTTAGCAAATTCTCAACATTCATATAACTTATAATGTTTTTGTAGATAGTCCTTAAATTTTTTCCAGTCCTCTTCCACTGCCTCTTCTCCCAGGTCTCGGATTCTGCCAGTCATTTCAGCTAATTCCATGTAGTCCATCAGCTGTGAATGCCATTCTTCCAGCGTGGGTAACTCCTGCGCCTTCCAGTGTTTGGCTAATAAGATTCTTGCTGCTGTAGTTGCATATAGAAAAAAAGTTCTATCTTTTTTTGACACTCTCTGGCCTACAATGCCCAGGAGGAAGGCCTCTGGTTTCTTATGAAAGGTGTACTTAAACACCTTTTTCAACTCATTGTAAATCATTTCCCAAAAGGCCTTCACCCTCGGGCATGTCCACCAGAGGTGAAAGAATGTTCCTTCAGCCTCCTTACATTTCCAACATTTATTGTCAGACAAATGATATATCTTTGCGAGTTTGACTGGGGTCATGTACCACCTGTATACCATTTTCATAATGTTTTCTTTTAAGGCACTGCATGCCGTGAATTTCATACCGGTGGTCCATAACCTTTTCCAGTCTTCGGACATAATGTTGTACCCAACGTCTTGTGCCCATTTTATCATAGCTGATTTAACTGTCTCATCTTGAGTATTCCATTTAAGCAACAAGTTATACATTCTTGAAAGCACTTTTGTCTTAGGTTCAAGTAATTCTGTCTCTAGTTTTGATTTTTCCACCTGGAAACCAATTTTTTTGTCCTTTTTAAAGATCTCTAAAATTTGGGCATAATGAAACCAGTCTCGCACCTTTCCTTTCAGTCTTTCAAAACTCTGCAACCTCCAGGTATCACCATCTTTTTCTATTATTTCGCAATATTTTACCCAGCCACTCTCCATGTTACGTAGTTTTATGGCCTTAGCCTCCGTCGGTGATAACCACCTCGGAGTCTTACTTTCAAGTAAGTCCTTATATTTAGTCCAGACAATAAATAAAGCTTTCCTGACAATATGGTTTTTAAACAATTTGTGAAACTTTATCTTGTCGTACCACAGGTATGCATGCCACCCAAAAGCATTGTTGAACCCTTCCAGATCTAGGACATCAGTGTTTTCTAACAAAAACCAATCCTTCATCCAGCAGAAGGATGCAGCTTCATAATACAATCTTAAATCCGGCAGGGCAAACCCCCCTCTTTCCTTTGCATCTGTTAGTATCTTAAATTTTATTCGGGGCTTTTTGCCCTGCCAGATAAATTTCGCAATGTCCCTCTGCCACTTTCCAAAACATTCCACTCTGTCCACGATCTGAAGGGTTTGAAACAAAAATAACATTCTTGGCAATACATTCATCTTAACTGCTGCAATTCTTCCCAACAAGGAAAGTTTCAATCTTGACCAAGTTTCTAAGTCCTTTTTAATTTCCGACCAGCATTTTTCATAATTATCCTTAAACAAATTCAAATTTCTCCCGGTCTTGGTTTTGCTCTCCTGGATGGTGCTGGAGACTGAAGCCTCCTGGGACTTCCAGTCCTTCAGACCAAAGGACTGATATCAAAGATTACTGCAACTATTTACTCAGGAAAAGAGCCTTGTATTACACAATGGCATGCATTTTCATTCATGTCTCTGACCAAAATCTAAAAAACATCTGCACTTCATAGGGTGCCCCAGTAACTGGTCCCAAGTCGAGCTCATCTCCCTTTCGAGTCACCAACTGTATAAAATATAAATTCAGCTACCACACTTTTGAGGGAATTGGAAAATTTCCCTTTCATGTGAGAACGGATACCCAATTGAATTTAGATTTTGAATGCCATTGTTGCACAAGCAGACTGCTGCTCAGGCAACAAATGTCCACTACCATCCTCTCTGACACTCAGCAGCCCCCTACACTTTCCCCCTCCTGCACTGCATCCCTCTCAAGAAACCTCTCAAGGTAGTCCCCCAATCTTCGAGGGCAGGTCTGGGCAAAAGCAAGGAGGAGGAGTTGGAGAAGTCCTTTTACATAAGCAAATATCTGTTTTCCAAGCAGTTATTGGTAGTATCCCTGGTTGCTTATTAAAACCCGGCCTCTTTCCTAACTCTTCCACCTTGTGACTCAGATAAGCAGACATGGAATATATATTTCTTATATACAGCTTTGTTCTTTCCCCCTTTTTTCCTCTGTATCACTCTATTTCTTTATAACTGAAATTATGTCAATAAAATATGAACATTTAAAATCCATGAAACCGTCTGTGACTTTCTGGTCCACTTCCATTTGTTTTTCTCACAGCACTACCAGTTCTCTGTTTTTCTCACTCACCACAATAATGTTTCCAAAATCCTTCCAAGTACCAGTTATTTAGATTTCAAGTTGAATTCGCTACTGTTACTAAAAAAATAGCAACCCAGATTTGAGCACCAGCAGAGGTATCAGGTCCTCCTGCTCCCTACTTGATGAAAGGTGTCTCCCTGGAAGACAAAACACTAACTTTTTAAAGAGATGTCTGTTCAGATTTTGAAAGCTGTACTATGTGGATTATAGACATGGCCTCCTCCCTTGATGTTTTGACCCTGTGGTTCTGCTCCAAAGCCCAATGTGGATCTGTATGAACATTTCATCCCCATTAATGTAGGGAGATACACCTGGCATCCTCTCTACTTTGCCCCAGACCTTTTCCCCTGGTTCCCAATCCTACCATTAGGGACTATGCAAAGGTGGTTTTTTGTGTGTGTGTTTTAAACACTCCTAGTAGGAAATGTCCAGGGCAACCCTGTGATAGGGAAGATGTCACAGGGATGCCACAAGACCGGCCAATGGAAATCTAGACTTTGCTAATGTGTAAACAAGCCTTACAGAACTACCGAAGGAAGGCAAGGATTGAGCCTAGTGTGGCTTCATTTGATGGGGCAGTGGTGGCTATGCCCCATGCAAATGATGAATGAGGAGGATGCGCCATCCAGTGTAAACTGGAGATAATGGTGGGACATTCAAGTGGGGTTCAGAAGTATTCACAGCTAGCTTATCTGAATCACAAGAGATAGAGCCAGGAAAGCAGAAAGGTATTAATTCACAATTGGGAAACATGGCCGCTGCAAGATGGGCTTTGCAGAAATGGCTTGTACCAGGGTGGACCTTGATGCCTGGTAAGTCCCTTCCAGCCTGTGGCCAATGGAAAGAAGATGAGATATGGACCAGAAGGCAGCCTAGCTGTTACCGGAATGCTTTCCCTATGCTAGAATCAACCTCTATAATGATTGGCATCAATTTTTTTAAAAAAATGTGGCTATGTTTTACCCACTATGGGTAACAAATAGTAAATACATTAATGTAGCAGACCGTACAACATTTGCTTTAATAGCATGTCGGCAACAATCTATGAATGAAAATATTACTGGCTGCCAGCGATAAACTAGGTTTTTCTGTGCTCTTACCTAAGTTCTACAGGTTACCTCGTTTTTAATTATGTATGGGCTGTAGCTAAATGAAAACATTAATTCTGAATTATGATTGCTGAATCATAAATGTAGAGAAGAAAACTTGATATAAACAAACTGTAGACTCCCCTACTCCCACACTGTCTTTTACACCAAATGAAGTGTTAACTCAATTTCAAACCTTAATGACCTTGCAGCTGGTTCTGTTCCGCAGTTTGTGATCTCATCACTTCAAGCACATGCCTGTTCTTTAGTCCAAATTAAGCTCTAATTAACAGGAGAACACCTGCTTCTTAATGGCGGCATTGGAGGGTTTTTGGCAGGTGAAGTGCTTTTGCACAATCTGTGAATGAAAATATTGCTTGGTTCCCCAGCAGTACATGAGGTTTTCTGCAGTCTTACCTAAGTTCTAAAAGTGGCCTTATTTTTAATTAAAGCCTGTAACCTCAGACATTTTGGCATCCAGTGTGGATGTAGCAAGATAAATGCTGGTGTCTGTTCAGGTCTTCAAGCTTGTTTCGTGAGTCATGTGAGTGTTCTGGGAAACCACTGACAGGAATTAGGTGCCAGTACAAAATGCAAATACAGTGGTACCTCGGGTTAAGTACTTAATTTGTTTCAGAGGTCCGTTCTTCACCTGAAACTGTTCTTAACCTGATGCACCACTTTAGCTAATGGGGCCTCCTGCTGCCACCGCGCCACTTGAACACGATTTCTGTTCTCATCCTTAAGCAAAGTTCTTAACCTGAAGCACTATTTCTGGGTTAGCAGAGTCTGTAACCTGAAGCATATGTTACCTGAAGGATATGTAACCCGACGTACCACTGTAGATTTCCTTCAGGTAAATATGGCTGCTGTTTTTTTATTGGTACACATCCTTGTTTTGGAACTCAGTGCATTGATTGGTAAATCCAAGCACGAGTATTTCCAGAGAGAGAAGGAGCCTTTTCCTAACATGGACTCCAGCTCTTTTGACTGCTGCACCCTGGGTTGACATGCGATTGCATGATTTGCATCAAATAGTGTAATGAATTCAGGCAGGCAAGCAAACCCCGACAAGAATTAATGAGTCTGGCAGTTATATGACATGTTTATTGACAATTAACATCCAGAGAGCGGCTCCGAGCCTGCCACTCTTAGCTATGAGTTGGTCACTTTGAGTCCCCGCCCCTTTCACAGCATAAGGGTGCCCAAGTCCAGTCCGTCCTCTCTTGTATTTCTGTTGCATTTTAACCCTTTCAGCTCTTTTGGTTTGGGAAGAAGGTGGGTGAACTCCCCCCCCCGCTATCAAACGAAGAGCCCTCTAAACGCTGCCTCCCTCCTTGTTGCATAGCAACCCCCTCAGTGTCATCTATCTCCTCCTCCTCTACTGCTGCCTTCGAGCTTTCCAAGGGTGCTGCTCTATCTCAATCTGGGAACTCTTGATGAAGGGGTGCTGAACTAACCCACTCCTGCTCTGTCTGTGGCTGCAGTCCCTCATCTCCAGAGTCAGAGTCTTCCCAGGCATTCAGTTCAGTCACATCCCTGACAACTAGGGAGAAAAAGGACCTATGACTTCTGTAGGTGCTGAAATTTGGGGGTTTTAGTAGAGTAGCCGATACAAACAAACCAACCCAAAACAAACACACTAAGAATATGTTTGTGGGAGGGGAGGTTATAGGATTGTTGTTTTTATAATGTATTCCATAGTTTTCTTTTGTATTTTTGTTCAGTGACCTGCCCTGAGATCTGTGGATGAAGGGTGGTATATGAATTTAATGAATTAATCAACAATTAATAATTGTTAATAAAAATAGCAATGCTGGCAAAACAGAAAACTGATGGCTCATGGAAGTAAAGCTTACTCTCCCCAAAACATTTTAAAAGATGTGCTGGGAGCTATTAGGACCCCCCTTTTCCCCCTTTTGATGGGACCAAGGAAAATGGACTTTTGCAGAAAAGAAATATGTACTCCCACTCATATTTGCCCCTGTCCAGTCTGTGAGACTTTGTATACTTAAGCCAGAGTTTTCTGAACAAACAAGAATAAAACACACTGTCCTGTTTATGCAGGGAAAATAGTTATTTTAGCAAAGTCAGAAAGGCCTGTAAAATCACACATTGAGGAGAATAAGCCACAACATGCAAAAGCTAGGTAGAAACTAGTTAACATGAATGTAGCAAAAGGGATTTAAGGACTTGGCCAAGATGGTGGGCCCAGCTCAAGTGAAATCTTGATATTTCCCGGGGTTTCTGGACCCTGCCAGTTGCTGGGCCTAGATTATGAAAACAGCCTTTGCAGGAGCCATCCTGCGTCTTCTGGAATTCATCCTGCAATAAACTGTTGCATTGTGGAGTGCTCTCGTTTATTGATCTGGGCAATCAGTTGTTACATTCTCCTACTCCATTTTGCCCCCGTGCCAGTCTCAGGGAACGTCTTGAATTTTGCTTTTACATCTTAGGCTGTGGTTTTTCCCGCCTAAGATTTCTTTTTGTACATCTGTACATGTTGGAGTTTCATAAGGGATGTTGAGAAGTGCCCCTTGTTTCCCAATGAAGTAAGTTTATTGAATTCAGCAATAAATCAGAGCAATGCCCATAATCAAAGGACAGTGGAAACTTGGTTTTCGACCGTTTCAGAAGTCAAATGTTTCAGCTTTGGAATGCCGAAAACCCGGAAGTAAATGCTTCTGTTTTCAAATGCATCTTGGAATTGCCATTTGCACCTTGGTTTACAAATGTTTTGGAAGTCAAACTGTTTTCCGGAATGGATTACAGTCAAAAACTGAGGTTCCACTGTATTCCATGTCTGCTTATCTGAGTCACAAGGTGGAAGAGTTAGAAATGAGGCTGGATTTCAATAAGCAACCAGGGACATACATTGTACTCGGTTCTAGTTAGGATAAAAGGGTCTTATTGGAGTGAAATATAACAAATAAGCAAGACTTCTCAAATATAATATCAGTTGCTTCAGGCATCTCTTTAGAAAGTTATTCAGTTAAAAGGCATCTGAAAGACTAGTCAGGCTTTTCTTTTAAAAATGTGCTCGAAAACAGATTGATAGTCAATCAAAAAATGGTGGTTTTGGGAAAAGATGGTTTTTCCTAAAGAAAGCTCAACAACTTGAGGGTGTCCTGCTGGTTTTTACTTTCTGAAATATGGCAATCCCATGTCAACCCAGAGTGCAGCAGTCCAAAGAGCTGAATTCCATTTTAGGAAAAGGCTCATTCTATATCTGGAACACTCACATGACTCACGAAACTAGCTTGAAGACCTGAACAGACACTAACATTTATCTTGCTACATCCACAGTGGATGCCAAGATGTCTGAGGTTACAGGCTTTAATTTCCAGAATTAATGTTTTTGTTTAGCTACAGCCCAGACTTAATTAAAAATAAGGCCACTTGTAGAACCTCTGCCAGATGCCCAATCCCACCTGGGGAGGCGTTGACAAGGTGATCAGGCCAGGTAGGGGGAGGGACCACCCTGTCCTCACAATAGGGGGAGGAACTTACCTGGGAATCGTCAGTTGGCTCCATAGCTTCTCCCACCCTACCCACCCTCAGTTAAACCTTCTTTTTCGGGTTAACCTTTTCTCCGCAGGTACGTGGGCGCTGCTACATCAAGGTCGCTGTTGAATGGCAAGAAAAGAATTTCCCTGCCTTGGCAGGTTTTGCCTTTCCCGTAGCAAAACATCACAACGCTGGCGGTTTCAGGCCTTGGGCGGAATCCTTTAGTCTATCTTCCCTAGATAGGAGTGGGCACGTAGCAGTGACCCACACTCCCTTCCTCTTTGAGACGGTGGTCACACGGTTCCCCGTTAAAGGGGTTGTTTGAGGGGAGGCATTCATCGTACGCCTACAGGTTGTCCTTGCTCTCCCCTGTGACGGCGGCATAACCGGGGGGAGGGGGTGGGGTCTCTGCTTGAACATATGTTCTCTAGAGCCAGCCCATCCCCACACACTCTGGATAACCCTGATGTTCCTCAGATCCCCAGACTGGGAGGGATAATGCCCAATGCCTAAGCCAAAGTCTACCTTCATCTGAAACATAATAAAGTTGTGGCCAATTTTAATCCCATAGCACCTTGTCTTGAGTCATTATTCCACTCGGGGGGCCGCCTGTGGTTTGGGGGACTCTGCCTGTCCACGCAAAAAAACCCAGCAATATTTTCATTCATAGATTGTGCAAAAGCACCCTGCCTGCCAAAAAACCCTCCAACGCTGCCATTAAGAAGCACATGTTCTCCTGTTAATTAGAGCTTAATTTGAAATAATGTACAGGGGTGTGCTGGAAATGTTGAGATCGCAAACGTCAGAAGAGAACCTGCTGCAAGGTCATTAAGGTTTGAGCTTGAGTTAACACTTCATTCGGTGCAAAAAGACGGTGTGGGCAGAGGGGATCCTACAGTTTCTTAATATTAAGTTTTCTTCTCTATATTTAGAATTCAGCAATCCTCCTATGAATGCTAGTTCAAATCTGATTTATACAATAGACGAGGGAAGAAATTGGTTTCCCAAAGAGCTTCACGGCTGAGTGGGGATTTGAACCCTGGTCTCTCAGTGCTAGGCAGGGGGTCAGAATCATAGCAATGAGTCCCGTCCTCAGATCTCACTTTGGGTTAATCAGAGAAAACTCGGGATGAGGAAAGATCACGTTAGATTATTCCACCAACAAGAAACTAGATTGATTGCTTGATTTAAATCTCTCCCCCAAGGGGTTTGAACACGGAACTAGATTTCAGCTGTTTCATTGAAGGTTTCTGACACATGGCTTCTGTTTGCATTTACTGTGCTGTTTTTTGGATACTGTATCTTTAAATTCCCATTTGTGTCTCTGTGGGAGCCTGGAGGCCTGGAAATAAATAGAAAGGAGAATGTAAACTCTCTTCTTTGGAGACAAATGTTCCCCTTGAAAGTGTGTTGGGGTATTCAAACCCACATGAGACTCACACTTCCAAGTCAGCTTGGAAGTCTGTTGGAAACTAAGAGAGAGAGAAATCTTCAAATGGCATCAATATAACATCAACCCCAAGGTCAGAGGTGTCTCTGCGGGAGATATTTCCCTGATTGGTTGGCAGGGAGGCACAGGGCAGCTAATCAGAAGCCATGCCTTGGTTTCCGAAAGTTTTGGAAGTCTAACGGAGTTCCGGAAGAGATACATTTTGACTTCTGCGGTACCACTGTACTGAAGTAGATGGGCCAATGTCTGACTGCAGCCTCATAACTACCTAATGAGGGAATTAAGATTACAATTTGAGCAAGGCTGTCATAGCCCTTTTCAGTTTTTCCCTTGATATTTCCTGGGAATTGGGTTATATAATAAATCTGATGGAAAAAGGGAAAGCATGAAAATGCCCTGTTGAACTTTACACCATTTCCTGTTTTTTCTGCGCAGAACAACCACCAAGAGCCACAGCGAGCCATGGCTGCCAAAGGGCCCTGTCCTTTATGGCTGCTCTTGGTTTTGCTCTCCTGGATGGTGCTGGGGACTGAAGCCTTCTGGGATTTCCAATCCTTCAAACCAAAGGACTGAAGTCAAAGATTACTGCAACTATTTACTCAGGAAAAGAGGCTTGTATTACACAATGGCACACATTTTCATTCATGTCTCTGACCAAGATCTAAAAAACATCTGCACTTCATAGGGTGCCCCAGTAACTGGTCCCAAGTCGAGCTCATCTCCCATTCGAGTCACCAACTGTATAAAATATAAATTCAGCTACCACAATTTTGAGGCAACTAGGAATATTTCCCTTTCATGTGAGAACAGATACCCAATTGAATTTAGATTTTGAATGCCATTGTTGCACAAGCAGACTTCTACTCAGGCAACAAAAGTCTGCTACCATCCTCTCTGACACTCAGCAGCCCCCTACACTTTCCCCCTCCTGCACTCCATCCCTCTCAAGAAACCTCTCAAGGTAGTCCCCCAATCTTCCAGGGCAGGTCTGGGCAAAGGCAAGAGGATTGCAAGAAGGCAGAGTTGAAGAAGTCCTTTTACTTAAGCAAATATCTGTTTTACCTGCTCACAAGTCACCATGGGATTGCCACCAGGATTCCTTCCTTCTTGAGGGTGAAAAGGCCACTCTGATCACTTTGGGCCTCCACTTTGTCCCACCGCTCATCTCCTACCTCACTTTGCATGATATAAATGTGATCTCATTCCTTTTCTCATGATTCTTGCTGTTGTGGGATCAAGCAGTTATTTGTGGAATCCCTGGTTGCTTATTAAAACCCTGTCTCTTTTCTAATTCTTCCACCTTGTGACTCAGATAAGCCGACATGGAATATATATTTCTTATACACAGCTTTCTTATTTCCCCCTTTTTTCTCTGTATCACTCTGTTTCTTTTAAAACTAAAAATATGTCAATAAAATAGGAACATTAAAAATCCATGAAACTGTCTGTGACTTTCTGGTCCAATTTCATTTGTTTGTCTGGCAGCACTGAGAGTTCTGTGATTTTCTCACCTCACCAAAGTAATGTTTCCAAATTTATTCCAAGTACCAGAATTTTAGATTTGAAATTGTATTCGCTACTCTACTAAAAACCCCAAATTTCAGCACCTGCAGAAGTCTCAGGTCCTCCTGCTCCCTACTTGTCAGGGAAGTGGCTGAATAGAACACCTGGAAAGTGTCTGACTCTGGAGAGGAGGGACTGCAGCCACAGACAGAGCAGGAGTGGGTTAGTTCAGCCCCCCTTCATCAAGCCTTCCCAGACTCAGATAGAGCAGCACACTCGGAAATCTCTAAGGCAGAGGAAGGGGAGGAGATGGGTGGCATTGAGGGGGTTGCTATGGCAACTTCAGAAAACACCCCCCCAAGACATTATTTCACCCCCACAAAATCTCCAACAGATACATTTTTTTTCCAAAATGCATATGACATACTAAGCACAGGAATGTGCATATCATGAGGACTGTCCCTTGTAAATGTAGATAAATGTGCATTTTCTCCATCTTTGGCCAGAGGAGGATAGAATCAAGAGACCCTCTTTTTCGTCACCCTACTTCAAATCTGCTATTCCTGTATCCCCTCTCTATCGTTTAGGGTCAGAGGTGGAGCTCAGATTCATTCATTCAGCCCCTTGCTCAGATATCACTTCAGCAAGAAACTTACACGGTTTATACAAATATCCTATCGCTTGGCCTCATCTCTCTGACCCTCAACAATGGTCTAAGCTTCTTGTCTTATGTAGCATAATGCCAGAGGCATGGTGGGTAATTAATACAGTAGTCAACATCCGTAAGGTGGATGGTGTTAATTATTTCACCGCCTGCACTTGAAATTTGTCCCGTTGTCAAAAGCATAATAATAGCCAAAATTCTACCCACTTATGAAGGGTGTGCACAAATGGAGTGGTCATGCTCTATAAAATACATTGTGTGGATACTGTCCTCCGTAGACTGTTGTTGCACGACAGTCACCACACCCTCGTTTTTCAAGTACTGACTGGCAAGTGTACAGTGGTACCTCAGGTTAAGAACTTAATTCGTTTCAGAGGTCCGTTCTTAACCTGAAACTGTTCTTAACCTGAGGGACCACTTTAGCTAATGGGGCCTCCTGCTGCCGCCACACCGCCACCTGTAACCTGAAGGAGTCTGTAACCCAAGGTACATTGCAACCTTATTTTGCTAATGCAAGTACGTAAAGTTTTCAGGAAGGATAAAGCATTAGGAGAGATTTGTGAGGGTTCCAGTTCCATTTTGGCCCACAGAGTTGAAGATGAGTTAATCTTGTGCGTCAACTGTTTTAATTGGAAAGCCTTGTAGTACAACTTATGATTTGGGTGGTGGATACAGCTTTTACCTCTAGAAATAATATTTTAATACAATAATAATGCATAAGAATACAATATAAAAAACAAAAAACACATACTGAAAATAAGAACCAAAAATAAATGAATACTCAATAATCCCCCATCCCATGAGCTGGGCCTGGAAATCAGTGCAGTTGGGCTTGGTGTAATATGACCGAAGAATCTTGCCCTGGCCACCAAGTTCTGCACTAACTGAAGTTCCTCAATTGTCTTCAGAGCTCTGAGTAGAACACCTTACAGTAATCTAACCTAGAGGTACCCAGAGCATAGACAATAGTAGTTAGGCTGTCTGTGTCCAGATAGGCGTAGAGCTAGGCCATCATCTGAAGTCGATGGAAGGTACTCTGTGCCACTGATGCCACCTTAGCCTCAAGCGACAGCAAAGCATCCAGACGTACCCCTAAGTAGAAGATATCTGCCTCTTGGGTCTTCCAGTGAGTCTTTACTAACAAGGGGGAACATTCATGCTGTAAGCACTGTATCCACTGTAGAGAATCAGGTTTAGCCCTGATCAATATGGGTGGATGAACACTTTCTCATGCATTGCATGATGTAATATGCCGGTCTGGAGTGAGTAAAAATATTCATGTGAGAATATAGACATCAGCTGTACCATCAACCTGTTGGGTACAGGATGCGTCCTACCAGAACATTCAAGCTCAATTAAATTAGACCTACATGTTCTTCTACTAATGATGCTTCATTTCCATCTCCTACTAAGGGAAAAATTGGCTTCCAGCCTTTGTCCCAGGACATCCAGTAACAATTTTCCACATATCATCATCCACCATAGCAGAATTCTCTCTATATAAGGTGTCTCCTGCTGAAGGATGCTCAGAGGCGCATATGAGCGAAAGAAGATATTTCGATCCACTCTTTGGGAGACCAATTTCTATTACACTAGGTAAGAAAAAGGCCTCAACATGCTCATCTACGAAGCTTTGCTCATTGTTTTGTTCAGGAGTGGGAAAGGTGGCCTAGAAGGCACACTGCAGGCAGGTTTTAAATCAGCCAGCTTTTGAATAGCTAAACTTTGTCTGTCATTTCTTTTCTTCCATACTTGATTTCAGTCCCCCCCCCCCCCGTCTTTGATAGAATAAACCTTTTCCATGTTTAACAACACTTTTCTCCTTGTATCCCCCCCCCCCAAAAAAAAAAAAATTATTCTACGTACAGGGAAATGTAGCTTCATTGGAAAAATCTACATTCCTAGATTTAGGATAGTTTTACAGTCATGAAAGGTGCCCATTTCAAAGTTGTTTACATTTCTGTAGAAATGAAAGTAGATGCCAAGTCATCATTGGGATGTCTCAAAGAGAAAGCAGGGTTTGACATGAATAAATTTTATGAATTTCTTAGTCCGTCTGTTTGACTTTACGGATGGGCACAAAGGTCTGTCTTTTTCTTCTTCACTCATCCCTTTGTCCTTTTGTATCCTTACAATCTGCAGCCGCGAGTAGGGACTACCTTTTTTTCAGTTGGTTGTACTTATGCTGCCCTGGGAGTCAAACACTGTTCCTTCTTTCTGGCAATAAAAATACATTGGCAATAATCAATAAATTGCTATTATTTCATGACAACCTGAATTAGCTCCCTGAGGAGACCACCACACTCTGACTAAGGTTAACAGTTTGGCACTTAGGGAATCTCAGTATGCTAATTTGTGGAGCTCACGCCTGTTTATTGCTGCTGTGGTGACATGAATAATAATGGTGTCATTCATTGTTTTTGCAGAGGCTAATTTTTGTGTGATTTTTGAGCTGCTTATTAGTCTCTGAAACTTAGTCTTATTCATTTCTTCAATCTGCCTGTCAACTCAATTATAGTTTCATAGTTGTAATGGGGTGGAGGAAGAGAGATGGGAATGGGGAAGGGCCACAACTCAATGCTAGACAATAAGGCGTAACTTGGATCCAAACGCCTTGCGAGTCAAACATTTTCCTCCTGAATGCTGTAAACCTGGAAGTGAGTGTTTCAGTTTTCGAATGTTCTTTTGAACCCAAACTTCTGATGCAACTTCCCACCTTCCGATTGGGTGCAGGAGCTTCCTGCAACCAATCAGAAGCTGTGCCTTGGATTCTGAACATTTTGGAAGTCAAATGGAGTTCCGGAAGGGATTCTGTTTGACTTCTGACGTACAGCAGTACTGAAGTAGGTGGGGCAGTGTCTGACGGCAGTATTAGGCAGCCTCATAACTACCTAATGAGGGAATTAGGATTACAACTTGAGCAAGGCTGTCATAGCCCTTTTCAGATTTTCCCTTGATATTTCCTAGGACATGGGTTATATAATAAATCTGATGGAAAAAGGGAAAGCATGAAATGCTCTGTTGAACTTTGCTTCGTTTTCTGTGTTTTCTGCACAGACCAAACACCAAGAGCCACAGCGAGCCATGGCTGCCAAGGGGCCCTGTCCTTTATGGCTGTTCTTGGTTTTGCTCTCCTGGATGGTGCTGGGGACTGAAGCCGCCTGGGATTTCCAATCCTTCAAACACGAGCATGTTGATTACCCGAGGACTGAAGTCAAAGATTACTGCAACTATATAATCGATAAAAGAGGCCTGGTTCATCACGCCATGCACACTTTCATTCATATCTCAGACCAGGATCTTAAAAAAATCTGCACTTTTTATGGCCACCCATACACTGGTCCCAGGTCGAGCTCATCTGAAGTTCCAGTCACCACATGTATAAAAGATAAATTCACCTACATCACTTGGAGAACAACTAAGGAAATTTCCCTTACATGTGACAATGGATACCCAGTGCGATTAAGATAATGAATGCCAAGGTTGCACAAGCAGACTTCTGCTCAGGCAACAAACCTCCGCTACCATCCTCTCCGACACTGAGAAGCCCCCTATACTTTGCCCCTCCTGCACTGCATCCCTCTCAAGAAACCTCTCAAGGTAGTCCCCCAATCTTCCAGGGCAGGTCTGGGCTAAGGCAAGAGGATTGCAAGAAGGAGGAGTTGAGGAAGTCCTTTTACATAAGCAAATATCTGTTTTACCTGCTCACAGTCACCATTGGATTTCCACCAGGATTTCTTCCTTGTTGAGGGTGAAAAGGCCACTCTGATCACTTTGGGACTCCACTTTGTCCCACCGCTCTTCTCCTACCTCGCTTTTCATCATATAAAAGTATGACTTTGCATTATATTAGTGTGATCTCATTCCTTTTCTCATGATTCTTGCTGCTGTGGGATCAAGTAGTTATTTGTGGTATCCCTGGTTGCTTATTAAAACCCGGCCGCTTTTCTCACTCTTCCACCTTGTGACTCAGATAAGCAGACATGGAATATATATTTCTTATATACAGCTTTGTTCTTTCCCCCTTTTTCCTCTGTATCATTCTATTTCTTTATAACTGAAATTATGTCAATAAAATAAGAACACTGAAAATCCATGAAAATGTCTGTGGCTTTCTGGTCCACTTCCATTTGTTTTTCTCACAGCACTGCCAGTTCTGTGCTTTTCTCACTCATCAAAATAATGTTTCCAAATTCCTTCCAAGTACCAGAATTTTAGATTTCTAGTTGTATTGGCTAACGGTACTAAAAAAATAACAACCCAGATTTGAGCACCAGCAGAAGTATCAGGTCCTCCTCCCAACTTGATGAAAGTGTCTCCCTGGAAGACAAAACACTAACTTTTTAAAGAGATGTCTGTTCAGATTTTGAAAGCTGTACTATGTGGATTATAGACATGGCCTCCTCTCTTGATGTTTTGACCCTGTGGTTCAGCTCCAAAGCTCAATGTGGATCTGTATGAACATTTCATCCCCACTAATGTAGGGAAATACACCTGACATCCTCTCTACCTTGCCCCAGACCTTTTCCCCTGGCGTCCCAATCCTACCATTAGGGACTATGCAAGGTGTGTGTGTGTGTTTTAAACACTCCTACTAGGAAATCTCCAGGGCAACGCTGAGATAGGGATGATGTCACAGGGATGCCACAACACCGGCCAATGGAAATCTAGACTTTGCTCCTGTGTGAACAAGCCTTACAAAACTACAGAAGCAAGGCAGGGATTGAGCCTAGTGTGGCTTCATTTGATGGGGGGTTGGTGGCTATGCCCCAGGCAAATGATGAATGAGGAGAATGTGCCATCCAGTGTAAGCTGGAGATAATGGTGGGACATTCAAGTGGGGTTCAGAAGTATTCACAGCTAGGTCATCTGAATCACAAGAGGGCCAGGAACACAGAAAGGTATTAATTCACAATTGGGGAAAATGGCCGCTGCAAGATGGGCTTTGCAGAAATGGCTTGTACCAGGGTGGACCTTGATGCCTGGTAACTCCCTTCCAGCCTTTGGCCAATGGGAAGAAGATGAGATATAGACCAGAAGGCAGCCTACCTGTTACCGGAATACTTTTCCTATGCCAGCATCAACCTCTATAATGATTGGCATCAATAATAATGAAAAATAAATGTGGCTATGTTTTACCCACTATGGGTCACACATAGCAAACACATTAATGTAGCAGACCGTAACAACATTTGCTTTAAAAGCATGTCGGCAACAATCTACGAATGAAACTAGTACTGGCTGCCAGCCCATAAACTAGGATATTCTGCGGTCTTACCTAAGTTCTACAAGTTGCCTCATATTTCATTATGTATGGGCTGTAGCTAAATGAAAACATTAATTCTGAATAATGATTGCTGAATCATAAACATAGAGAAGTAAACTTTATATAAAGAAACTTAGGCTCCCCTACTCCCACACCGTCTTTTGCACCGAAGAAGTCTTACCTCAATTTCAAACATTAATGACCTTGCAGCTGGTTCTGTTCCGCAGTTTGTGATCTCATCACTTCCAGCACATTAATCGAAATTAAGATCTAATTGACAGGAGAACATGTGATTCTTAATGGCGGCGTTGGAGGGTTTTTGGCAGGGAAAGTGCTTTTGCACAATATGTGAATGAAAATATTGCTTGGTTCCCGTGCAGAACACGAGGTTTTCTGCGGTCTTACCTAAGTTCTACAAGTGGCCTTATTTTTCATTAAGTATGGGCTAAACAAAAGCATTAATTCTGAAAATTAAAGCCTGTAACCTAAGACATCTTGGCATCCACTGTATATGTAGGAAGATAAATGTTGGTGTCTGTTCAGGTCTTCAAGCTAGTTTCGTGAGTCATGTGAGTGTTCTGGGAAACCACTGACAGGAATTAGTGCCTAGTACAAAATGCAAATCGATTCCCTTCAGGTAAATATGGCTGCTGTTTTTTTATTGGTACATATCCATATTTTGGAACTCAGTGCATTGATTGGTAAGCCCAAGCATGAGTATTTTCAGATATAGGAGCCTTTTCCTAACATGGAATCCAGCTCTTTACACTGCTGCACCCTGGGTTGACATGCGATTGCATGATTTGCATCAAATAGTGCAATGATTTGAAGCAGGCAAGCAATCCCCAATAAGAATGAATGAGTCTGGCATTTATATGACATGTTTATTCACAATTAACATCCAGAGAGCAGCTCCAAGTCTGCCACTCTTAGCTACGATTTGGGCACCAAAATCCAGTCTGTCCTCTCTTGCATTTCTGTTGCATTTTTACCCTTTCAGCTATTTTGGTTCAGGGAGAAGGTGGGTGAACTCCCCCCCCCCCATACCATGATACAAAGAGCCCTTTAATTGCTGCCTCCTTCCTGGTTGCATAGCAACCTCCTCAATGTCATCTATCTCCTCCTCTACTGCTGCCTTATCTCTACTGCTGCTCTATCTCAATCTGGGAACTCTTGATTTAGGGGTGCTGAACTAACCCACTCCTGCTCTGTCTGTGGCTGCAGTCCCTCATCTCCAGAGTCATAGAGTCAGAGTCTTCCCAGGCATTCAATTCAGTCATATCCTTGACAAGTAGGGAGTAGAAGGACCTGAGACTTCTGTAGGTGCTGAAATTTTGGGGGTTTAGTAGGGTAGCCAATACAACTTGAAATCTAAAATTCTCATTCCCAAACTATTTCGGAACAGCAATTCCCTATAAATTGCCCTCTGTCGATCCATATTAACTCTCTTAACTGTAATAGCCTTTATAAGAGTTAGCCATAAAGTATTTTTCCTTTCCAGCAGATTTTTACATTTCTCCCAAGCTCTATACAGTTTCTTCCTTCCTGCCCAATTTTAAGTCTAGGATGTCTGCATTATCCATATATATATATATATATATATATATATATATATATATGTGTGTGTGTGTGTGTATGTATATGTATATATATATAAATTTTTGCCATAATATAATCAATTACACCTTTTGTCATTCTTTCATACTGTATATATATGTCCATATGTTCTTCACAATACATACTGTCTATCTATCTATCTATCTATCTATCTATCTATCTATCTATCTATCTATCTACTTTCCTTATTTATACTGTTGTCATTCTTTACAATACATACTGTATATATCTATATCTATATCTATATCTATCTATCTACTTTCCTTACTTATACTGTTGTATGTATTTCTACCATTCTGACTTCACTAATAGCATTCTACCATTCTGACTTCACTAATACTACCTATATATCATCTTCATCAGGTTTTCTCTGATTGTATAGCATGCAGTAAATTTAATATCCTGCTTCCACAATTTTTCCTATTGCACCATCTGAATATTATAGCTAATGTCCAGGGCCCAATTTTTCTCCATATATTTCTTCTTTACTGAAAATGCCTCCAGAGGTGATACCCACCACGGTATCTTGGGTTCCAATAAAACTTTTGTCCACACTTTATACAATGAGTTCCTAATTATATGATTTAAAAACCCTTTGTGTACCTTAACTTTCTTACGGTGGTACCTTGGTTTCTGAACTTAATCCGTTCTTAAACTGTGCTGGAGATTCCTCCCCCGGAACAGGAAACATTGCCCTTGTGCATTTTCAAGGTGAAATTTTGTACTTCATAGTTTAGTAACATTGATAACTGATTTTGTAATAATTTAATTTTTTGAGATGCCTTTTCATTCTTTGGGTCTAATTTGTTTCACTTTTCCTTCTCTGTTTCTTTTTTGTGTGGTTATTTGCTGTATGTAATAACCTCTTATAAATGCCTTACTTGCGATGGAAGCTAAGGCTCAGAAAAGACTCAATATGGAGGCCAAATGGCCAAAATATTGGGAGATAGTAGAAAGGGATGGAGACACATGGAGATTGCAGAGTTTTGAGAAATTGAAGGACAAAGTGCGGGATTGGTTACACTATGGTCAGATTAGGGAGGTTTTTAATAAGGACAAAAAAACAGGCTTCCAGGTGGAAAAATCGAAACTAGAAACAGAACTGTTAGAACCAAAAACTAAGGTACTTTCAAGAATGTATAACTTGCTGTTAAAATGGAACACTCAGGATGAAACGGTTAAATCAGCTATGATAAAATGGGCGCAAGACATTGGCTATAACATTATGTTTGCTGACTGGGAACGGTTATGGACCACCGGAGTGAAATTCACGGCATGTAATGCCTTGAAAGAAAATATTATGAAAATGATTTATAGGTGGTACATGACCCCAGTCAAGCTTGCAAAAATATATCATTTGCCAGACAATAAGTGTTGGAAATGTAAAGAAACTGAAGGAACATTCTTTCACCTTTGGTGGACGTGCCCAAAGGTTAAGGCCTTCTGGGAAATGATCTATAATGAACTAAAAAAGGTATTTAAATATACCTTCCTTAAGAAACCAGAGGCCTTCCTCTTGGGCATTGTCAGCCAAATGGTGCCAAAGAAGGATAGAACTTTCTTTATGTATGCGACAACAGCTGCAAGAATTCTCATCACAAAGCACTGGAAGACAGAAGATTTGCCCACTCTGGAAGAATGGCAGATGCAACTGATAGACTACATGGAATTGGCAGAAATGACTGGCAGAATCCGAGACCTGGGAGAAGAGATAGTGGAAGAGGACTGGAAGAAATTTAAAGACTATTTGCAAAAGTATTGTAAACTGTATGAATGTTAGAATGATGCAGGATATGAAGATAACATGGCATTAGTGACATATTTGAGAGGAGTATGCAAAATTGGTTTATAAGAACAAAGTTGAAATTTGAACAATATTATGTCAAGCTCAAATAATATAAAGGGGATAAAGTTGGAGACATAATAGTTGAAATGTATAATATAAAACAAGATTTGAAAGAAGGTGAAGTTTTGCTGAATAAGATCTTGTAAATGAGAACACAGAAAAGGGAGATGTGAGGGAGTCAAGAAAGAGGGTTATGGAAATAATACTTAAGAAATTGAATCTTTTTTTTCTTTTTTATGCCTTTTTTATGCTTTTTCTCTGTGTTGTTTTTTTTGTATGTTTAGTATGTTTTTTTGTATTGACTGTGATGGTGTTTTTTCTTTTTTTCTTTGGTTGTGAATGTGAAGTTGATTATTGTTTAAAACCTTGAATAAATATTTTATAAATGCCTTACTTGCATCCCATATTACGCTAATATCTGTTTCCTGAGCCATATTTATTTTGAAGAATTCTTTTAAGAGGTCTTGAGCTTTATTCAATATCTTTTCATTGTTTAGTAACTTTTCATTCATTCTCCATCTCTCATTTATTTTCTTGTTAATAGTTAATTCTAACATAATTGAGCTGTGATAGGATATTGATTTAGCTTGCATTTCTACTTCTTTAATATTCAAAGTTAGATTATTTTAAACCCAAATGCTCTAAATTATTCCTGCTAATTGCTTGGACTGAATAATACATATATTGTTTTTCACTCAGGTATTTATAGCTCTATGCATCTTTTAAGTTTAAAATCTCTGCCATCTGAAAAAAATCATTGTGGTAGTCTCCCTTCTTTTGATTTCCCCCCTCTTTCTGTTCTGTGTAATTCTATTGAGGTGACACCATTATAATCCCCCCTGTAATCCATTCTTTTAACCAACACAATCCATTCTTTTAACCAACACAAACAGGCTGCCTCATAATACATATACAGGTCTGGCAGGGAATTGCCTCCTCTTTCTTTTATAGCTATCATAATATTATGTTTAATTCTTGGCTCCCCCCACCCCCCGGCCAGATGAATTTAGAAATATCCTTCTTCCATTCTTTGAAGCAGCCTGAATTATTTAGAATTGGAATTTTTGTTTCCAGTTTAGGTATCAGTGTGATGAAAGCTTCTTTCCACGATTCCGGTGCCTTCTTCCCCTCCATAATCTGGTTACAAACCTCCATAAATGGTTGTATCAAAAAGTCTTTCAGTGTCTTATAGTACTTGCGGTAAGTCCATCATCCATCATCTGAATAGCACTCTCAATTTCTTGTGTGTAATCTTACAGTTCAGGGTTGTTCTCTTTTCCTGAGATAATTTTGGTAGTCCACTGGTTTTTAAGAACTGATCTATCTCAGTCTCTTTCTGCGGCCCTTGCATATAGAGTTGTTTAAAATATCTCTGGAAGCACTTTCTAATTTCCTCGGGTTTCTGAATATTTCTCCCTTCAATCTCTAGGTTTGTAACCGTATTCAATTTTTGTCTCTTTTTCAACTGCCATGCTAGCAGTTTCCCACACTTATTTGCTGATTCAAATTATCTTTGTTTCATTAATTTGATTTTCCACTCAACCTCTTGATTTATCAATTTGGCGTATTGTGCTTGGTGGAATTTGATTTCTCTCAGAATCTCCTGTGATTTGGGTTTTGATCTCAATTTTTTCTCTCCATCTTTTATCTTCTCTAGGATCTTATTTTTTTTCCATTCCAAAGTCTTTTCTTTAATGTATTCTGTTGTATCAAAAACCCTCTCATAACAACCTTACTTGCGTCCCAGATTACTCTTTTATCCACTGTGGTATTCAGATTTATTTCAAAATAATCTTTTAAAGTCTTTTGGGCCTTCTTCACAATCTCCTGATCTCTAAACAGGGTGTCATTCATCTTCCATCTAAAGGAACCGATTGGAATTAATTTCAAATCCACTTTCATAGCATTATGGTCGGAGCAGGTTTTTTGGCAGATTTCCACTTTTCTAGTCTTGGGTGCCAGACTTCTAGATGTCCATATTTGGTCGATCCTTGTCCATGACAGATGGGCTTCAGAATAGAATGTTCCTTCTTTCCCTAGGGGGTTCTTTATCCTCCAGATATCAACCAAGTCCATATTGTCAGTTAGTTCAAAGAAAGTCTTAGATAGTCTGCCATCTTTGGTTAAATTTTGATTTTGTGACTTGTCCATATTTGTGGAGACCACCCCATTCATGTCTCCCATCATAATGATGTTGACTATAGGTCCAGATAGTCCAGCATTGTCTCATGCAGCTTCTTGTAAAATTCTGATTTCCCCTCATTCGGTGCATAAATTCCTAGTATCAAAAACATTTCACCTTGGGTCTGTATCTCAATTGCCAAAATTCTTCCTTGCTCATCTTTAAATAAAAACTTTGGTGACAGGTTCTCCTTTGCATAAATCACCACTCCTCTTTTCTTGACTCTATCCGATGAAATTAATTCTTGGCCTAGTCTTTTATTAATACTAGAAACATTATTGATATTTTGGAACTCTTACAAACAAATATGAATACAAAAGCAGTGTTGATTTTTATTGATGCTGAGAAGGCCTTTGATAATATTTCTTGGAAGTTTATGAAGAAAAATTTTGAAGGGATGGGAGTGGGACGGGGGTTTGAAAATGGAATAGAAGCAATATATTCAGAGCAAAAAGCTAAATTGATAGTTAACAATGTGGTGACAGAAGAATTTAAAATTGAAAAAGGAACACGACAAGGTTGCCCTATATCCCCTCTGTTATTTATTTCGGTCCTGGAGGTACTCCTGAACATGATTAGGGAGGACCGGTTGGTGCAAGGAATACAGGTCGGAGCGAGACAATATAAACTAAAGGTGTTTGCAGATGACTTGGTTTTAACATTACAGGAGCCAGAATCTAGTACGAAAAGAGTTTTAGAAATAATTCATGAGTTTGGTCGGGTGGCGGGATTTAAACTGTACAAGCAAAAAACAAAGGTTCTGGGGGAAAAATTGACAGCTTTGGAAATAGAGGGGTTTCAGAAAGAGACAGAGTTAAATGTGGTTAAAAAAGTGAAATACCTAGGGGTTAACTTGACTGCCAGAAATTTGAATCTATTTAAGGATAATTACGAAAAATGTTGGTCAGATATTAAAAAGGATCTAGAAACTTGGTCAAGATTGAAACTTTCCTTGTTGGGTCGAATTGCAGCTATAAAGATGAATGTATTGCCGAAGATGTTGTTTTTGTTTCAAACCCTACAGATTGTGGACAGAGTGGAATGTTTTGGAAAGTGGCAGAAAGATATTTCTAAATTTGTCTGGCAGGGCAAAAAGCCCCGAATAAAATTTAAAATACTAACTGATGCAAAAGAAAGAGGGGGGTTTGCCCTGCCGGACTTAAGGTTATATTATGAAGCTGCGGCCTTCTGCTGGATGAAAGATTGGCTACTTCTTGAGAACACTGATGTCCTAGATCTGGAAGGGTTCAATAATGCTTTTGGATGGCATGCATACTTGTGGTACGACAAGGTAAAGGTTCACAAAATGTTCAAAAACCATATTGTCAGAAAAGCAATATTTATGGTCTGGACAAAATACAAAGACTTATTAGAAAATAAAACCCCGAGATGGTTATCACCAATAGAGGCTAAGGCCCGAAAAAGACTCAATATGGAGGCCAGTTGGCCGAAATATTGGGAAATAATAGAAAAAATTGGAGACAATTGGAGGTTGCAGAGTTTAGAAAAATTAAAGAATAAGGTGTGAGATTGGTTACATTATGCTCAAATCCAAGAGGTTTTTAAACTGGATAAAAAAATAGGATTCCAGGTGGAAAAATCGAAACTAGAGACAGAACTGCTTGAACCAAAGACTAAGGTACTCTCGAGAATGTATAACTTGCTGCTTAAATGGAATACTCAGGATGAGACAGTCAAATCAGCCATGATAAAATGGGCTCAGGATATTGGGTATAACATCATGTTTGAGGACTGGGAAAGGTTATGGACCACCGGAATGAAATTCACGGCATGTAATGCCCTGAAGGAAAATATTATGAAAATGATATATAGGTGGTATATGACCCCAGTCAAGCTGGCAAAAATATATCACTTGTCTGATAATAAATGTTGGAAATGTAAGGAGGCTGAAGGGACATTCTTTCACCTCTGGTGGACCTGTCCAAGAGTGAAGGCCTTTTGGGAAATGATCTATAATGAGTTAAAAAAGGTATTTAAGTATACCTTCACAAAGAAACCGGAGTCCTTCCTTTTGGGCATTGTCGGCCAGAAAGTGTTGAAAAAAGATAGAACTTTCTTTATGTATGCAATTACAGCAGCAAGGATACTCATCGCAAAGTACTGGAAGACACAAGATTTGCCCACACTGGAAGAATGGCAGATGCAACTGATGGAATACATGGAATTGGCGGAAATGACTGGCAGAATTCGAGATTTGGGAGAAGAAACAATGGAAGAGGACTGGAAAAAGTTTAAAGACTATTTACAAAAACAGTTTAAGCTGTATGAATCTTGAGAAATTGCACGATTTAGAAAAGTATAGTTCCAGTAAATTTAAAGTAAATTTAAGACATATTTAACCGATAATAATTATTTTAAGATAAGAAATGTAACATTTGAGAAGCACAAATAAAGTATGACCCAAGGTAACAATTTGCTGAAAATCTTTATTGTCGAGAACGCAGGGTAAGGGAGATGCGAGGAAGTCCAATAAGTTATACAAAAAAGTAATGAAAGTTCTGTTTTCTTTTCTTTTTTTTCTTTTCTTTTTTTGATGTATAACGTAAATGTATAAGTATGTTTAATATGTGTTTTATGTTTTATATTTGAAAATCCAATAAAATATTTTTTTAAAAAAAATAGAATCGGAATTTTTGGGAGAAAATTTTAAGCGCTCTTGATGGCATATTACAGCTCCACTCTTTTCATTTGTTGCTATTTTGCTCTCAGAGTTGTGCTTAATTCTCTTTCCCCACTTTCTGCCCCACCCACTTGGTGACACACTTGAGTGCCCCCAAGGGCTTTCTTATTATCAAGCTGATGACTATTTATTATTTATTATTACAGTTTTCTTTATTTTCTTTAAAATTTTTGCACCCCTAAGAATTTGGCAACCAGGGAACCCAACCCTGTGGCCCTGCCCATCCTACACCCCTGCTTACCGTGAAGATATGGGATTCTGCAGATAACTGGGAATGAATGAATGAATGAATGAATGAATGGAGAAAGAGTTTGTTGGGGGTATGCTAGTGCTTGAAGTAGTAAAAACCAAGGTATAGGTATCCGTGGTTTTTTCCTGTGTTTGTTTTATTTATTGTGAGCCTCAGAGAGTCCCAATTCTGTGGGGAAAGTGGAATGTAACAAACCCAAAACAAACACACTAAAAATATGTTTGTGGGAGGGGAGGTTATAGGCTTATTTTGTTCTTGTTTTTATTATGTATTTCATACTTTTATTTTGTATTTTTATGCTGTGAGTGGTCTGAGATCTTTGGATGAAGGGTGGTATATGAATTTAATGAATTAATCAACCAATTAATAATTGTTAATAAAAATAGCAATGCTGGCAAAACAGAAAACTGATGGCTCATGGACGTTAAGCTTACTCTCCCCAAAACATTTTAAAAGATGTGCTGGGAGCTATTAGTAGCCCCTTTCTCCCCCTTTCAATGGGACCAAGGAAAATGGACTTTTGCAGAAAAGAAATAGGTACTCCCACTCACGTTTGCCCCTCTCCAGTCTGTGAGACTTTGTATACTTAAGCCAGAGTTTTCTGAACAAACAAGAGTAAAACAAACTGTCCTGTTTATGCAGGGAAAATGTTTATTTTAGCAAAGTCAGAAAGGCCTGTAAACTCACACATTGAGGAAAATAAGCCACAAAATGCAAAAGCTACGTAAAAACTAGTTAACATGAATGTTGCAAAGGGGATTTATGGACTTGGCCAAGATGGTGGGCCCAGCTCAAGTGAAATCTTGATATTTCCCAGGGTTTCTAGACTCTACCAGTTGCTGGTTCTAGATTACGAACACAGCCTTTGCTGGAGCCATCCTGCGTCTTCTGGAACTAATCCTGCAATAAACTGTTGCACTGTGGAGTGCTTTCACTCATTGATCTAGGCAACCAGTTGTTACATTCTCCTACTCCATTTTGCCCCCATGCCAGTCTGTGGGAACATCTTGAATTTTGCTTTTACATCTTAGGCTGTGGTTTCCCCGCCTAAGATTACTTTTTGTACATTTGTACATGTTGGAGTTTTGAAAAAGGATGTTGAGAGGTGTCCCTTGTTTCCCAATGAAGTGGCTGTTTTTCTGAGTACAATCCTGTCAACACAAACCACGTAAGTTGATTGCGTGCAGCAATAAATCAGAGCAATGTCCATAATCAAAGGACAGTGGAAACTTGGTTTTCGACCATCTCGGAAGTCAAATGTTTCAGCTTTGGAACGCCGAAAACCCGGAAGTAAATGATTCTGTTTTCGAATGCACCTTGGACGTCAAAAGGCTTCAGCTGAGTTTTTCAATTAAATCTGCAGGCCGCCGTTTGTACCTTGGATTTCAAATGTTTTGGAAGTCAAACGGTTTTCTGAAATGGATTACAGTCAAAAACGGAGGTTCCACTGTATGCTTATCTGAGTCACAAGGTGGAAGAGTTAGAAATGAGGCTGGATTTTAATAAGCAACCAGGGAGATACATTGAACTGAGTTCTATTTAGGATAAAAGGGTCTTATTAGAGTAAAACATAACAAAATAAACAAGACTTCAACTATAATATCAGTTGCTTCAGGCATCTCTTTAGAAAGTTCAATTAAAAGGCATCTGAAAAACTAGTCAGGCTTTTCTTTTAAAAATGTGTTCGAAAGCAGATTGATAGTCAATCAAAAAATGGTGGTTTTGGAAAAAGATGGTGTCTTCCTAAAGAAAGCTCAACAATTTGAGGGTGTCCTGCTGGTTTTTACTTTCTGAAATATGGCAATCCCATGTCAACCCAAAGTGCAGCAGTCAAAAGAGCTGAATTCCATGTTAGGAAAAGGCTCATTCTATATCTGGAACACTCACATGACTCACGAAACTAGCTTGAAGACCTGAACAGACACCAACATTTATCTTGCTACATCCACAGTGGATGCCAAGATGTCTGAGGTTACAGGCTTTAATTTCCAGAATTAATGTTTTTGTTTAGCTACAGACCAGAATTAATTAAAAATAAGGCCACTTGTAGAACCTCTGCCAGTCGCCCAATCCTGCCTGGGGAGGCATTGCCAAGGTGATCAGGCCAGGTAGGGGGAGGGACCACCCTGTCCACACAATAGGGGGAGGAACTTACCTGGGAACCGTCAGTTGGCTCCAGAGCTTCTCCCACCCTACCCACCCTCACTTAAACCTTCTTTTTCAGGTTAACCTTTTATCCACAGGTACGTGGGCATTGCTACATCAAGGTCGCTATTGAAGGGCAAGAAAAGAATTCCCCTGCGTTGGCAGGTTTTGCCTTTCCCGTAGCAAAACGTCACAACGTTGGCGGTTTCAGGCCTTGGGCAGAATCCTTTAGTCTATCTTCCCTAGATAGGAGTGGGCGTGTAGCAGTGACCCACACTCCCTTCCTCTTTGAGGCGGCGATCACAGGGATCCCTGTTAAAGGGGTTGTTTGAGGGGAGGCATTGGCCATACGTCTAGAAGTTGTCTTTGCTCCCCCCTGCGACGGTGGCGTAACGGGGGGTGGGGGTGGGCTCTCTGCTTAAACATATGTTCTCTAGAGCCAGCCCATCCCCCACACACTCTGGATAACCCTGATGTTCCCCAGATCCCCAGACTGGAAGGGATAGCGCCCAATGCCTAAGCCAAAGTCTACCTTCATCTGAAAACATAATCTGAAACATAATAAAGTTGTGGCCAATTTTAATCCCATTGCACGTTGTCTTGAGTCATTATACCACTCGGGGGGCCGTCCAGGGTTGGGGGGACTATGCATGTCCACACAAAAATCCCAGCAATATTTTCATTCATAGATTGTGCAAAAGCACTTCGTCTGCCAAAAACCCTCCAACACTGCCATTAAGAAGCACATGTTCTCCTGTTAATTAGAACTTAATTTGAAATAAAGTACAGGCGTGTGCTGGAAATGATGAGATCACAAACGTCGGAACAGCACCTGATGCAAGCTCATTAAGGTTTGAGCTTGAGGTGATGTTCCCCTTGACAAATGTTCCCCTTGAAAGTGTGTGGGGATATTCAGACCCACATGGGACTCATACTTCCAAGTCAACTTGGAAGTCTGACATCTTCAAATGGCATCAATATAACATCAACCCCAAGGTCAGAGGTGTCTCTGCAGGAGATATTTCCCTGACTGGTGGGCAGGCAGCCAATCAGAAGCCATGCCTTGGTTTCCGAATGTTTTGGAAGTCGAACGGAGTTCCGAAACAGATTCCCTTTGACTTCTGATGTACCACTGTTCTGAAGTAGATGGGGCAGTGTCTGACTGCAGCCTCATAACTACCTAATGAGGGAATTAAGATTACAATTTGAGCAAGGTTGTCATAGCCCTTTTCAGATTTCCCCTTGATATTTCCTAGGAGGTGGGTTATATAAAAAATCTGATGGAAAAAGGGAAAGCATGATAATGCCCTGTTGAACCTTACACCGTTTCCTGTTTTTTCTGCGCAGAACAACCACCAAGATCCACAGCGAGCCATGGCTGCCAAGGGGCCCTGTCCTTTATGGCTTCTCTTGGTTTTGCTCTCCTGGATGGTGCTGGGGACTGAAGCCTTCTGGGATTTCCAATCCTTCAAACATGAGTATGTTGATTACCCGGAGACTGAATTCAAAGATTATTGCTACTATTTACTCAGGAAAAGAGGCCTGGGTTACCCAATAGAACGAACTTTCGTTCATGTCTCTGACCAAGATCTTAAAGACATCTGCACTGTTTTGGGCATACCAGAAACTGGTCCAATGCCGAGCTCATCTCCTGTTCCAATCACCATGTGTTATAGATATGATTTCATCTACCACACTTATGAATTTACTAGGAAAATTGAACTTTCATTTAAGAATTGAATTAACAATTGAATGTCATTGTTGCACAAGCAGACTTCTGCTCAGGCAACAAACCTCCGCTACCATCCTCTCCGAAACTCAGCAGCCCCCTACACTTTCCCCCTCCTGCACTGCATCCCTCCCAAGAAACCTCTCAAGGTAGTTCTCCAATCTTCCAGGGCAGGTCTGGGCAAAGGCAAGAGGATTGCAAGAAGGAGGAGTTGAGGAAGTCCGTTTACATAAGGAAATATCTGTTTTACCTGCTCACAAGTCACCATCGGATTGCCACCAGTATTTCTTCCTTCCTGAGGGTGAAAAGACCACTCTGATCACTTTTGGCCTCCACTGTGTCCCACCGCTCATCTCCTACATCACTTTTCATCATATATAAGTATGATCTCATGCCTTTTCTCATGATTTTTGCTGCTGTGGGATCAAGCAGTTATTTGCGGTATGCTGGTTGCCTATTAAAACCCGGCCTCTTTTCTAACTCTTCCACCTTGTGACTCAGATAAGCAGACATGGAATATATCTTTCTTATATACAGCTTTGTTCTTTCCCCCCTTTTTTCTCTGTATCACTCTGTTTCTTATAAAACTGAAATTATGTCAATAAAATATGAACATTAAAAATCTCTGAAACGGTCTGTGACTTTCTGGTCCACTTCCATTTGTCTTTCTTGCAGCACTGTCAGTTCTGTGCTTTTCTCACTCACCAAAATAATGTCAGGGATGTGGCCTGGCAAGAGTCTGACTCTGGAGATGAAGGAATGCCAGTACAGAGTGAGCCAGAGTCTGACTCTGGAGAGGAGGGACTGCAGCCACAGACAGAGCAGGAGTGGGTTAGTTCATCCCCCCTTCATCAAGAGTTCCCAGACTCAGATAGTGCAGCAGACTCGGAAAGCTCGCAGGAGAAGGGAGGGGAGGAGATGGATGACATTGAGGGGGTTGCTCTGCAACCAGGAGGGAGGCAGCGTTTAGAGGGCTCTTCGTTTGAATACGGGGGGGGGGGAGAGAGTTTACCCACCTTTTCGCCAAACCAGAAGAGCTGAGAGGGTTAAAATGCAATAGATATATAAGAGAGGAAGGACAGGTCTTTGGCACCCTTTGTGCTGCGAAAGGGGCAGGGAATCAGAGTGACCAACTTGCAGCTAAGAGCGACAGGCTCGGAGCCGCTCTCTGGATGTTAATTGTAAATAAACATGTCATAAAACTGCCAGAGACTTATTAATTCTTATTGGGGCTAGCTTGCTTGCCTGCCTGAGAGCATTACTCTTCTTGATGAAAGGTGTTTCCCTAGATGACAAAACAGTTTGTGGAACTGGAGCCAAACACAATAGAACCAACTAGTTTTGTCTCATTTCCCATGCACTTCCTCCCCGCCCTGAATTCTACAAGGCCAACCCTGAATCTGAGAAGGAAGTTGACAACCAGGGAAACCCCCTGGGCTGGCTGTTAGGTAAGAAAGGAGGCAGGTGATGGCTGACTGGGGTTAGGTTGCATTTGTTGGGGCAGTGCTCCTTTGATTCTAAAGGACCAGCCTCCACTGGTTTCTCCTAGCACCGTCAGGGACTAATCTGATTGGTGTCCTGAGAATTCCATTTGGACCTTGGAGAATAGTCAAATAGAATGGGGTCCTGCAAGCTGGCCGTGTGCCATAGGCCAGAAGCGGTGGCCCCTATAGAATAAAAGGCCAGGCAAAGCATTGACAGGGTGTCATCTGGAGCTGCAGGCAGACAGAGAGGAGCAAGAGACAAGACTGGAGGCTAAATAAAGGAAACTGCAAGTTAATGGGTTTGATTGTTGTTGCACAAGAGCGTAACATTTATTGAAAGTTGACAGCAACATGGATCTATTTCAGTTTATGGGAGGTGGGAGTAAAAATCTACACAGAATTAACACTGCAAACTTTAAGCACATTATACATAAATGAAGCGTGTGTAGGACTGCTATATCCAGAAACAAAAGTTTTTGGCATTTTTTACAAATTAAGTTTTTGAGCTGTTTTTAAGGAAATTCACCTAAATCAACATTTCTGACATGGGTTGTCATGTGTCCAGTTTTTGCTGGACATTTCAGCAAATTCCACTCAGACACTGCCAAATCCCAGCTGTGTCCGGGAAATTCCAGACGTATGGCGACCCTAATCTTGGGTAAAGGAAAATGTCAGAGAACATTACATGCTTGTAGGGCTTTCGAGAACTCCCTGGAACTCAGTCCTGGCACCTCTCATGAGGGCACCATTGCCATTTAAAGAGAAGAAAAAGAAGAGGGGTTCATGATGAGTTCTGGCACCTCTTTTTCTAGAAAAATAGCCTTCATGCTTGGGAAACATAAGTAGAATGTAAAACATGTTGTTGCTTGCCAAGGCCCCCATTATTCTCCACCTAATGGACAATAAACACACGGACACTAGTGTTTTGGTTTATGGGTTCCAGTAGGCCACAACTTTATTGGTTACAGATGTCAGTGGTTTGGCTTAGGCATTGGGTGAAGCCAGGCTATATCTTGACTCCTGCCTGTCCGCTGGGAGTCCATCTAAGGGTAAACCACCATTAGGGGGCGCCCTATGACTTACATCAACTAGGGACACCCCGAGGGGTCCCCGTTGGGGTTGTGACATGGCCCTAGCCCACATCCCAGCTCTGGACAGAATTCACAACCCGGGATCCCTTTAACAGGATACCCTTACTGAGGAGGGGCAGGCAGAGGCTACAACTTCCCCTCCATACAAACAAAGGCTAACCGCCACTCGAGGCCAAAGGGCTTGCCACCAACACCCTCACACCTGCAACCAATCCCTGATGCCCTGTGAAGTGTCATTCAACAGGGTATCACTGCCCACATCGGAAAGGTGTACCCCATTATTGCAAGACAAGACTTCCTTGTTGAAGGGGAAGGCAGGTGATTGCTTTCTTTCTGGCTCTATTAATGGCCAGAAAGGAAAGCTAAGACCAGGCCTCCCCAAACTTGGCCCTCCGTATGTTTAGGGACTGCAATTCCCATCATCCCAGACCACTGGTCCTGTTAGCTAGGTATGATGGGAGTTGTAGTCCCAAAACATCTGGAGGGCCGGGTTTGGGGATGCCTGGCTTAGACCATTGTTTAAGCTTTGTTTAAGCTGCCAAGCGGGAAAGGTGAGCAGACTTATTATAAGGGGAATACTTTTTTTAAAGAGGGGTGAACATACAGCATTAAACCACTAGATGAGGGAGCTGTTGTGTGTCCGAATTGCAACATTCAAAAGTGACTCCGATTTAGGTCTCATAAATGCTACTAGGCAAGGGGGAATTAGTTAAACTGTATGTTTCAAAGTTCCATTTATTGAAAAGGCTATGTGAAAAAATTGATGACTGCAGGCAAATTTAGTAAAAGTTTTCATGCCTACATGTTAGAGTGAATATACCTTCCCCCCCACAATCACCAGCCCCCAGAGATTTAACTTCCATGGACACTGAGGTGGGAGCACCCAATCCTGAATATGGCAACTTCAGAAAACAACCCCCAAAGGCATTACTTCCCCCCCACAAAATCTCCAACAGATACATTTTTTTTCTAAAATGCACATGAAATACTAAGCACAGGAATTTGAATATCATGAGGACTGTTCCTTGTAAATGTCGAAAGATGTACATTTTCTCTGTCTCTGGCCAGAGGAGGATAGAATCAAGAGACCCTCTTTTTCGTCACCCTACTTAAAATTTGCTATTCCTGTATCCCCTCTCTATGATTTTGGGTCAGAGGTGGAGCTCAGATTCATTCATTCAGTACCGTGCTCAGATCGCGCTTCAGCAAGAAACTTACACGGTTTATACAAATATCCTATCTCTTGGCCTCATCTCCCTGGCCCTCAGCAATGGTCTAAGCTTCTTGACTTATGTAGCATAATGCCAGAGGCATGGTGGGTAATTAATACAGTAGCCAACATCCGTAAGGTGAATGATGTTAATTATTTCACCGCCTGCACTTGAAATTTGTCCCGTTGTCAAAAACATAATAATAGCCAAAATTCTACCCACTTGTGAAGGGTGTGCACAAATGGAGTGGTCATGCTCTATAAAATACATTGTGTGGATACTGTCCTCCGTAGACTGTTGTTGCACGAAAGTCACCACATTGTTGTTTATCAAGTACTGACTGGCAAGTGTCAATATTCACACGCATATGTGATCATGACTAGACAACATCCACCACAACATTTGCACACGAGAATTTCAAAGGATATGCAGTGGTACCTCGGGTTAAGAACTTAATTCGTTCCAGAGGTCCGTTCTTAACCTGAAACTGTTCTTAACCTGAGGTACCACTTTAGCTAATGGGGCCTCCCGCTGCTGCCGCACCGCCACCACACGATTTCTGTTCTCATCCTGAAGCAAAGTTCTTAACCTGAAATATTATTTCTGGGTTAGCAGAGTCTGTAACCTGAAGCGTCTGTAACCCGAGGTACATTGCAACCTTATTTTGCTAATGCAAGTACATGAAGTTTTCAGGAAGGATAAAGCATTAGGAGAGATTTGTGAGGGTTCCAGTTCCATTTTGGCCCACAGAGTTGAAGATGACTTAATCATGTCCGTCAACTGTTTTAATTTGAAAGCCTTGGAGTACAACTTATGATTTGGGTGGTGGATAGAGCTTTTACCTCCAGAAATAATATTTTAATACAATAATAATGCATAAGAATACAGTATAAAAAACAAAAAAACACATACTGAAAATAAGAACGAAAAATAAATGAATAATCAATAACCCCCCATCCCATGAGTTGGGCCTGGAAATGAGTGCAGTTGGGCTTGGTGTAATATGACCGAAGAATCTTGCCCTGGCCACCGAGTTCTGCACTAACTGAAGTTCCTCAATTGTCTTCAGAGCTCTGAGTAGAACACCTGACAGTAATCTAACCTAGAGGTTCCCAGAGCATCGACAATAGTAGTTAGGCTGTCTGTGTCCAGATAGTCATAGAGCTAGGCCATCAGCTGAAGTCGATGGAAGGTACTCTGTGCCACTGTTGCCACCTTAGCCTCAAGCGACTGCAAACATCCAAACGTACCCCTAAGGAGAAGATATCTGCCTCTTGGGTCTTCCAGTGAGTCTTTACTAACAAGGGGGAACATTCATGCCATAAGCACTGTATCCACTGTAGAGAATCAGGATTAGCCCTGATCAATAGGGGTGGATGAACACTTTCCCATGCATTACACAATGTAATATGCCTGTCTGGAGTGAGTAAAAATATTCATGTGAGAATATAGACATCAGCTGTACCGTCAACCTGTTGGGTACAGAATGCGTCCTACCAGAACATTCAAGCTCAATTAAATTAGACCTACATGTTTTTCTACTAATGATGCTTCATTTCCATCTCCTACTGGGGGAAAAATAGGCTTCCAGCCTTTGTCCCAGGACATCCAGTAACAATTTTCCACGTATCATCATCCACCATAGCAGAATTCTCTCTATATAAGGTGTCTCTTCCTGAAGGATGCTCAGAGGCGCATACGAGCGAAAGAAGCTATTTCGATCCACTCTTTGGGAGACCAATTTCTATTACACTAGGTAAGAAAAAGGCCTCGACATGCTCATCTGCGAAGCTATGTTCATTGTTTTGTTCAGGAGTGGGAAAGATGGCCTAGAAGGCACACTGCAGGCAGGTTTTAAATCAGCCAGCTTTTGAATAGCTAAACTTTGTCTGTCATTTCTTTTCTTCCATACTTGATTTCAGTCCCCCCCCCCCCGGTCTTTGATAGAATAAACCTTTTCCATGTTTAACAACACTTTTCTCCTTGTATCCCCCCCAAAAAAAAATTTTATTTCTGTATGCATGAATTCATTTTTGTGAATAAATATTTAACCTCTGTGTGAACAGCAGAAAGTAGGAAGTAAAGCTCTACGTACAGGGAAATGAAGCTTCATTGGGAAAAGCTACATTCCGAGATTTAGGATAATTTTACAGTCATGAAAGGTGCCCATTTCAAAGGTGTTTGCACATTATTTATCTAGAAATCTAGAAGGTAGATGCCAAGTCATCATTGGGATGTCTCAAAGAGAAAGCAGGGTCTGACTTGAATAAATTTTATGAATTTCTTAGTTCGTCTGTTTGAATTTAAGGATGGGCACAGAGGTCTGTCTTTTTCTTCTTCACTCATCCCTTTGTCCTTTTGTATCATTACAATCTGCAGCCATGAGTAGGGACTACCTTTTATCCCTTGGTTGTACCTATCCTGCCCTGGGAGTCAAACACTGTTCCTTCTTTCTGGCAATAAAAATACATTGGCAATAAAATCAATAAATTGCTATTATTTCATGACAACCTGAATTATCTACCTCAGGAGACCACCACACTCTGATTAATGTTCACAGTTTGGCACTTAGGGAATCTCAGTATGCTAATTTGGGGAACTCACTCCTGTTTATTTCTGCTGTTGTGACATGAAGAATAATGGTGTCATTCTTTGTCTTTGCAGAGGCTAATTTTTCTGTGATTTTTGAGGTGCTTATTAGTCTCTGAAACTTAGTTTTATTCATTTCTTCAATCTGCCTGTTAACTAAACTATAGTTTCATAGTTGTAATGGGGTGGAGGAAGAGAGATGGGAATGGGGAAGGGCCACAACTCAATGCTAGACAATAAAGCCGTACCTTGGATCCGAACGCCTTACGAGTCAAACACTTTGCCAACTGAATGTTGTAAACCTGGAAGTGAGTGTTTCAGTTGTCGAACGTTCTTTAGAACCAAAAAGTCTGATGCAACTTCACACCTTCCGATTGGCTGCAGGAGCTTCCTGCAACCAATCAGAAGCTGTGCCTTGGATTCTGAACATTTTGGAAGTCAAACGGAGTTCCAGAACGGATTTTGTTTGACTTCTGCGATACCACAGTACTGAAGTAGATGGGGCAGTGTCTGACGGCAGTATTAGACAGCCTCATAACTACTTAATGAGGGAATTAGGATTACAATTTGAGCAAGGCTGTCATAGCCCTTTTCAGATTTTCCCTTGCTTTTTCCTGGGAAGTGAGTTATATAATAAATCTGATGGGAAAAGGGAAAGCATGAAAATGCCCTGTTGAACTTTACACCGTTTCCTGTTTTTTCTGCACAGAACAACCACCAAGAGCCACAGCAAGCCATGGCTGCCAAGGGGCCCTGTCCTTTATGGCTGCTCTTGGTTTTGCTCTCCTGGATGGTGCTGGGGACTGAAGCCTCCCGGGATTTCCAGTCCTTCAAACACGAGTATGTCGATTACCCGGAGACTGATGTCGCACATTACTGCAACTATTTACTCAGCAAAAGAGGCCTGGGTTATCCAAAAGAACACACTTTCGTTCATCTCTCTGACCAAGATCTTAAAGAAATCTGCACTGTTGCCGGCATGCCAGTAACTGGTCCCTTTTCGAGCTCATCTCCTGTTCCAATCACCATGTGTTATAGACCTAAATACATCTACCAGGCTTCTCACCTTATTAGGATCATTACGCTTTCATGTAGGAATGGATACCCAATTGAATTAAGATTTTGAATGCCATCGTTTCACAAACAGGCTTCTGCTCAGGCAACAAACCTCCACTACCATCCTCTCCGACACTCAGCAGCCCCCTACACTTTCCCCCTCCTGCACTCCATCCCTCTCAAGAAACCTCTCAAGGTAGTCCTCCAATCTTCAAGGGCAGGTCTGGGCAAAGGCAAGAGGATTGCAAGAAGGCGGAGTTGAAGAAGTCCTTTTACTTAAGCAAATATCTGTTTTACCTGCTCAGAAGTCACCATTGGATTGCCACCAGGATTTCTTCCTTCTTGAGGGTGAAATGGCCACTCTGATCACTTTGGGCCTCCACTTTGTCCCACCGCTCATCTTCAACCTCACGTTGCATGATATAAGTGAGATCTCATTCCTTTTCTCATGATTTTTGCTGCTGTGGGATCAAGCAGTTATTTCTGGTATCCCTGGTTGCTTATTAAAACCCGGCCTCTTTTCTCACTCTTCCACCTTGTGACTCAGTTAAGCGGACATGGAATATATATTACTTATATACAGCTTTGTTCTTTCCCCCTTTTTTCCACTGTATCACTCTATTTCTTTAAAACTGAAATTATGTCAATAAAATATGAACATTTAAAATCTCTGCAACGGTCTGTGGCTTTCTGGTCCACTTCCATTTATTTTTCTCACAGCACTACCAGTTCTGTGCTTTTCTCACTCACCAAAATAATGTTTCCAAATTCCTTCCAAGTACCAGTCATTTAGATTTCAAGTTGAATTCGCTACCGTTACTAAACAAATAACAACCCAGATTTGAGCACCAGCAGAAGTATCAGGTCCTCCTGCTCCCTACTTGATGAAAGGTGTCTCCCTGGAAGACAAAACACTAAAGAGAAAACACTTTTTAAAGAGATGTCTGCTCAGATTTTGAAAGCTGTACTATGTGGATTATAGACATGGCCTCCTCTCTTGATGTTTTGACCCTGTGGTTCAGCTCCAAAGCCCAATATGGATCTGTATGAACATTTCATCCCCATTAATGTAGGGAAATACACCTGACATCCTCTCTACCTTGCCCCAGACCTTTTCCCCTGGGGTCCCAATCCTACCATAAGGGACTATGCAAAGGTGTTTGTGTCTGTGTGTGTGTTTGAAACACTCCTAGTAGGAAATGTCCAGGGCAACCCTGAGATAGGGAAGATGTCATAGGGATGCCACAAGACTGGCCAATGGAAATCTAGACTTTCCTCCTGTGTGAACAAGCCTTACAAAATTACAGAAGCAAGGCAGGGATTGAGCCTAGTGTGGCTTCATTTGATGGGGTGTTGGTGGCTATGCCCCATGCAAATGATGAATGAGGAGGATGTGCCATCCAGTGTAAGCTGGAGATAATGGTGGAACATTCAAGTGGGGTTCAGAAGTATTCACAGCTAGCTTATCTGAATCACAGGAGAGAGGGCCAGGAAAACAGAGAGGTATTAATTCACAAGTGGGAAACATGGCCCCTTCAAGATGGGCTTTGCGGAAATGGCTTGTACCAGGGTGGACCTTGGTGCCTGGTAACTCCCTTCCAGCCTGTGGCCAATGGGAAGAAGATGAGATATGGACCAGAAGGCAGCCTACCTGTTATCGGAATGCTTTCCCTATGCCAGAATCAACCTCTATAATGATTGGCATCAATAATAACGAAAAATAAACGTGGCTATGTTTTACCCACTATGGGCCACAGATAGTAAATACATTAATGTAGCAGACGGTAACAACATTTGCTTTAATAGCATGTAGGCAACAATCTATGAATGAAAATATTACTGGCTACCAGCCCATAAACTAGGTTTTTCTGCGGTTCTACAAGTTGCCTCATTTTTAATTATGTATGGGCTGTAGCTAAATGAAAACGTTAATTCTGAATTATGATTGCTGAATCATAAACGTACAGAAGAAAACTTTATATAAAGAAACTGTAGGCTCCCCTGCTCCCATACCGTCTTTTGCACCAAATGAAGTTCAAGTTCAAAACCTTAATGACCTTGCAGCTGGTTCTGTTCCACAGTTTGTAATCTCATCCCTTCAAGCACATGCCTGTACTTTAGTCCAACATGTGCTTTTTAATGGCGGTGTTGGAGGGGTTTTGGCAGGCAATGTGCTTTTGCACAATATGTGAATGAAAATATTGCTTTGTTTCCCCAGGAGAACACGAGGTTTTCTGTGGTCTTACCTAAGTTCTACAAGTGGTCTTATTTTTAATTAAGTATGGGCTAAACAAAAGCATTAATTCTGAAAATTAAAGCCTGTAACCTCAGACATTTTGGCATCCAGTGTGGATGTAGCAAGATAAATGCTGGTGTCTATTCAGGTCTTCAAGCTTGTTTCGTGAGTCATGTGAGTGTTCTGGGAAACCACTGACAGGAATTAGCTGCCAGTACAAAATGCAATTAAAGTGGTACCTCGGGTTAAGTACTTAATTCATTTCAGAGGTCCGTTCTTAACCTGAAACTGTTCTTAACCTGAAGCACCACTTTAGCTAATGGGGCCTCCTGCTGCCGCCGCGCCGCCGGAACATGATTTCTGTTCTCATCCTTAAGCTAAGTTCTTAACCTGAAGCACTATTTCTGGGTTGGCAGAGTCTGTAACCTGAAGCGTATGTAACCTGAAGCATATGTAACCCGAGGTACCACTGTAGATTTCCTTCAGGTAAATATGGCTGCTGTTTTTTTATTGGTACACATCCTTGTTTTGGAACTTAGTGCATTGATTGGTAAATCCAAGCAAGGCTGTGGTTTTCGCCGCCTAAGATTTCTTTTTGTACATCTGTACATGTTGGAGTTTCATAAGGGATGTTGAGAAGTGCCCCTTGTTTCCCAATGTAGTGGCTATTTTTCTAAGTACAATCCTGTCAACATAAACCAAGTAAGTTTATTGTTTATCGGAGTCACAAGGTGGAAGAGTTAGAAATGAGGCTGGATTTTAATAAGCAACCAGGGATATACATTGTACATACATGTCTGCCTTACTGGGTTCTATTTAGGATAAAAGGGTCTTATTAGAGTAAAATGTAACAAAATAAACAAGACTTCAACTATAATATCAGTTGCTTCAGGCATCTCTTTAGAAAGTTATTCAATTAAAAGGCATCTGAAAAACTAGTCAGGCTTTTCTTTTAAAAATGTGTTCAAAAGCAGATTGATAGCCAACCAAAAAATTGTGCTTTTGGAAAAAATGGGGTTTTCCTAAAGAAAGCTCAATAATTTGAGGGTGTCCTGCTGGTTTTTACATTCTGAAGTATGGCAATCCCATGTCAACCCAGAGTGCAGCAGTCAAAAGAGCTGAATTCCATGTTAGGAAAAGGCTCATTCTATATCTGCAACACTCACATGACTCACGAAACTAGCTTGCAGACCTGAACAGACACCAACATTTATCTTGCTACATCCACAGTGGATGCCAAGATGTCTGAGGTTACAGACTTTAATTTCCAGAATTAATGTTTTTGTTTAGCTACAGCCCATACTTAATTAAAAATAAGGCCACTTGTAGAACCTCTGCCAGTTGCCCAATCCCACCTGGGAGGCATTGCCAAGATGATCAGTCCAGGTAGGGGGAGGGACCACTCTGTCCACACAATAGATGGAGGAACTTACCTGGGAACCGTCAGTTGGCTCCAGAGCTTCTCCCACCCTACCCACCCTCAGTTATGCCTTCTTTTTCAGGTTAACCTTTTCTCCATAGGTACGTGGGCGCTGCAACATCAAGGTCGCTGTGGAATGGCAAGAAAAGAATTCCCCTGCGTTGGCAGGTTTTGCCTTTCCCATAGCAAAACATCACAACGTTGGCGGTTTCAGGCCTTGGGCGGAATCCTTTAGTCTATCTTCCCTAGATAGGAGTGGGTGTGTAGCAGTGACCCACACTCCCTTCCTCTTTGAGACGGCGATCACAGGGGTCCCTGTTAAAGGGGTTGTTTGAGGGGAGGATTGGCTGTACGTCTAGAAGTTGTCTTTGCTCTCCCCTGTGACGGTGGCATAACGGGGGGGGGTCTCTCTGCTTGAACATATGTTCTCTAGAGCCAGCCCATCCCCCCCACACTCTGGATAACCCTGATGCTCCCCAGATCCCCAGACTGGGAGGGATAACGCCCAATGCCTAAGCCAAAATCTATCTTCATCTGAAAACATAATCTGAAACATAATAAAGTTGTGGCCAATTTTAATCCCATCGCACGTTGTCTTGAGTCATTATACCACTCGGGGGGGCATCTAGGATTGGCGGTGCGAACGGTAATGGCTGCCCGCTCCTAACAAGGAGAGGGAAGCTCCGCTGAAACGGGTCGTCCGCTGCGGCGAAGCGGAGACCCACTTAGGAAAACCACAGGTGGCAGAAGCCTGTGGTCTTGATACCCGGCGGGCGCCAGAAGCAGCCCCCAAAACGCTGAAGGGACCTCGTAAGGGGCTCCGGATCGCAGAGGGGGTAGCGGCGCTGTGGGTCGTTTCGCAATCAACAGAGCGAAGCCGCGTTGCTGTTGCCGGTGAGCGCTGACCTTTCTTCTTGAAACCTCTAAATTTGGAAAGTAACAATCTGTGAGTAATTTGGACCTTACAAAATTTTAAGACCTTTAAGACTTTGAATTTGGCTGAAAGCGGAGTGACGATAAACAGGAAGTCCGTCTTCCGCTCACACTGAACTTGAAAAGTAAAGAGCAGGAGGAGTGGAGACCAAGAGTAACGTTCTAACTAATCGATCTGGCACCTATTTAAACTGCTTTTCTGGGCGGATTAAGGACTTTAAGTGGCTGATTTTTGGATTTATATCGAGACAAGGATACTTTCCTTCTGTTGAACTATTGGATTACAAATTAAGCAAGAAACCCAGGTGCTGGAGCTGCCTGAGCAACTGAGCAGTCAGTCTGCAAACTTGGATACTTTGAATCTAAACTTTGAAATACTCTGAGTTTGAACTTGTTACTTTGAAACATTTGCTGTCTAAGCACTGTTAGAAACATTGTTTTGTTTTAAGCATTAACTCTGCTAAAATTTATCTTTGTGGAGGTCTCTGGACACTGAATTAGACTCACTAATTTGAATTGGATTTGACTCCCTCCCTAAAGACATTTTAAGCTCCCCTAGAGGATTTTGGACTTACAGCAGTGACATTGTTTTACTTTCCTTTTCCCGGCCTCCTGTTTGACTGTTGTTATCTGGGCCGTTGCTTTCTCATGGGAACAACTCAGTTTGACCTTGGTCTTTAGATAACTCTGGAATGAGTGGAACAAGAAAAAGGGGAAGAACCAGACAAACAACTTTAACTTTATCTGCAGCCTCACAGCGTAGATCATCTGTGCCTGCTCTGCCTTCCACTTTGCCTCCTGAGGTAGAAGCGGCTTCCCTGTCACAGGCAGGGGAGGGAGAAACTGAAGAACTACAACTGGAAGATATGGCCTCAGGAGCAAGTGGCTCTATTTTAGAGAAAATTTTTGAAAAATTGGAGGCTTTGGACAGAAAGGTCGATCAGCAAACAGCTAAAATTGATCAAAACACAGAAAGTTTGAACAGAATAACTGGACAAGTTGCACAGAATGTTCAATCTATTGGAGAATTGAAGGAGGCTGTAGGTGAAAACCAGAAATTGGCTGAGGATACCAGCCAAAGACTGGGAGAGCTTGAAAAAGAAGTAAGACCACTCAGTAAACAAGTAGGAGAACATCAGATCTATTTTTCTATGACAGAACTGCGGAACAGGGAGGCCAACTTGAGGATACGGTCAATACCAGAAGCGGAAGAAGGCAACTTAACTGAGTTTTTGACTAAAGAATTTTCCAAGTTTTGGAACCTAGAGGAAAAAGACTTCAAAATAGTATCTGCTTTCAGGCTTGGAAGACTCATAAGGAAAGAGAAGCCCAAAGATTGCTTGATAATACTGAGATCAAAGGAGGAAAGGGACAAGATTTTGGGTCTGCACTACGGAAGGTCACTGGACATTTTGGGCAAAAGAATTGAAATTTACAAGGATATTCCCAAACAACTGCTGGACCTCAGATCTGACTATTCGGAACTAGTAAAATTGCTGAGGAGCAACTCAATTATCTTCAGGTGGGAGTTTCCCCAAGGATTATCTTTTACCTTTAGAGAGAGGAAGATCAAAATTAGAACGCCGGAGGACAGAGATAAGTTTTTGACGGCACACGGAGAAGATCTTCACAAAGGACTTGGAGTACTCCCAGGGCCTGAACTTCCAGGGGAGCCTGCACCCCCGGATCCTCAAGAACCGGAGAACAAGGTACCACCCCAGCAAGAATAACCAGATTTATTCAGGATGTCTCTGCAACTCTTGAGTTGGAACATAAATGGCTGTAACATTCCAGAAAAAAGGAGAAATTTTTTTCATATATTAAAAAAGGAACTGTCAGAGCTGCTTCCAGATCCTAGCTCACAGAGGATCACGCTAGCCAGCGGTAACTTGTAAAAGTCTTTTATTGAGTTACAGTTTCCATTCTCACGCTGCTGCGCGCAACTCTACGTCTTAAGGGTTAGACCGGCGAAGCTCCGTCTGAGTCTCCGCCCCTTGTACACCAACTTAATATCCTAGCCTTACTCCACCTTTTCCGCCTGACTGTTCTTCTCTGGGTCCCTCTGCCCCCCGAGGTCTCTTCCTTCCGGGATTCTTCTGACGCTGACCCCCCTGACCCTCCTGTCTCCTTGCGCCGGGCTTTAGGACCTGGCTCCCTTTCCGGGCTGCTTACTGCGCCACCTTCCTGTGCATTTGAACTTGGCGCGCGCGCCCAACCTTCCACTTTCCGTCTGACCGTTTCTTCGCTCCCCGATGGAGGTATGGCCACTCCTGACTCGTGCCCTCCCTCCTGTTGTGAGCTGCCAGCGTCTGATACCTGGCGCCCTTCCTCTCCCCTGCTCTCTGTTGGTGACGCTGGTCCCGATTTCCAACTGCTCCCCTCTGAGCCCCCTCTGGCCCTTTCTTCCTGGGGTGTCCCCCCAGGCTCCCCCCTTGCCCTGGCCACTGGTGCTCCTTTCTGTGAATCTTCTGATTCACTGGAAAGACTCGGAGATCTCGGGTCATCGTCATCACTCATCTTCTCTTCTGCCTCCTCCCCCTCGCTCTCTGTTTCCTCCCTTGCCCTTGCCTCTGCTCCTGAACCCCTGACATCCATCCCCCCCTCGAAGCCCCCTCTTCCCCCCTCCCCTCCTTCCGGTGCGGGAGCTGGGTGCTGCCGTGCCAGGGGGACGAATGTCGGATACAGTTCGCTCCCCGTGGCGGGCCTCCATCTGAAGGCTTCCCGTTCTTCCTCCCTGCTCTCGTCGACGACGGTCACCTCCGCTTCCATCTCTGTGCCGCCGTGCTCGAAACCCGGGTCGTCCCCGAATACGTCCATGTCCGTCTCTCCCTCGTTTCCTTCTGGGGACGTTGCTCGTCCTGGACCCTCCAGCCACTTTCTGCGCCATTGCTCCTCCAGTCTATCGTCCCACCAATACGAGGGTTCTGAGGCAGATCCCGAGGGTGACCCCTCCGGGGAACGGGCGTCTCGTGTTGGTTCCTCGTCCGAGTCGAACCCCTGGAACGTGCTGGCCGAAAGCGTGGGCGTGAAAAGCCAGTCGTCGAAAAAGTCTGCTGGCATGGGCCTATGTGGGAAGAGGGCATGAAACTCTTCTTTGAGCAGAGGTTCGTCTAAAGCGTAGCCCGGCACCCAGCTGTTGGCCCTGGCCGGGGTGCCCTCCTTGGCGAGAAGGTATTCTACCCCCTCTTCCCCCCATCTGGAGTCCAAAATCTCTGTGACTTCGTTGATGGGCTCCTCCTGTGGCACTCCCCCTTGCTCGGTTCCCTCTCGGAGCAGACTCGGTGCCGTTCCTGGTTCCTGAAACCTGTGAGGTGCCTTGTAGGGAGTGAGCACCGATCTGTGGAACACCGGATGCATCCTGGAGCCCTCCGGAAGCGCCAGCCTGAAAGCCACCGGGTTGACCTGCTCTTCGACTTGGTATGGCCCCAGTTGTTTATGCCCTAGTTTCTTCTTCGCCAACAACCTGGCCGGCACTGCGTGGGCTGCTAACCAGACCCAGTCTCCCACATGGATCTCTTCGCCAACCCTTCTGTGTTTGTCCGCTTGTACCTTGTATGCGTGTTTAGCCAGCTCCAGGTGCCGCCGCAGCTGATCGTGGACTTCCTGCAACTCCGACGCGAACGCATCTGCTGTCTGCGGCTCCCCCTCCCCCATTCTTTCCAGTCCCGGGAAGGTTCTGGGGTGCCTCCCGTTGTTGGCGAAGAACGGCGTGACCCCCGTGGACACGTGCTTCGTGTTGTTGTAGGCAAACTCGGCGAGCGGCAGGTAATCCACCCACGTCGCAGGCTGTTGATTCGCATAACATCTCAGGTACTGCTGCATGATGGCATTGACCCGCTCCGCTTGCCCGTTGGTCTGCGGGTGTCTAGCCGACGCCAGGTTGATCTTGACGTTCAGGAAGCCCATCAGCTTCTGCCAGAAGTTCGAGATGAACTGCCGCCCCCGGTCGGACAGTATAGACCGCGGCAGACCATGAACCCTGAACACGTGATCTATGAACAGTTTGGCGGTTTGTTCCGCCGTGGCCACCTTCGCACACGGAATGAAATGTGCCATCTTGGAGAACAAGTCCACCACCACTAGCACTGCCGTCTTGCCCCTCGAGCTGGGCAGATCCGTGACAAAGTCCAGGGCCACTCTCTCCCACGGTTCGAACGGGGTTTGCAGCGGTTCCAGCAGTCCCGCCGGCGGTCTGTGTACTGGTTTGGCCCTTTGGCAGGTGTCGCACCTCGCCACGTAGTCCGCGACCTCCCCTCTCATTCTGGGCCACCAGAAGTCCCTGGCGACTAATTCTATCGTCTTCTCTGTGCCAAAGTGTCCGGCAGTGGGTGCGTCGTGCAGCTGCTGCAGTACCTTGGCGCGAAGATCGTCCCCCGGCACGTAGATGGCCCCTTTACGGCGGAGTAATCCATCGCAAACCTGGAACTCACCGGTCGCCGCCGTGTCCCTTTGCGCCTCTGCCATCTTGGCTCGCGCGAAGGTGTCATCCCGCAGCGCTCTCCTCACCGCATCCAGGTCAACTGTCGCCGAAGCGCACGCCCACACCGACGGTGCGAAGATGTGCATGGCAGCCGCTGGCGTCGCCTCCTCCAGGTACTGTGGTTTACGGGATAGGGCATCCGCCATGACGTTGGTGTCCCCCGGGACATACTCTATTCGGAAGTCGAAGTTTGCAAAGAATTCGGCCCAACGTATCTGCCTCTGGTTCAGGAACTGCGCCGTGCGCCAGTGCTCCAGATTCTTGTGGTCCGTGCAGACCTGCACCGTGTGCTTGGCGCCGATCAGGAAGTGCCTCCATGCCTTGAAGGCAGCATGAATGGCAAGCAACTCCCTGTCCCAGATGGTGTAGTTCTGTTCAGACTTGCTGAGCTTCCTGGAGTAAAACGCTCCCGGCCTCCAGGCCCCCTTCGGATCTTGCTGCAACAGGACTGCTCCCACGGCTCTGTCCGAAGCGTCCGTCTCCACCCTCATAGGCCTGCTGGGGTTGACATGCAACAGCTGCTCTTCCGACGCGAAGAGACGCTTGAGTGCCTGAAAAGACTGCTCCGCCTGCTCCGTCCAGATGAACTTCTTTTTCTTGGAGCTGAGCGTGTCTGTGATGGCCGCTGTCTGCATCGCAAACCCCTTGATAAACTTGCGATAGAAGTTTGCAAAGCCAACAAACCGCTGGACCTCCTTCCGGTTGCGTGGGCTCTTCCAGTCCAACACGGCATGAACCTTGGCGCTGTCCATGGCGAGCCCCTTGTCTGACAACCTGTAGCCCAGGAAATCCACCTCCGTCACGTTGAACTGGCACTTTTCCAGCTTGGCGTAAAGCCTATGCTGCTGTAGTCTGCTCAGCACCTCCTTGACGTCTCTGTCGTGATCCTGCTGCGATTCAGAAAATATCAGGATGTCATCCAAGAAGCAGACGCACGTCTTGTAGAGGAGCCCCGCCAGCACATGATGCATGAAAGCTTGAAAACAGTGGGAGCCATTTTGCAATCCAAAAGGCATAACTCTGTATTCGTAGGTGCCCAGGGGCGTGAACATGGCTGTCTTCCACTCATCACCCTCCCGCATGCGAATGAGGTTGTACGCCCCACGCAGGTCCAACTTGGTGAACACGCGGCCCTTGCGTACCGTCACGAGGAGGTCGTCGATCCTGGGCATGGGGAAGTCCGATGGCTTGGTCACACTGTTCAAGATCCGGTAGTCCACTACGAGCCTTTTTTGTGGCGTGTCCTTCTTCTTAACAAAGAATACAGGACTGCCTCCCGCCGCCTTGGACTCTCGGATGAAGCCGCGCTCCAAATTATGATCTATGAACTCCTTGAGTTCCTGTAGTTCGTCCTCAGACATGGAATACAGCTTCCCTTTGGGCAGCGCCGCCCCTGGCAGTAGGTCAATCTTGCAGTCATATGACCTGTGGGGGGGTAGCTTATCCGCTTCCTTCTCGCAGAAGACCTCCAAAAACCCCGCGTATTTGTGGGGGATTGCTTGCAGCGTCCCCAGCTGCAGCTGCGCTTCCTCCTCCTCTCCCTCCTGCCGGGGCAGAATGCAGTGTTCAGCGCAGTATGATGAGCCAAAGACTAGCTGCCGCTGGTACCAAGCCAACGTCGGACTGTGTCTGTCCAGCCAACTCATGCCCAAGACAATAGGCGTGTCCGACAGTCTGGTGACATTAAAACTGATGATTTCCCTGTGATTTCCAAGTCGCATCACCCTTGGTGGCGTTTGCTTCACCACCTGCCCCCCTAGCAGCTCCCTGCCATCCACCGTGACGACCTGCAGGGGCAGCGTGGCAGGCAGCAGCTGTATAGCGTGTTTAACTACAAAGTCCTGCCCTATAAAGTCCGCATTGCTTCCTGAGTCAATGGTGATTGGCACGTCCATGGTGAGTCCATTGGGTAGCTGGAGCGATGCGGTGAGCCTCACCACTGGTTTGGGTGGGAGGGGGTCTGTGGGCTGCAAAATCTCTGGGGACTGCTTCACTGACACGTCTGGCTGGGCCCCAGTGCCTCTCTCTCCAGCCAGACTCCGTCGTTTCCCTGCTGTGGTTCCCCTTGCTGAATTGCTGCAGTTACCATTGCTGAGGCTGCAGTGTGCTTGTGGAGCCGCTGGGGACACTCTTTCGCCAAGTGCTGCGGACTTTCGCAGATGTAACACTTCCTGTTCCCTCTAGGAGGCTTCGCCTTGACTGCTCCCGGTGCTGTGGCTCTGGTTGCTGACTGAGCCCTGGCACCGCCAACCTCCATCGGTTCCGCTCCCCCTCCTGGCGGAGGCGTGGATTGCGCACGCGCAGCTTCCCTGGGAACGAAGGAGAACCCTCTGGCTGGTTCGCGCCCTCCACGTCCTTCGTCCCTGCTCCATGGACGTTCCTCCAGCCGCACTCCCACCGCCAGCGCCCTCTGAACGACCTCCTGCGTGGTCCGGGGTCTCTCCCCCCTTGCAATTTCGTCTTTAACCGCACTGTTCAAGCCTTCCCAAAATCGATCTCTGACTGGAGCTGAATCTCTGTCCCATTCCAAGGCACTGACTAATGCAAAAAAGCGGGCATGGTACTGTCTTACGCTGGCCCTCCCTTGCTTCAGCCCATGCACCTCCTTCCGGGCAAGATCCACGTCTATGCTAGATAAAAAGCAGCCATCCATCGCTTTAATAAAGGCATCCGCACTTTGGAGCGCCGGATCCTTATCTCTCCACAAATTGCGCAGCCATGCTTTAGCATCTCCATGCAAATGGGACATGATAAATCCCACCTTCTCGTGCTCATCTCTAAAGTCTTTGTCCAGCAGTTGCAGTGCACACTGTACATCTGCTCTAAAGTTGGGGTACAGTTGTAAATTCCCATCGAAGTGAGAGACTAGACCGCCTGTTCTTCTCCCCAACCGGTTTGGGTGTCAGTTGCCCTTGCTTCGTAAGCACTTCCAACCTGACCTGGAGATCCCTGTAGGCGGCAGCTGCGTCCTCCTCTCTCTTCCTGGATGCAAGTATTTCGGCATTCAGACGTGTCACCGCTTCTCTGAGTTCTCCTATCTGCTGTTCGGCCGTCATCTTGTCTGCTGTTCGTGAGCTGAGTCGTAGGCACCCTCCTTCTCCTCTGTCCGCAAGGCTGTAGATGCCCACAAAGAGAGACGGAGCTTACTGTCAGAGCTGCTTCCAGATCCTAGCTCACAGAGGATCACGCTAGCCAGCGGTAACTTGTAAAAGTCTTTTATTGAGTTACAGTTTCCATTCTCACGCTGCTGCGCGCAACTCTACGTCTTAAGGGTTAGACCGGCGAAGCTCCGTCTGAGTCTCCGCCCCTTGTACACCAACTTAATATCCTAGCCTTACTCCACCTTTTCCGCCTGACTGTTCTTCTCTGGGTCCCTCTGCCCCCCGAGGTCTCTTCCTTCCGGGATTCTTCTGACGCTGACCCCCCTGACCCTCCTGTCTCCTTGTGCCAGGCTTTAGGACCTGGCTCCCTTTCTGGGCTGCTTACTGCACCACCTTCCTGTGCATTTGAACTTGGCGCGCACGCCCAACCTTCCACTTTCCGTCTGACCGTTTCTTCGCTCCCCGATGGAGGTGTGGCCACTCCTGACTCGTGCCCTCCCTCCTGTTGTGAGCTGCCAGCGTCTGATACCTGGCGCCCTTCCTCTCCCCTGCTCTCTGTTGGTGACGCTGGTCCCGATTTCCAACTGCTCCCCTCTGAGCCCCCTCTGGCCCTTTCTTCCTGGGGTGTCCCCCCAGGCTCCCCCCTTGCCCTGGCCACTGGTGCTCCTTTCTGTGAATCTTCTGATTCACTGGAAAGACTCAGAGATCTCGGGTCGTCGTCATCACTCATCTTCTCTTCTGCCTCCTCCCCCTCGCTCTCTGTTTCCTCCCTTGCCCTTGCCTCTGCTCCTGAACCCCTGACAGGAACAATTGGACATTATCTGTTTACAAGAAACACATGTGATCAGGCTCCACAGAAAAGTGTTAATAAATAAAAGACTCGGTCAGGAATTTATATCTTCGGACACAGTAAAAAAGAGAGGTGTGGTGATATATGCAAAAGAGAGCCTTTCACCTAAACTTCTGTTTAAAGACGAACATGGAAGAATCTTGGCAATAGAAATACAATATCAAGGAGAAAAAATTTTGATATTAGGAATTTATGCTCCAAATGAAGGGAAATTGGAATTTTACAAGAAGTTGCATGAGACTATGCTGGATTATCTGGATTACAACAACATCATTATGATGGGAGATATGAATGGAGTCGTATCAACTAACATGGATAAGTCACAGAACCAAAATGTTACTAAGGATGGGAGACTACCAAAGACCTTCTTTGAAATGACAGACAATATGGATTGGATCGATATTTGGAGAGTGAGAAACCCCTTGGGAAGGGAAGGAACATTCTTCTCTGAAGCCCAACTGACTTGGACAAGAATCGACCAAATATGGATAACTAGAGGTCTAGCACCCAAGATTAGAAAGGTGGAAATCTGCCCAAAGACATGCTCCGACCATAACGCACTGAGAATGGACATGACATTGATCCCAACCGGTTCCTTCAGATGGAAGATGAATGATGGCCTGTTCAGAGATCAGGAGATTACCAAGAAGGCCCCAAAAGTTCTAAAGGACTATTTTGAGATTAATATGAACACTACGGTGGAAAAAAGAACTATCTGGGACGCAAGTAAGGCCGTGATGAGGGGGTTCTTGATACAACAGAATACTGTAAAGAAAAGGAAACAAAATGAAAGGAAGGACAAAATTCTGGAAAAAATTAAAGAACTAGAGAAGAAGCTAAAATCTAATCCGAAGTCTCAGCCGATTCTGAGAGAAATTAAACTTTATCAAGCACAATATTCTAAACTGATAAACCAGGAAATAGAATGGAAGATTAAATTAATGAAACAAAAAACTTTTGAATCGGCTAATAAATGTGGAAAACTGCTAGCCTGGCAGTTGAAGAGGAGACAAAAATTAAATACAGTGACAAATTTAGAGATTGAAGGAAGAAGTATTCAGAACCCCGGAGAGATTAGAAAGTGCTTCCAGAGATATTTCAAAAAATTATATACTCAAGGGCCACAAGATGAAACTGAGATTAAACAATTTTTGGAGAAAAATGGATTAGCAAAGCTGTCAGAAGAAAACAGAACAATCCTGAACGGCAAAATAACACGACAAGAGATTGAGCAGGCTATCCAGAACATGAAACAGGGCAAATCGCCAGGGCCAGACGGGTTGACCTCCAAGTATTATAAGATACTGAAAGACTATCTGATACAACCATTGATGGAGGTCAGCAATGAAATTATGGAGGGGAAGAAGGCGCCGGAATCGTGGAAGGAAGCTTTTATCACATTGATACCAAAATCGGAAACTGAAAAGACACAGCTTAAGAACTACCGTCCCATCTCCCTTTTAAATGTGGATTACAAAATATTTGCAGACGTTCTGGCAAGCAGATTCAAGAAAGTTTTAAACGAAGCAATTCATAAAGATCAGGCAGGCTTTCTCCCAGGTAGACAAATGTCTGCTAATACAAGGAACATTATTGATATATTGGAACTTTTACAAACAGACATAAACACTAAAGCAGTTCTAATTTTTATAGATGCGGAGAAGGCCTTTGACAACATATCCTGGAAGTTTATGAAGGGGAATCTAAAAAAAATGGGAGTGGGTCGGGGGTTCGAGAATGGGATTGATGCAATATATTCAGAACAAAAGGCTAAATTGATAGTTAACAACGTGGTTACAGAAGAGTTTAAAATTGAAAAAGGAACACGACAAGGCTGCCCGATTTCCCCGTTACTATTTATTTCGGTTCTGGAAGTGCTCCTGAATATGATTAGAGGGGACCGGCTGGTGGAAGGGATCCAGGTCGGAGCGAAACAATATAAACTTAAAGCGTTTGCAGATGACCTAGTTTTGACATTACAGGAGCCAGAATCTAGTACGAAAAGAGTATTACAACTGATTCAAGATTTTGGTTGGGTGGCGGGATTTAAATTAAATAAACTAAAAACTAAGGTGTTGGGGAAAAACTTGACAGATACTGAGTCGGAACGGTTTCAGAGAGAGACAGAATTAATTGTGGTGAAGAAAGTGAAATACCTAGGGGTAAACATAACAGCAAAAAATCTGAGTTTATTTAAAGATAATTATGAAAAATGTTGGTCGGAAATTAAGAGAGACTTGGATAGTTGGTCAAAATTAAAACTTTCATTGTTAGGCCGAATAGCTGCCATTAAGATGAATGTATTGCCAAAAATGTTATTTTTGTTTCAGACATTGCAGATTGTAGACAAAACGGAGTGCTTCCGGAAGTGGCAGAAAGACATCTCTAAATTTGTCTGGCAGGGCAAAAAGCCCAGAATTAAGTTTAATATACTAACGGATGCGAAAGAAAGAGGGGGCTTTGCCCTGCCAGACTTAAAGTTGTATTATGAAGCGGCAGCTTTCTGCTGGCTAAAAGATTGGCTACTTCTTGAAGACACGGATGTACTGGATCTGGAAGGTTTTAACAATGCATTTGGATGGCATGCATACTTATGGTATGATAAGGTCAAGATTAATAAGGCATTTAAGAACCATATTGTCAGGTAAAAAATTGGTTTCCAGGTGGAAAAATCAAAATTAGAGACAGAACTACTTGAACCTAAGACGAAAGTGCTTTCAAGAATGTATAACTTGTTGCTGAAATGGAATACTCAAGATGAGACAGTTAAATCAGCTATGATAAAATGGGCACAGGACATTGGGTACAACATTATGTTTGAAGACTGGGAAAGGTTATGGACCACCGGTATGAAATTCACGGCATGTACTGCCTTAAAAGAAAACATTATAAAAATGGTATACAGGTGGTACATGACCCCAGTCAAACTTGCAAAGATATACCATCTGTCTGACAATAAATGTTGGAAATGTAAGGAGGCTGAAGGAACATTTTTTCACCTCTGGTGGACATGCCCGAGGGTGAAGGCTTTTTGGGAAATGATTTATAATGAGTTGAAAAAGGTGTTTAAGTACACCTTTCACAAGAAACCAGAGGCCTTCCTCCTGGGCATTGTAGGCCAGAGAGTGTTAAAAAAAGATAGAACTTTCTTTTTATATGCAACTACAGCAGCAAGAATCCTTATAGCCAAATACTGGAAGGCACAGGAGTTACCCACGCTGGAAGAATGGCATTCGCAGCTGATGGACTATATGGAATTAGCTGAAATGACCGGCAGAATCCGAGATTTGGGAGAAGAGACAGTGGAAGAGGATTGGAAAAAATTTAAGGACTATCTACAAAAACATTACAAGTTATATGAATGCTGAGAATTTGCTAAGGTTTTGGGAAAATCATGCTTCAGTATTGAGATTGGTAAATGAGGGAAATTAAGTTATGATTTTAAAAAGTATAAATTATAGATTATATAACTAAATGAAAGTACAAAAACACATAAAACAAGGTATCAAATTGCTGTTTATTTTTATTGTAAAGAAAGCAGGGGATGGAAGATTTGGGGAAGTCCAGTTGATTATGAAAATTGATTTGGAAAAGTGATTTTTCTTTTATAATTTCTTCTTTTTTCTGTAAAATCGCTTTTGTTGTGTTATTGATAATGTATCTGACCTTGGAAAAAAAGCAAATAAAAAAATTATTATATATATATAAAAAAGAACCATATTGTCAGGAAAGCAGTATTTAATGTCTGGACAAAATACAAAGACTTACTGGAGAATAAAACTCCGAGGTGGCTGTCACCCTTGGAGGCCAAGGCCCTAAAAAGACCCAATATGGAGGCCAATTGGCCAAAGTATTGGGAAATATTAGAAAGAGATGGAGACAATTGGAAATTGCAGAGTTTAGAGAAAATGAAAGATAAAGTGCGAGACTGGCTACACTATGCTCAGATTAAAGAAGTGTTTAAGAATGATAAAAAGTTAGGATTCCAGGTGGAGAAATCGAAGTTGGAAACAGAACTGTTAGAACCTAAGACTAAAGTACTTTCAAAAATGTATAATTTGCTGCTGAAATGGAATACACAAGACGAAATGGTTAAATCGGCTATGATAAAGTGGGCACAGGACATTGGGCATAATATTATGTTTGAAGACTGGGAAAGGTTGTGGACCATTGGGCTGAACTTCACTGCATGTAATGCTCTGAAGGAAAATGTAATGAAAATGATATATAGATGGTACATGACCCCAGTTAAATTGGCCAAAATATACCATTCGTCTGATAACAAATGTTGGAAATGTAAGGAAAATGAGGGAACATTCTTTCACCTCTGGTGGACTTGCCCTAGAGTGAAGGCCTTTTGGGAGATGATATACAACGAGCTGAAAAAGGTGTTTAAGTATACCTTTGCCAAGAAACCAGAGGCCTTCCTCTTGGGCATTGTCGGCCAGAATGTGTTAAAGAAGGACAGAACATTTTTTATGTATGCAACAACGGCAGCAAGGATACTGATTGCCAAGAACTGGAAAACTCAAGATTTACCCACTCTGGAAGAATGGCAGATGCAGCTGATGGACTATATGCAATTAGCTGAGATGACTGGCAGAATCCGAGACCTGGGAGAAGAGAGGGTTGAAGAAGACTGGAAGAAATTTAAGATTTACTTACAAAAGTACTGTAGTTTGGCTGAATCTTAACAAGGATGTCAGAGTAGAAATAATTGTCTACCACTAAACTAGATTTGAGTTTAACTATAAGGGAAATAAGGAAAGTATATATTTCTTTTAAGAGAAAGGAAGAGACTGTACTTTAATGATTGAATCTAAGACTATGAACAAAATGATAATTTGCTTGGAAACAATTTTATAATGATGCAAGTGGGTGCGGGAGACGTGAGGGAGTCCAAAGTAGTAATGAAAAGATGTTAAATAATCAACGTTGTTTTATTAAGTATGCATCTGTATTGAAAAACCTTAATAAAAATTTATATAAAAAAAACAATTTTAATCCCATTGCACATTGTCTTGAGTCGTTATACCACTCGGGGGGCCGTCCAGGGTTTGGGGGGCTATGCATGTCCACACAAAAATCCCAGCAATATTTTCATTCATAAATTGTGCAAAAGCACTTCGCCTGCCCAAAACCCTCCAACACTGCCATTAAGAAGCACATGTTCTCCTGTTAATTAGAACTTAATTTGAAATAAAGTACAGGCGTGTGCTGGAAATGATGAGATCACAAATTTCGGAACAGCACCTCATGCAAGGTGATTAAGGTTTGAGCTTGAGGTAATGTTCCCCTTGACAAATGTTCCCCTTGAAAGTGTGTGGGGATATTCAGACCCACATGGGACTCATACTTCCAAGTCAACTTGGAAGTCTGACATCTTCAAATGGCATCAATATAACATCAACCCCAAGGTCAGAGGTGTCTCTGCGGGAGATATTTCCATGACTGGTGGGCAGGGAGGCACAGGGCAGCCAATCAGAAGCCATGCCTTGGTTTCTGAACATTTTGGAAGTCGAATGGAGTTCCGGAACAGATTCCCTTTGACTTCTGATGTACCACTGTTCTGAAGTAGATGGGCCAATGTCTGACTGCAGCCTCATAACTACCTAATGAGGGAATTAAGATTACAATTTGAGCAAGGTTGTCATAGCCCTTTTCAGATTTCCCCTTGATATTTTCTAGGAAGTGCGTTATATAAAAAATCTGATGGAAAAAGGGAAAGCATGATAATGCCCTGTTGAACTTTACACCGTTTCCTGTTTTTTCTGCGCAGAACAACCACCAAGAGCCACAGTGAGCCATGGCTGCCAAGGGGCCCTGTCCTTTATGGCTGCTCTTGGTTTTGCTCTCCTGGATGGTGCTGGGGACTGAAGCCTCCTGGGATTTCCAATCCTTCAAACACAAGTATGTCGATTACCCGAGGTCTGAAGTCAAAGATTACTGCTACTATTTACTCAGGAAAAGAGGCCTGGGTTACCCCATAGAACACACTTTCGTTCATGTCTCTGACCAAGATCTTAAAGACATCTGCACTGTTTTGGGCGTACCAGAAACTGGTCCAATGCCGAGCTCATCTCCTGTTCCAATCACCATGAGTTATATGTATGATTTCATCTACCACACTTATGAATTTACTAGGAAAATTGAACTTTCATGTAAGAATTGAATAAACATTTTGAATGTCATTGTTGCACAAGCAGACTTCTGCTCAGGCAACAAACCTCCGCTACCATCCTCTGTGAAACCATCCTCTTACTGAGGAGGGGCAGGCAGAGGCTTCAACCTCCCCTCCATACAAACAAAGGCTAACCGCCACTCGAGCCCAAAGGGCTTGCCACCAACACCCTCACACCTGCAACCAATCCCTGACGCACTGTGAAGTTTCATTCAACAGGGTATCACTGCCCACATCGGAAAGGTGTACCCCATTATTGCAAGACAAGACTTCCTTGTTGAAGGGGAAGGCAGGTGATTGCTTTCTTTCTGGCTCTATTAATGGCCAGAAAGGAAAGCTAAGACCAGGCCTCCCCAAACTTGGCCCTCCATATGTTTAGGGACTACAATTCCCATCATCCCAGACCACTAGTCCTGTTAGCTAGGGATGATGGGAGTTGTAGTCCCAAAACCTCTGGAGGGCCGGGTTTGGGGATGCCTGGCTTAGACCATTGTTTAAGCTTTGTTTAAGCTGCCAAGTGGGAAAGGTGAGCAGACTTATTATAAGGGGAATACTCTTTTTTTTAAGAGGGGTGAACATACAGCATTAAACCACTAGATGGGGAAGCTGTTGTGTGTCCGAATTGCAACATGCAAAAGTGACTCCTATTTAGGTCTCATTAAATGCTACTAGGCAAGGGGGAATTAGTTAAACTGTATGTTTCAAAGTTCCGTTTATTGAAAAGGCTATGTGAAAAAATTGATGATTGCAGGAAAATTTAGTAAAAGTTTGCATGCCTACATGTTAGAGTGAATATGCCTTCCCCCCCACAATCACCAGCCCCCAGAGATTTAATTTCCATAGACACTGAGGTGAGAGCACCCAATCCTGAATATGGCAACTTCAGAAACCCCCCCCCCAAAGGCATTACTTCACCCCCACAAAATCTCCAACAGATACAATTTTTTTCTAAAATGCAAATGAAATACTAAGCACAGGAATTTGAGTATCATGAGGACTGTTCCTTGTAAATGTTTATAGATGTACATTTTCTCTGTCTCTGGCCAGAGGAGGATAGAATCAAGAGACCCTCTTTTTCGTCATCCTATTTAAAATTTGCTATTCCTGTATCCCGTCTCTATGATTTTGGGTCAGAGGTGGAGCTCAGATTCATTCATTCAGTCCCTTGCTCAGATATCGCTTCAGCAAGAAACTTACACAGTTTATACAAATATCTCTTGGCCTCATCTCCCTGGCCCTCAACAATGGTCTAAGCTTCTTGACTTATGCAGCATAATGCCAGAGGCATGGTGGGTAATTAATACAGTAGCCAACATCTGTAAGGTGAATGATGTTAATTATTTCACCGCCTGCACTTGAAATTTGTCCCGTTGTCAAAAACATAATAATAGCCAAAATTCTACCCACTTGTGAAGGGTGTGCACAAATGGAGTGCTCATGCTCTAATACATTGTGTGGATACTGTCCTCCGTAGACTGTTGTTGCACGAAAGTCACCACATTGTTGTTTATCAAGTACTGACTGGCAAGTGTCAATATTCACACGCATATGTGATCATGACTAGACAACATCCACCACAACATTTGCACACGAGAATTTCAAAGGATATGCAGTGGTACCTCGGGTTAAGAACTTAATTCGTTCCAGAGGTCCGTTCTTAACCTGAAACTGTTCTTAACCTGAGGTACCACTTTAGCTAATGGGGCCTCCTGCTGCTGCCGCACAGCCACCACACGATTTCTGTTCTCATCCTGAAGCAAAGTTCTTAACCTGAAATATTATTTCTAGGTTAGCAGAGTCTGTAACCTGAAGCGTCTGTAACCTGAGGTACATTGCAACCTTATTTTGCTAATGCAAGTACATGAGGTTTTCAGGAAGGATAAAGCATTAGGAGAGATTTGTGAGGGTTCCAGTTCCATTTTGGCCCACAGAGTTGAAGATTACTTAATCATGTCCATCAACTGTTTTAATTTGAAAGCCTTGGAGTACAACTTATGATTTGGGTGGTGGATAGAGCTTTTACCTCCAGAAATAATATTTTAATACAATAATAATGCATAAGAATACAGTATAAAAAACAAAAAAACACATACTGAAAATAAGAACGAAAAATAAATGAATAATCAATAACCCCCCATCCCATGAGTTGGGCCTGGAAATGAGTGCAGTTGGGCTTGGTGTAATATGACCGAAGAATCTTGCCCTGGCCACTGAGTTCTGCACTAACTGAAGTTCCTCAATTGTCTTCAGAGCTCTGAGTAGAACACCTTACAGTAATCTAACCTAGAGGTTCCCAGAGCATAGACAATAGTAGTTAGGCTGTCTGTGTCCAGATAGTCATAGAGCTAGGCCATCAGCTGAAGTCGATGGAAGGTACTCTGTGCCACTGATGCCACCTTAGCTTCAAGCAACAGCGAAGCATCCAGAAGTACCCCTAAGTAGAAGATATCTGCCTCTTGGGTCTTCCAGGGGAAACATTCATGCTATAAGCACTGTATCCACTGTAGAGAATCAGGATTAGCCCTGATAAATAATGGTGGATGAACACTTTTCCATGCATTGCATGATGTATTATGCCTATCTGGAGTGAGTAAAAATAATCATGTGAGAATATAGACATCAGCTATGCCATCAACTTGTTGGGTACAGAATGCATCCTTCCAGTAAAACAATATATGGGAACTACAATAACATTCAAGAGCAATTAGCAAGTAGACCTTCATGTTTTTCTACTAATGATGCTTCAATTCCTTCTCCCACAGGGAGTAAATAGGCTTCCAGTGTTTCTTCCAGTACATCCAGTAACAATTTTCCACGTATCATCATCCACCATAGCAGAATTCTCTCTATATAAGGTGTCTCTTCCTGAAGGATGCTCAGAGGCGCATACGAGTGAAAGAAGATATTCCGATCCACTCTTTGGGAGACCAATTTCTATTGCACTAGGTAAGAAAAAGGCCTTGTCATGCTCATCTGCGAAGCTATGTTCATTGTTTTGTTCAGGAGTGGGAAAGGTGGCCTAGAAGGCACACTGCAGGCAGGTTTTAAATCAGCCAGCTTTTGAATAGCTAAACTTTGTCTGTCATTTCTTTTCTTCCATACTTGATTTCAGTTTCCCCCTGTCTTTGATAGAATAAACATTTTCCATGTTTAACAACACTTTTCTCCTTGTATTCCTGCCTCCCTGGAATTTTATTTCTGGATGAAGATATTCATTTTTGTGAATAAATATTTAACCTTTGTGTGACTCCTTCTCCTAAGTTCTAGTCATGGCAGCCCTATTCTTTACCTGCATTTCACTGGCAGCCAATCATCTTTGAGCACAAGCTCTCTGACAATAGATGTGGTGGCTGAGCTGTGGATTGGCTGCATCAATTCAGAGTACAGAAGGCTGATGAGATGACTGTATGTAACAGCCATGCTGAAATTTAGGTTACAATGCTTTCTCCCGAATTTCAATATTTCTATATGCAGGATTTGTTTAATTTTTGGAGGAAGATTAAGTCATGTAAGTACCACCACACCGATATAAGGAAGCCCAGTATGCTTATATACAAATGTACATTTTGAGAAGGTATGAACAGCAGAAAGTAGGAAGTAAAGCTCTACGTACAGGGAAATGTAGCTTCATTGGAAAAATCTACATTCCTAGATATAGGATAATTTTACAGTCATGAAAGGTGCCCATTTCAAAGGTGTTTACATTTCTCTAGAAATGAAAGTAGATGCCAAGTCATCATTGGGATGTCTCAAAGAGAAAGCAGGGTTTGACATGAATAAATTTTATGAATTTCTTAGTCCGTCTGTTTGACTTTACGGATGGGCACAAAGGTCTGTCTTTTTCTTCTTCACTCATCCCTTTGTCCTTTTGTATCATTACAATCTGCAGCCACAAGTAGGGATTACCTTTTTTTCAGTTGGTTGTACTTATGCTGCCCTGGGAGTCAAACACTGTTCCTTCTTTCTGGCAATAAAATACATTGGCAATAAAAGCAATAAATTGCTATTATTTCATGACAACCTGAATCAGCTCCCTGAGGAGGCCACCACACTCTGACTCAGGTTAACAGTTTGGCACTTAGGGTATCTCAGTATGCTAATTTGTGGAACTCACGCCTGTTTATTGCTGCTGTGGTGACATGAAGAATAATGGTGTCATTCATTGTCTTTGCAGAGGCTATATTTTGTGTGATTTTTGAGGTGCTTAATAGTCTCTGGAACTTAGTTTTATTCATTTCTTCAATCTGCCTGTCAACTAAACTATAGTTTCATGGTTGTAATGGGGTGGAGGAAGAGAGATGGGAATGGGGAAGGGCCACAACTCAATGCTAGACAATAAAGGTGTACCTTGGATCCGAACACCTTGCGAGTCAAACACTTTGGCTCCTGAATGCTGTAAACCTGGAAGTGAGTGTTTCAGTTTTCGAACGTTCTTTTGAACCCAAACTTCTGATGCAACTTCCCGCTTTCCGATTAGGTGTAGGAGCTTCCTGCAACCAATCAGAAGCTTTGCCTTGGATTCTGAACATTTTGGAAGTCAAATGGAGTTCCGGAAGGGATTCTGTTTGACTTCTGAGGTACAGCAGTACTGAAGTAGGTGGGGCAGTGTCTGACGGCAGTATTAGGCAGCCTCATAACGACCTAATGAGGGAATTAGGATTACAATTTGAGCAAGGCTGTCATAGCCCTTTTCAGATTTTCCCTTGATATTTCCTAGGACATGGGTTATATAATAAATGTGATGGAAAAGGGGAAAGCATGAAATGCTCTGTTGAACTTTGCTTCATTTTCTGTGTTCTCTGCACAGACCAAACACCAAGAGCCACAGCGAGCCATGGCTGCCAAGGGGCCCTGTCCTTTATGGCTGTTCTTGGTTTTGCTCTCCTGGATGGTGCTGGGGACTGAAGCCGCCTGGGATTTCCGATCCTTTAAACACGAGCATGTCGATTACCCGAAGACTAAGGTCGCACATTACTGCAACTATATAATCGAGAAAAGAGGCCTGGTTCAGCACGCCATACGCACTTTCATTCATGTCTCCGACCAAGATCTTAAAGACATCTGCACTTTTTCTGGCTTACCAGTAACTGGTCCCATGACGAGCTCATCTCCAGTTCCAGTCACCGACTGTGCAAGAAAAAGTATATTCAGCTTCTACACTTATGAATTTACTAGGAAAATTTCCCTTACATGTGACAACGGATACCCAATGCGATTAAGATAATGAATGCCAAGGTTGCACAAGCAGACTTCTGCTCAGGCAACAAACCTCTGCTACCATCCTCTCCGACACTCAGCAGCCCCCTACACTTTCCCCCTGCTGCACTGCATCCCTCTCAAGAAACCTCTCAAGGTAGTCCCCCAATCTTCCAGGACAGGCCTGGGCAAAGGCAAGAGGATTGCAAGAAGAAGGAGTTGGAGATGTCCTTTTAGAGAAGCAAATATGTATTTTACCTGCTCACAAGTCACCATTGGATTGCCACCAGGATTCCTTCCTTCTTGAGGGTGAAAAGGCCACTCTGATCACTTTGGGCCTCCACTTTGTCCCACCGCTCATCTTCAACCTCACATTGCATGATATAAGTGAGATCTCATTCCTTTTCTCGTGATTCTTGCTGCTGTCGGATCAAGCAGTTATTTGTGGTATCCCTGGTTGTCTGTTAAAACCCGGCCTCTTTTCTAACTCTTCCACCTTGTGAGTCAGATAAGCAGACATGGAATATACATTTCTTATATACAGCTTTGTTCTTTCCCCCTTTTTCCTCTGTATCACTCTATTTCTTTATAACTGAAATTATGTCAATAAAATAAGAACACTGATAATCCATGAAAATAATCTGTGGCTTTCTGCTGAGTGTCGGAGAGGATGGTAGTGGAGGTTTGTTGCCTGAGCAGAAGTCTGCTTGTGCAACCTTGGCATTCATTATCTTAATCGCATTGGGTATCCGTTGTCACATGTAAGGGAAATTTTCCTAGTAAATTCATAATGTTTCCAAATTCCTTCCAAGTACCAGAATTTTAGATTTCTAGTTGTATTGGCTACCATTACTGAATAAACAGCAACCCAGATTTGAGCACCAGCAGAAGTATCAGGTCCTCCTGCTCCCTACTTGATGAAAGGTGTCTCCCTGGAAGACAAAATACTAACTTTTAAAAGAGATGTCTGTTCAGATTTTGAAAGCTGTACTATGTGGATTATAGACATGGCCTCCTCTCTTGATGTTTTGACCCTGTGGTTCAGCTCCAAAGCCCAATGTGGATCTGTATGAACATTTCATCCCCATTAAAGTAGGGAGGTACACCTGACATCCTCTCTACCTTGCCCCAGACCTTTTCCCCTGGGGTCCCAATCCTACCATTAGGGGCTATGCAAGGTGTGTGTGTGTGCGCGTGCGTGTGTGTGTGTGTGTGTGTGTGTGTGTGTGTGTGTTTTAAACACTCCTACTAGGAAATATCCAGGGCAACCCTGAGATAGGGAAGATGTCACAGGGATGCCACAATACCAGCCAATGGAAATCTAGACTTTGCTCCAGTTTGAACAAGCCTTACAAAACTACAGAAGGAAGGCAGGGATTGAGCCTAGTGTGGCTTCATTTGATGGGGCGTTGGTGGCTATGCCCCATGCAAATGATGAATGAGGAGGATGTGCCATCCAGTGTAAGCTGGAGATAATGGTGGGGCATTCAAGTGGGGTTCAGAAGTATTCACAGCTAGCTCATCTGAATCACAAGAGAGAGGGCCAGGAACACAGAAAGGTATTAATTCACAACTGGGAAACATGGCCCCTGCAACATGGGCTTTGCAGAAATGGCTTGTACCAGGGTGGACCTTGATGCCTGGTAACTCCCTTCCAGCCTGTGGCCAATGGAAAGAAGATGAGATATGGACCAGAAGGCAGCCTACCTGTTACAGGAATGCTTTCCCTATGCTAGAATCAACCTCTATAATGATTGGCATCAATAAAAAATAAAATAAATGTGGCTATGTTTTACCCACTATGGGTAACAAATAGTAAATACATTAATGTAGCAGACCGTAACAACATTTGCTTTAATAGCATGTCGGCAACAATCTATGAATGAAAATATTACTGGCTGCCAGCCCATAAATTACGTTTTTCTGTGCTCTTGCCTAAGTTCTACAGGTTACCTCATTTTTAATTATGTATGGGCTGTAGCTAAATGAGAACATTAATTCTTAATTATGATTGTTGAATCATAAATGTAGAGAAGAAAACTTGATATAAAGAAACTGTAGTCTCCCCTACTCCCACACTGTCTTTTACACCAAATGAATATTGGTATCTGAAGAAGTGTGCATGCACACGAAAGCTCATACCAAGAACTAACTTACCGTATTTTTTGCTCTATAAGACTCACTTTTTCCCTCCTAAAAAAGTAAGGGGAAATGTGTGTGCGTCTTATGGAGCGAATGCAGGCTGCGCAGCTATCCCAGAAGCCAGAACAGCAAGAGGGATTGCTGCTTTCACTGCGCAGCGATCCCTCTTGCTGTTCTGGCTTCTGAGATTCAGAATTTTTTTTTTCTTGTTTTCCTCCACCAAAAACTAGGTGCGTCTTGTGGTCTGGTGCGTCTTATAGAGCGAAAAATACGGTAGTTGGTCTTTAAGGTGCTACTGGAAGGAATTTTTTTATTTTGACTATGGCACACCAACACGGCTACCTATCTGTAACTGGAATCAAATGAAGTGTTAACTCAAGTTCAAACCTTAATGACCTTGCAGCTGGTTCTGTTCCACAGTTTGTGATCTCATCACTTCAAGCACATACCTGTTCTTTAGTCCAAATTAAGCTCTAATTAACAGGAGAACACCTGCTTTTTAATGGCGGCCTTGGAGGGTTTTTGGCAGGTGAAGTGCTTTTGCACAATCTGTGAATGAAAATATTGCTTGGTTTCCCCAGGAGAACACGAGGTTTTCTGCAGTCTTACCTAAGTTCTAAAAGTGGCCTTATTTTTAATTAGGTATGGGCTAAACAAAAGCATTAATTCTGAAAATTAAAGCCTGTAACCTCAGACATTTTGGCATCCAATGTGGATGTAGCAAGATAAATGCTGGTGTCTGGTCAGGTCTTCAAGCTTGTTTCGTGAGTCGTGTGAGAGTTGCGTGGCAATTCCCCCCCCCCATTGTGAAATGAAGACACTGGACACAATATTTTAGGTTAATGGGCATAAAAAGGCCACAACTTTATTGATTACAGAATTGAAAGGTATTGGCTTTAGGCATTGGCTCCTATCGACTACCCGGCATGGTGACTGGGGGGGGGTTGCCCACAAACCGTGGGGGGTCCTGTTGAAGTACGCCAACTAGGATCCCACGGGTGTCACCGCTCGGGCGCGTGCCGGAGGCCCTTACCTCCCTAGGTTTCGGACAAGGCAACGCCCGTCGGAGTCCTCTCTACCGGACTACCCCATCATTTGGGGGAAGGTGATGGCGCTTCCTTCCCCCCTCTCATTTGCATAACAATTCCCCCTGCCAATGCCTAACCGCCACTCGAGCGAAGCTCGCCGCCAATACCTTTTAAACCTGCAACCAATCCCTAATCCCTGCCGTGATGTTCCCCAACCAAATATCATTTCCCGCATTTGAAAGATGCACGCCATCCCGTCTGTAGAGGGCCTCGTTGCTGTACTGGATGCTTGGGTGGCCAATGACGCACCCACCCAGAGCCGCCACTCTACGCTGCACAGCCCGCTCCAAAACCTTTCGGGCCTTATTGACCCCCACCGGGCTCACACAATCCCTCCATGTCCTCCTTTCAAGCAACGAGGACCACACGATCGTAATGCCTGGGTAAGCCGCCATCAATTCAGCCAGATCGTCAAATATATTCCATCTCAAGTCAATAGCTTTGCGATAGGCCAAGTCGTTTCCCCCCAACTGAATAACCAAGGCATCCGGGGGGGCCTCAACGTCAGCTCTCGCCATAACCGCTGGCTTGAATTCGCTCCATCTCATCCCTCTTCTCGCCATCCACGTCAGCTCGACATTCGCAGGTAAGTTTAAGTTAGGCCCCAGCCCAGTCATGGCTCGAACCTTGGCCCAATGCACAATGCTGTGGCCCACCAACCAAATTTGTACCTTTTGTAATTCTGCAAGGAAAATAAATAGAAAGATCGAGGTCAGGTTCTTACTACAATTCTCAATTACCTTCTTAAGTAAGCCCTGTATGCATTCGACTTCCACCGTCCCATCTCTTTTATCCTATCCACGGGGAGACCGAGGTGCACCGCCGTGGTTGCAGCACCGATCCTGAAGGAGTGAGGAGCAAATTCATCCGCGGGCAGGCCGCAGGCCGCCAAAGCTTTGCGCATTACCCGAGTAAATTGGTGTCGGGCCAGAGGGGAGCCATCAGCATGGATAAGGAAGAGGCCGGGGCCACTGGGTCTTAAGTAGAGGAAACGCCTAGCATCCCTAACTGGGCAGGGCCCACTACCGTGGGCAGCTGGTAAACGCACGAGGGCTCCCCTACCCTGCTGATCCATCTTGGAGCTGTGCACTTGAACTATCAGCTCGCTTGTCGATAGGGTTATATCACTTATGAGGATGCCCCTCAGGCCGTGGGTGGCCCCTCCCTCGCAGACCACTTCCCCTATGCGGAGGGCCCCAAAGAAGGCTATGGAATAGGCTGCGGAAAATAGGCGCGCTTCATATTTCGACCAGCAAATTTCGCGTAATTTTATGTGTATCTGGGATAAAACTTCATAAGTTATGGGCTTCCTCTTGTCGGAGTTTGGGGGCTGGAGCCGGCGCCAGCCCTCTAGGGTCTTGCGAACTATGAACTTAGCGCACGGGTCAGCGGCGAAAAAGGTTTTACAGAAATATGAAATCCCAGCAGACTGAATATTGAGAGTCTTGGGTGCCCGGCCCAATTCCTTCAAGTGTGCCAAATAATGTAAGACCTCCCTCGTGGAGGGGACCGCATTCAGTTTGGCTTTGGGTGATCTACTGCGGAACTTCAGAAAGTCGGCCCACGCTTTCCTATAGGATCACATTGTGGAGGGGGCAACTGCACCGAATACTCCCTTCAACACTTCCTGCTCCCAAGACTCCAGAGGTGCTTCGGGAAAGGCATCGATGACTGCTCCGCCTCCGGCGCTAACGAGCGGAAGCGCTCCATCTGAAAGCGAGACAGGGCATCCGCAATATCATTATTAATGCTGGGTACAAATTTGGCTGAGAAATATATGTTGTGCTCTAGACACAGGAGAACGAAGGACCGCAATAGGTTTCCGACCCTAGGGGAGCGTGCCGACTGTCTGGATAGAACTGCCACCACTGCCTGGTTATCTGTGTTGAAACAAACCCTATGGTTGCAGAACTGCTCGGTCCAAAGATGAACTGCCACCAGGATAGGGAAGAATTCTAAAAACGTCAGGTCCCGAGAGATGGGTTGGCCCTGCCACTCTTCTGAAAATAAAGACAATTCAAGATAAAGACAAATTTTTGGCAAGATACCAGGAGGACTTACAGAAGGGGACTGTGGACGCACTTGCAGAACAGAGGAGAGCATTGGATATCCTGAATCTCTCGTTCGGACAAAAACCACCACCATCAGAAGAAGAGCAACAACTTGGAGCTGTTGGAGGAGCCTTAGGAAAATAACAAGATGGCTCTGCAATTCCTTAGTTGGAATTGTAATGGGCTCAATGGGCCTTTGAAGAGAAGACAAGTATTTCATATATTGAATAGAGAACAATTGGACTTGATATGCTTACAAGAAACTCACATAACCAGAGCCCACAGGAGATTACTTTCAAACAAAAGGCTAGGACAAGAATTTATCTCATCAGACAAAGTTAAGAAGAGAGGAGTTGTAATATATGTGAAGGAGAAATGGGCTCCAAAAATGATATTTAAAGATGAACAAGGGAGATATCTGGCTGTGGAGATACAAGTACAAGGAGAAAAATTCTTAGTTGTTGGAATTTATGCACCAAATGAAGGCAAATCCGACTTCTTTAAGAGACTTCATGAAACTTTGATGGACTATCTGGATTACAATATGATAATTATGGGAGACATGAATGGCGTGGTCTCCACCAATATGGATAAGGCACAAAGACTTACAGTCACCAAAGAAGGGAGACTCCCTAAGACTTTTTTCGAAATGACTGAAAACATGGACTTGATAGATATTTGGAGAACAAGGAATCCTCTGGAGAGAGAGGGAACCTTTTTCTCCCAAGCAATGATGACCTGGACCAGAATCGATCAAATCTGGGTTACTAGTGGAATGGCTCCAAAGATTAAGAAAGTGGAAATCTGCCCAAAAACTTGCTCCGACCATAACGCCGTGAAGATGGAGATGAAACTCACAACAACTGGTCAATTTAGATGGAGAATGAATGACACCCTCTTTCGAGACAAGGAGATTCTCACGAAGGCCCAAAAGACCCTAAAAGACTATTTTGAAATAAATTTGAGGACCGACGTGGAGAAAAGAGTGATCTGGGACGCAAGTAAAGCGGTGATGAGAGGATTTTTGATTCAACAAAACTCAATAAAGAGGAAAAAACAAAATGAGAAAAAAGAGAAGATTCTGGAAATGATAAAGGAAGGAGAGAGGAAATTAAGAACAAAACCAAAGTCTCAGGACATTTTAAGAGAGATCAAATTATATCAAACACAATATATGGAATTGATGAACCAAGAGATTGAATGGAAGATAAGGCAAATGAAGCAAAAGACTTTTGAATCAGCAAATAAATGTGGCAAACTTTTGGCATGGCAACTGAAGAAAAGGCAGAAACTAAATACAGTTACAAGCCTAGAGGTGGATGGAAAGAACATATCCAAACCCAATGAAATCAGAAATTGCTTTTTAAGTTATGTTAAAAAACTCTACACCCAAGGCCCGCAAAATGAAGAAGATATAGACAAATTCCTCGGAAAATATGGACTACAAAACATCTCTCATCAAAGTAAGATGGATTTGAACCAGAGAATCTCAGAACAAGAGGTAGAGGCTGCCATTCAGAATATGCAACTGGGCAAATCTCCGGGACCAGATGGACTGACTTCCAGATACTACAAATCGCTGAAGGAATGGTTGACTCAACCACTAAGAGAAGTTTGTAATGAGATCCTTGAGGGAAAAAAGGCACCTGAATCGTGGAAAGAGGCATATATTTCACTCATACCAAAGTCAGAGACTGAAAAGACCCAACTTAAGAACTACCGCCCAATATCTCTGCTTAATGTGGATTACAAAATTTTTGCAGACATTTTGGCAAAAAGATTTAAAAGAGTCTTGATGGAGAAGATTCATAAAGACCAAGCAGGCTTTCTCCCTAAAAGACATCTAGCAGACAATGTAAGGAATCTAATAGATATTTTGGAAAAGCTAGAGGTGAATATAAACACTAAAGCAGTATTGATCTTTCTGGATGCGGAGAAAGCCTTTGACAATATTTCTTGGAGTTTTATGAGGAAGAATCTTCATGGGATGGGGGTAGGTCAGGGTTTTGAGAATGGTATGGCTGCAATATATTCTGAACAAAAAGCCAAACTGATTGTAAACAATGTTGTGACTGAGGAACTTAAGATAGAAAAAGGAACACGACAGGGGTGCCCGATTTCCCCATTACTTTTTATTTCAGTTCTGGAGGTGTTGCTGAATATGATAAGAAATGACCAGCAGGTCAAAGGTGTGCAGGTCGGAGCTAAACATTATAAGTTAAGAGCGTTCGCAGATGACCTAGTATTGACTTTGCAAGAGCCAAACACTAGTACGAAAAAGGTTTTAGAAATAATACAACAGTTTGGTCAGGTAGCTGGATTTAAGTTGAACAAGCAAAAAACCAAAGTTTTAGGGAAAAACCTAACAGATATGGAAAAGGAGAAATTTCAAGAGGAAACAGGTTTGACTGTGGTCAAGAAGGTCAAATACCTAGGGGTTTACTTAACATCTAAGAATCAGAATTTGTATAAGGACAACTATGAAAAATGTTGGTCAGAAATTAAAAAAGATTTAGAAATATGGTCAAATTTGAAACTGTCAATGTTAGGCCGAATTGCAGTAATTAAAATGAATGTATTGCCTAGAATGTTATTTTTGTTTCAGACCTTGCAGATTATTGATAAGATGGAATGTTTTAAGAGGTGGCACAAAGATATTTCGAAATTTGTCTGGCAGGGCAAAAAGCCCCGAATTAAATTTAAAATATTGACAGATGTTAAAGAAAGAGGGGGTTTTGCCCTGCCGGACCTAAAATTGTACTATGAGGCAGCAGCTTTTTGCTGGCTCAAAGAATGGATGCTCCTCGAGAACACGGACATCTTGGATCTGGAAGGTTTCAATAACGCTTTTGGTTGGCATGCATATCTTTGGTATGATAAAGTCAACAGTGCCTTTAAAAATCACATTGTCAGAAAAGCATTGTTTAATGTTTGGATAAGATATAAAGATCTATTGGAAAACAAAACCCCTAGATGGGTGTCACCAGTGGAGGCTAAAGCAGTGAAGAAACTCAATATGGAGGTCGGATGGCCGAAGTATTGGGAAATTTTAGAACAGGATGGAGATAAGTTCAAACTACAAAGTCAGGAGAAATTGAAGCATAAAGTAGAAAATTGGTTCCAATATCGCCAAATAATGGAATTTTTTAAACAGGACAGGAAAGTCGGTTTTCAGGTGGAAAAATCAAAATTAGAAACCGAACTGTTAGAACCCAATACTAAGAATTTATCTAGAATGTATAACTTGTTGTTGAAATGGAACACACAGGATGAAACAGTTAAATCGGCTATGATTAAGTGGGCTCAGGATGTTGGACATAACATCATGTCAGCTGACTGGGAATGGTTATGGAACACCGGTATAAAATTTACGGCATGTAATGCCTTAAAGGAAAACATTATGAAAATGGTATACAGGTGGTACATGACCCCAGTCAAGCTGGCAAAAATCTATCATTTGCCCGATAACAAATGTTGGAAATGTAAAGAGACTGAAGGTACCTTTTATCACCTTTGGTGGACATGCCCGAAGATTAAGGCCTTCTGGGAAATGATCTATAATGAAATGAAAAAGGTACTTAAATGTACCTTTCCTAAAAAACCAGAGGCCTTTCTCTTGGGCATTGTCGGCCAATTGGTGACAAAGAAAGATAGAGCTTTTTTCATGTATGCCACAACAGCAGCAAGAATACTCATCGCAAAGTATTGGAAGACACAAGATTTACCCACTTTGGAAGAATGGCAGATGAAAGTGATGGACTATATGACACTGGCCGAGATGACAGGCAGAATCCGTGACCAACGAAAAGAGACGGTGGAAGAAGAATGGAGAAAATTCAAAAGCTATCTTAAGGACTACTATAAACTTAATGAATGCTAAAATGCCGTGGTTTCCAGAAACAAAGGGGTACAGGGATATAAGGTCAGATTATAAAAGAGGACTAAGATGATAGAGATTGGAAAGTAACAATTGGGAGTTGCTAGTTGAACTATGGACATTGGGATGCAGAGAGGGGGGGTATGGGGAAGTCCAAGAAAAGAGGTTTATGAAAATATGTTTGAAACTATACGTGTATGTTTGTCATTTTTAGTGTTTGTCTGTTTTTCTTAAAAATGTTGTAAAACCAATAAAAATTTTATAAAAAAAAAAAAAAGAATTCTAAAAACGTCAGGTCCCGAGAGATGGGTTGGCCCTGCCACTCTTCTGGCCACCTTCTTGCGCACCATCGCCCCCTGAAATAGACCCCAAAACCTAAGGACCCGGCAGCATCAGACTGAACTTGGAATTCAGCGTTGAGAGCCAAAGAGTCCTGCCATAAGGATACACCGTTGTAATTCTCGAGGAACTGTAGCCAGACTTTGAGATCAGCTTTGACGTCTTTGGAAAGTCGGACCCGATGCTGGGGTGCCCTTAAGCCTGCAGACATTCTGGCCAGCCGGCCGCAAAAAGGCCTACCCGGTGCCACCACTCTGAAAGCGAAATTCAGGTGGCCCAATAAGGATTGGATCTGCCTTAGTGTAACCTTCTTTAGGGGCAGAAGCTGCTGAATCACCTCCTTGAGGGCAGACAGCTTTTCTTTGGGTAATTTGGAGGTTTGGGCCACAGTATCCAATTCAATGCCTAAATAAACTAGCGCAGTAGCGGGACCCTCCGTTTTTTCGGCGGCCAGGGGCACCTCCAGCTCGTCTGCCAATGCCGTGAAGGCGTCCAAGAGTGCTGTGCATTGCAGCCTGTCCTCTGCCACCAAAATGAAATCTTCAAGGTAATGGGACACGCCCGACGACCCCGTCCTGGCGCGAAGGGCCCAATCAAGAAAGGTACTGAAGGCCTCAAAGGCAGAGCAAGCCACGGAACAGCCCATGGGCATAGCTTTGTCGATGAAATACGCCCCCTCGAATCGGAAGCCGAGCCAACGCAAATCCGCCAGATGCACCGGAAGCAAGCGGAACGCGGACTCGATGTCACACTTGGCAAGGAGCGCCCCAGGCCCAAATCTGCGGATCATTTTGACAGCCTGATCGAAGGAGGCATATTTCACCGTGCAAAGCTCTTGAGGGATGGAATCATTGACTGAGCCTCCCCTTGGGTAGGAGAGATTGTGGATCATGCGGAACTCCCCTGGGGACTTTTTTGGCACGATACCCAACGGGGATAAGTGAAGACCCTCTACTGGGGGCTCTGTGAAAGGACCTGCCACCCTACCTGCGCTGATTTCCTTCTCTATCTTTCTTTTGACTATCTTTGGCCTCTCCCTAACAGATTTTTGGTTTTTTGGGTCCCCGGTGTTAGGGGGGGAGGACACTGGGATTCTGAACCCCATGGAGAACCCCTCCCAAAGGTATTGTGCCGCTTTTTGATCGGGATACTGGTCCAGCAAGGTCTTGAGGGGCTGAAGTTTGATGGGGGAGGAGGCTAAACCAAGGAACCGGTTACTGACGGTTAGTGGGCCCCAGGTGGGTGGATCCGGGGGCGCCCCTATTATTATTGTCGAAGAACCCCCGGCCCCCCCGAAAGGGCTGCTGTTTGTTTTTGAAGCAGGCCGTGGCGGGGTGGCTACCCCAGCATCGCTCGCATTCGTGCTAATACTTACAGGAGGGTCGCGAGCATGTGCCCCTGTTGTATTCCCAGCATTGTCGGCGGCGCTTCGGCTCAGTCTTACCCGCCCTGGAGGCCTCCTGGTTTTTCTTCTTGATGTAGGGGTTGACGTCTTCGCCCCAGAAATTAGGATCCATTAGATCCCAGCGGGTAGAAGGCAGGAGAGACGCGTTTCTACAGAAATTCTCATCGTACGTTAAAGCAGCGTTTTCTCCCGCGAGGGTGTGTGCCCTCCTGACGTGGGCCAAATAGGCGACCAAATCCATAGAGCGCATCGGATAGGCGGCGCACACAACTCCCATAAACACCTGATAGCCGTCCAACCAATTCTCAAATGTTCGCTCCACCCTGGGCGTCCTGTACCTCCGCTTACCATAAGAGCGCCTCTTTTCCCCTTTTCCCGTTAGCTTAGTTGGAGGGAGAAGGGTCCACGTAGTCCCCCATTGAGGATCTTATTCCTCTTCTTCTGGGACAAATGGTAGCCCAAGATGAAATCGGTGAATTGATGAGTGGCCACTTTAACATCCTCCACCAATGCCCCATCCTTCCAAGCCAAAACGCCATTTTAGGACTTACGATGGGAATTGGCCCTCCTTTCGTGTGCCCAAAGAGGGATCCCGTGATTCTCTTCCCCCAAACCCCAGTAGCAATCCATGGGGCCCTCGCTATCTGAATCGGAGGATGACGTACCTGAGTCATCCTCGGTCTCTGACTGTCTACTTCTCTTCTTCTTAGAGGACGTATGCTTCTTCTTGGCCTTCCTCTTCCCACCTTGTACCTCAACGTTAGCTGCGCTCGCGGTTACCGCCGGCTGGGGGTTGATGGGTTCCACATGTTCGTCTTCCAGCGCGGAACCCGCGCTGTCCTCAGTAGAGCTGAAGTGGGCCTGCTGTTCCTGAAACACACTAGGAATGTCTGGAATTTGTGAGCCTTGGTTACCGCTGGCGCCCTTGGCCGTGGCCCTCCCCTTGCTGGCACCCTTAGCTGGTGCCTTACCTTTGCCCATGCCTTGGTTTGTTTTCTTGGTGGTGGCAGCCGGGGAACGAGTATTAGGGCGACCCATGTTCACTGTTTCTGCCTGGCTACTGCAGCCTGCAATAGCGGGGCTGTCCTGTTGGACCTGGCTGGGAGGGGTGTCAGGTATGACATCCTGAGAAGGTTCCGGTGCTGAAGGCACCGAAACCCCTTTTGACTTACACCGTTTGTAGAACGTTTCAAAGACCATGAAAAACTGGGCGAAATCTTGAGGGTCACAGGGCAGGGAAGGCAATTGGGCGCCCCCATTGCCTGCAGGAGGTGCTGGCGGATTGGCGGAAGTAGATGCCTGCTGGTCTCCTCCGGAAGCCATTTCGAATGGATGGGTGACTAAACACTAAATATATACTGGTATAACTTGCGGCTCCGCACAGTATCGACAACGCTGTAATAGCTTACTGCCTACTAACAGTTCAGTATTCTTAACACAGGCCTAACTGTTTACCGATTAGACTAGTTCAGTAATGACTACACTGACGCAGCCACGCCGCCTTCGGTCCAACTAATTTCAGCAAGGCCCGCTGTGACCCAATTGGTTATTCAGTATTGGTGCCCGCTACTATTGAAATGCTCGCAGTTATGAAGGGCAGCTGCCCTGAAACCTTTGCGGTATGTAAGGGCCTAACCCCCTTTTTATTTGTTTGTTTGTTTGTTTATTATTATTATCAATTTATTTATCTATTTTTTTCTTATTTATTTATATATATATATTAATTTTTATTTATTTTATTTATTTATTTAAATTATTTATCTAATTATTTACCTATTTATTTATTTATTTAATTTAATTTAATGCTAATTACTATTGCAGCAACCTAATGGGGATTATTCAAATTGCTGGCGGAATCTTATACTGCTCCGTGGAAAACTATTCCTCCTTTCTATCCTGTATTTGTTAGATCTGGACTCTAAACCCCTGCACAGGCCGGCACTGTAGGCTATTCCCTCCCGTGACGGGAGGCGGGGCACTCAGCCCCAAGCACTCACTTGCGGAAATTGAGCAAAAGAAAAGGCGCTTGAACAAAACTGCGAAATTAAGAGTAGAAATAATAAGGCAGACCCGCATTACAAGCTATATTAAGGAAGCCGGGGCTGCAAAACTGAAGCCGACACACCTAAAATGGCCGCCGGGGCTTGTCACGTGGACCCTACCAAGATGGCAGCCACCGCGTTAAAGAGGAGTCCCGGTAAAGGACACACTCAAAATGGCCACCGGGTGTGCGCACGTGGGCCTTCCCAATATGGCGGCCGCTTTCTGCCCCCTTTTCGCTCTGTCTATCAAAATTTGTCCGCTCGCAACCACGGCGTCCTTCCTCCCCCGGAGTACGCGCCTCCCTCAGTCCTCACTCCCACCAGCCCTGGACTGGGCGCCGCGGCCTTAGCGCGCACACGCCGAAAGGCAGCAGCCGATGAAGCCGGGAAACGTGACAAATACACACCGCAGTACACAACCCAAGGACAAGGGGAGGGAACGGTAAGCAGCGACCAGAATTAAGTAGTAATATGGGGAGGAAGGGAAGGCAGGGGAACCTGAAGCCGAGTGGAGGAGGATGGAAATACAAATGCCGGTCGGACGTGGGGGGGGGGCAAACAACGAATAAATGCAAGCTGGGGGCCCCGGAGTGGCGTAGCCGGAAGGAGAGCGGGAAAAGGAACGGTGGAGTTAAAGGGGGTGATGCAGCGCAATAAGCAGTGTCTGAACGGGGACAGCCAAGGAGTCAGCCTGTAGGCAACGGGCAATGGGAAGGGGAGCTGGGAACGATAGCGCAGCGGTACTTTACCACTCTTCCTGCGCCAACGAAGAGGCAACGCTCCATGCACGGTCCGTGGTTCCGTTGAGGTGATGTTGGGTCTCCCGCTGTATAGCTCCCCAGCCCGCGAAGCAAGGCAACGTGTACCTGCACAGCCGCCCGCTCCCTCAACCTCCTATTTTTGGCGCTACCCACAATACCAAGTGATTTCAGCTCAGTTTTAGTGAGTGATTCTGCTCCGGCGGGGATGCGCGCGAGGCGAAGGTTGAGCTTGTGGTGCTGAACGCAGGGAAGCAAAGGTGAACGCAGGGATGAAAAGGTGAACGCAGGGAAGAAAAGTTGCCGCGACGAAAACCTCTCAGCTGCCCAGGTGGAAAGAGGGCGGTCCCTGGGCGTTCCTGGCCTGATTGGCTGGCCGGCTCAGTGACACGCCCGGGGATTCCCTGCTCTCGCGCAGGGGTAAAGGCCAGCCCCCGCGCATGTGTGGGAGGAGTTGCCCGCAACCCCATCTCCTCCGAGGTGGAAATGGCTTTCTGGGAAAACACTGACAGGAATTAGGTGCCAGTAAAAAATGCAAAAACAGTGGTACCTCGGGTTAAGTACTTAATTTGTTTCAGAGATCCATTCTTAACCTGAAACTGTTCTTAACCTGATGCACCACTTTAGCTAATGGGGCCTCCTGCTGCCGCCGCGCCACCTGAACACGATTTCTGTTCTCATCCTTAAGCAAAGTTCTTAACCTCAAGCACTATTTCTGGGTTAGCAGAGTCTGTAACCTGAAGCGTATGTAACCTGAAGCATATGTAACCCGACGTACCACTGTAGATTTCCTTCACGTAAATATGGCTGCTGTTTTTTTATTGGTACACATCCATGTTTTGGTACTCAGTGCATTGATTGGTAAATCCAAGCAAGAGTATTTCCAGATATAGAAGGAGCCTTTTCCTAACATGGAATCCAGCTCTTTTGACTGCTGCACCCTGGTTGACATGCGATTGCATGATTTGCATCAAATAGTGTAATGAATTCAGGCAGGCAAGCAAACCCCGACAAGAATGAGTCTGGCAGTTATATGACATGTTTATTGACAATTAACATCCAGAGAGCAGCTCCAAGCCTACCACTCTTAGCTATGAGTTGGTCACTTTGAGTCCCCGCCCCTTTCACAGCATAAGGGTGCCCAAGTCCAGTCCGTCCTCTCTTGTATTTCTGTTGCATTTTAACCCTTTCAGCTCTTTTGGTTTGGGAAGAAGGTGGGTGAACTCCCCCCCCCCCGCTATCAAACGAAGAGCCCTCTAAACGCTGCCTCCCTCCTTGTTGCATAGCAACCCCCTCAGTGTCATCTATCTCCTCCTCTACTGCTGCTGCTCTATCTCAATCTGGGAACTCTTGATGAAGGGGTGCTGAACTAACCCACTCCTGCTCTGTCTGTGGCTGCAGTCCCTCATCTCCAGAGTCAGAGTCTTCCCAGGCATTCAGTTCAGTCACATCCCTGACAACTAGGGAGAAAAAGGACCTGAGACTTCTGTAGGTGCTGAAATTTGGGGGTTTTAGTAGAGTAGCCGATACAAACAAACAAACCCAAAACAAACACACTAAAAATATGTTTGTGGGAGGGGAGGTTATAGGATTGTTGTTTTTATTATGTATTTCATAGTTTTCTTTTGTATTTTTGTTCAGTGACCTGCCCTGAGATCTGTGGGTGAAGGGTGGTATATGAATTTAATGAATTAATCAACCAATTAATAATTGTTAATAAAAATAGCAATGCTGGCAAAACAGAAAACTGATGGCTCATGGAAGTAAAGCTTACTCTCCCCAAAACATTTTAAAAGATGTGCTGGGAGCTATTAGGACCCCCTTTCTCCCCCTTTTGATGGGACCAAGGAAAATGGGCTTTTGCAGAAAAGAAATATGTACTCCCACTCATGTTTGCCCCTCTCCAGTCTGTGAGACTTTGTATACTTAAGCCAGAGTTTTCTGAACAAACAAGAATAAAACACACTGTCCTGTTTGTGCAGGGAAAATAGTTACCGTAAATTTCGCTCCATAACACGCAGATTTTTCCTCCTAGAAAGTAAGGGGAAATGTCTGTGCGTGTTATGGAGCGAATGCCTACAGATGGCGGGGGAATCTGCTGCAGTCGTGAGCAGTCCGTGGCTCACTTTCAAACAGCAAAGCGGGTGTAAGCGGCTCCTGTCAGCTAGCGGAGCCGGGGAGGAGGGAGAGAAGCAGAGCGGGAGTTGGCTGCTTAAAACAACCCCTGCTCTCTGTCCCTGCCTGCAGTTTTTTGCTGTCCGATTTTGGATTAGCCACTGTAGGGGCTGTGTGTGTGTGTGCTTGAGCTATCGTTCTCCTCCTCCTGCTTCCCCTTCACTCTCCCAGCGCCCCTGCGACTTTAGAATCGACACGCTGTGTGTCTGTGTGTGTGTGTGAGGGCTCCTTCTCCTCTTGCTTCCCGTTCACTCTCCCTGCAACTTTAGAATCGACACGCTGTGTGTCTGTGTGTGTGTGAGGGCTCCTTCTCCTCTTGCTTCCCGTTCACTCTCCCTGCGACTTTAGAATCGACACGCTGTGTGTCTGTGTGTGTGTGTGGGATCGTTCTCCTTCTCTTGCTTCCCATTCACTCCCCCAGCGCCCCTGCGACTTCCAGCGCCCTGCGACTTTAAGGCCAGTTCTCTCTCTGTGGTGTGTGTGTGTTTTGACCTCACTGCGCTTGTTGGGGGAGAGTGTTGGTCACAATTTTTCTTGATTTGTCTCAGAGTGGTTACTATCGTGGTTTCCTTGCTGGGGAGGAAGGAGAGATGCAGAGCCTGCTTGTTCTAAAGGAGCAAAGCCGGAGAGGAGCCTCTCCTGCATTATTAGCAGCATCCTTCTCCACACCCCCCACTGCTTGTCCCTTGAGTGCTTTTCCTTCCCTCCCCACTTAAAACCTGGTTACAAAGCACGGATCCACATGGATCCTCAGGATTTTTGCACTGGGTCACCCCAAATTCACCATCAGATCACATAGCATGTCCATTGCTACAGCCTGCACAAAAAAACACACACGCACCCACTGTTCCATGGGGCCGCAATGGCGCAAAAACGTGGTTACAAAGCATGGACCCACATGGATCCTCAGGATTTTTGCATTGGGCTACCCCAAACTCACCGTCAGATCACATGTCTGTGGCCACAGCATGAACCACAAAAATCATACATCCACAGTTTTGTTTAGAATATTTTTTTCTTGTTTTCCTCCTCTAAAAACTACGTGCATGTTATGGTCAGGTGCGTGTTATAGAGCGAAAAATACGGTATTTTAGCAAAGTCAGAAAGGCCTGTAAAATCACACATTGAGGACAATAAGCCACAACATGCAAAAGCTAGGTAGAAACTAGTTAACATGAATGTTGCAAAAGGGATTTAAGGACTTGGCCAAGATGGTGGGCCCAGCTCAAGTGAAATCTTGATATTTCCCGGGGTTTATTCTGGACCCTGCCAGTTGCTGGGCCTAGATTATGAAAACAGCCTTTGCAGGAGCCATCCTGCGTCTTCTGGAATTCATCCTGCAATAAACTGTTGCATTGTGGAGTGCTCTCGTTTATTGATCTGGGCAATCAGTTGTTACATTCTCCTACTCCATTTTGCCCCCGTGCCAGTCTCAGGGAACGTCTTGAATTTTGCTTTTACATCTTAGGCTGTGGTTTTCCCCGCCTAAGATTTCTTTTTGTACATCTGTACATGTTGGAGTTTCATAAGGGATGTTGAGAAGTGCCCCTCGTTTCCCAATGAAGTGGCTCTTTTTCTGAGTACAATCCTGTCAACATAAACTAAGTAAGTTTATTGCATTCAGCAATAAATCAGAGCAACGCCCATAATCAAAGGACAGTGGAAACTTGGTTTTCGACCGTTTCGGAAGTCAAATGTTTCAGCTTTGGAATGCCGAAAACCCGGAAGTAAATGCTTCTGTTTTCAAATGCATCTTGGAATTGCCATTTGCGCCTTGGTTTTCAAATGTTTTGGAAGTCAAACTGTTTTCCGAAATGGATTACAGTCAAAAACTGAGGTTCCAGCCCAGACTTAATTAAAAATAAGGCCACTTGTAGAACCTCTGCCAGTTGCCCAATCCCACCTGGGGAGGCGTTGCCAAGGTGATCAGGCCAGGTAGGGGGAGGGACCACCCTGTCCTCACAATAGGGGGAGGAGCTTACCTAGGAACCGTCAGTTGGCTCCAGAGCTTCTCCCACCCTACCCACCCTCAGTTAAACCTTCTTTTTCGGGTTAACCTTTTCTCCGCAGGTACGTGGGCGCTGCTACATCAAGGTCGCTGTTGAATGGCAAGAAAAGAATTTCCCTGCCTTGGCAGGTTTTGCCTTTCCCGTAGCAAAACATCACAACGCTGGCGGTTTCAGGCCTTGGGAGGAATCCTTTAGTCTATCTTCCCTAGATAGGAGTGGGCACGTAGCAGTGGCCCACACTCCCTTCCTCTTTGAGACGGTGGTCACACGGTTCCCCGTTAAAGGGGTTGTTTGAGGGGAGGCATTCATCGTACGCCTACAGGTTGTCCTTGCTCTCCCCTGTGACGGCGGCGTAACCGGGGGGAGGGGGTGGGGTCTCTGCTTGAACATATGTTCTCTAGAGCCAGCCCATCCCCCCACACACTGGATAAACCTGATGTTCCTCAGATCCCCAGACTGGGAGGGATAATGGCCAATGCCTAAGCCAAAGTCTACCTTCATCTGAAACATAATAAAGTTGTGGCCAATTTTAATCCCGTAGCACGATGTCTTGAGTCATTATTCCACTCGGGGGGCCGCCCGGGGTTTGGAGGACTCTGCATGTCCACGCAAAAAAAAACCAGCAATATTTTCATTCATAGATTGTGCAAAAGCACCCTGCCTGCCAAAAAACCCTCCAACGCTGCCATTAAGAAGCACATGTTCTCCTGTTAATTAGAGCTTAATTTGAAATAATGTACAGGGGTGTGCTGGAAATGTTGAGATCACAAACGTCAGAAGAGAACCTGCTGCAAGGTCATTAAGGTTTGAGCTTGAGTTAACACTTCATTCGGTGCAAAACGACGGTGTGGGCAGAGGGGATCCTACAGTTTCTTAATATTAAATTTTCTTCTCTATATTTAGAATTCAGCAATCCTCCTTTGAATGCTAGTTCAAATCTGATTTATACAAGAGAGGAGGGAAGAAATTGGTTTCCCAAAGAGCTTCACGGCTGAGTGGGGATTTGAACCCTGGTCTCTCAGTGCTAGGCAGGGGGTCAGAATCATAGCAATGAGTCCCATCCTCAGATCTCACTTGGGGTTAATCAAAGAAAACTTGGGATGAGGAAAAATCACGTTAGATTATTCCATCAACAAGAAACTTGATTGAATGATTGATTGATTGATTGAAATTTTGAACACGGAACTAGATTTCAGCTGTTTCATTGAAGGTTTCTGACACATGGCTTCTGTTTGCATTTACTGTGCTGTTTTTTGGATACTGTATCTTTAAATTGCCATTTGTGTCTCTGTGGGAGCCTGGAGGCCTGGAAATAAATAGAAAGGAGAATGTAAACTCCCTTCTTTGGGAGACAAATGTTCCCCTTGAAACTGTGTGTAGATATTCAGACCCACATGGGACTCACACTTCCAAGTCAGCTTGGAAGTCAGCTTGGAAACCAAGAGAGAGAGAAATCTTCAAATGGCATCAATATAACATCAACCCCAAGGTCAGAGGAGTCTCTGCGGGAGATATTTCCCTGATTGGTTGGCAGGGAGGCACAGGGCACCTAATCAGAAGCCATGCCTTGGTTTCCGAAAGCTTTGGAAGTCGAACAGAGTTCTGGAAGAGATACCCTTTGACTTCTGATGTACCACTGTACTGAAGTAGATGGGCCAATGTCTGACTGCAGCCTCATAACTACCTAATGAGGGAATTAGGATTACAATTTGAGCAAGGCTGTCATAGCCCTTTTCAGATTTTCCCTTGATATTTCCTGGGAAGTGGGTTATATAATAAATCTGATGGAAAAAGGGAAAGCATAAAAATGCCCTGTTGAACTTTACACCATTTCCTGTTTTTTCTGCGCAGAACAACCACCAAGAGCCACAGTGAGCCATGGCTGCCAAGGGGCCCTGTCCTTTATGGCTGCTCTTGGTTTTGCTCTCCTGGATGGTGCTGGGGACTGAAGCCTTCTGGGATTTCCAATCCTTCAAACCAAAGGACTGAAGTCAAAGATTACTGCAACTATTTACTCAGGAAAAGAGGCTTGTATTACACAATGGCACACATTTTCATTCATGTCTCTGACCAAGATCTAAAAAACATCTGCACTTCATAGGGTGCCCCAGTAACTGGTCCCAAGTCGAGCTCATCTCCTATTCGAGTCACCAACTGTATAAAATATAAATTCAGCTACCACACTTTTGAGGCAACTAGGAATATTTCCCTTTCATGTGAGAACAGATACCCAATTGAATCAAGATTTTTAATGCCATTGTTGCACAAGCAGGCTTCTGCTCAGGCAACAAAAGTCTGCTACCATCCTCTCCGACACTCAGCAGCCCCCTACACTTTCCCCCTCCTGCACTCCATCCCTCTCCAGAAACCTCTCAAGGTAGTCCCCAATCTTCCATGGCCGGCCTGGGGAAAGGAAAGAGGATTGCAAGGAGGAGGAGTTGAAGAAGTGCTTTTACATAAGCAAATATCTGTTTTACCTGCTCACAAGTCACCATTGGATTGCCACCAGGATTCCTTCCTTCTTGAGGGTGAAAAGGCCACTCTGATCACTTTGGGCCTCCACTTTGTCCCACCGCTCATCTCCTACCTCGCTTTTCATGATATAAATGTGATCTCATTCCTTTTCTCATGATTCTTGCTGCTGTGGGATCAAGCAGTTATTTGTGGTATCCCTGGTTGCCTATTAACACCCGGCCTCTTTTGTCACTCTTCCACCTTGTGACTCAGATAAGCAGACATGGAATATATATTTCTTATACACAGCTTTCTTATTTCCCCCTTTTTTCTCTGTATCACTCTGTTTCTTTTAAAACTAAAAATATGTCAATAAAATAGGAACATTAAAAATCCATGAAACTGTCTGTGACTTTCTGGTCCAATTTCATTTGTTTGTCTGGCAGCACTGAGAGTTCTGTGATTTTCTCACCTCACCAAAGTAATGTTTCCAAATTTATTCCAAGTACCAGAATTTTAGATTTGAAATTGTATTGGCTACTCTACTAAAAACCCCAAATTTCAGCACCTGCAGAAGTCTCAGGTCCTCCTGCTCCTGCTCCCTACTTGTCAGGGAAGTGGCTGAATAGAACACCTGGAAAGTGTCTGACTCTGGAGAGGAGGGACTGCATACACAGACAGAGCAGAGTGGGTTAGTTCAGCCCCCCTTCATCAAGAGTTCCCAGACTCAGATAGAGCAGCAGACTCGGAAAGCTCGCAGGCAGAGGGAGGGGAGGAGATGGGTGGCATTGAGGGGGTTGCTATGGCAACTTCAGAAAACACCCCCCCAAAGACATTATTTCACCCCCACAAAATCTCCAACAGATACATTTTTTTTCCAAAATGCATATGACATACTAAGCACAGGAATGTGCATATCATGAGGACTGTCCCTTTTAAATGTAGATAAATGTACATTTTCTCCATCTCTGGCCAGAGGAGGATAGAATCAAGAGACCCTCTTTTTCGTCACCCTACTTCAAATCTGCTATTCCTGTATCCCTTCTCTATCGTTTAGGGTCAGAGGTGGAGCTCAGATTCATTCATTCAGTCCCTTGCTCAGATATCACTTCAGCAAGAAACTTACACGGTTTATACAAATATCCTATCGCTTGGCCTCATCTCTCTGACCCTCAATGGTCTAAGCTTCTTGTCTTATGTAGCATAATGCCAGAGGCATGGTGGGTAATTAATACAGTAGTCAACATCCGTAAGGTGGATGATGTTAATTATTTCACCGCCTGCACTTGAAATTTGTCCCGTTGTCAAAAGCATAATAATAGCCAAAATTCTACCCACTTATGAAGGGTGTGCACAAATGGAGTGGTCATGCTCTATAAAATACATTGTGTGGATACTGTCCTCCGTAGACTGTTGTTGCACGACAGTCACCACACCCTCGTTTTTCAAGTAGTGACTGGCAAGTGTCAATATTCACACGGATATGTGATCATGACTAGACAACATCCACCACAACATTTGCACATGAGAATTTGAAAGGATATACAGTGGTACCTCAGGTTAAGAACTTAATTCGTTTCAGATGTCCGTTCTTAACCTGAAACTGTTCTTAACCTGAGGGACCACTTTAGCTAATCGGGCCTCCTGCTGCCGCCACACCGCCACGTGTAACCTGAAGGAGTCTGTAACCCAAGGTACATTGCAACCTTATTTTGCTAATGCAAGTACGTAAAGTTTTCAGGAAGGATAAAGCATTAGGAGAGATTTGTGAGGGTTCCAGTTCCATTTTGGCCCACAGAGTTGAAGATGAGTTAATCTTGTGCGTCAACTGTTTTAATTGGAAAGCCTTGTAGTACAACTTATGATTTGGGTGGTGGATACAGCTTTTACCTCTAGAAATAATATTTTGATACAATAATAATGCATAAGAATACAATATAAAAAACAAAAAGCACATACTGAAAATAAGAACCAAAAATAAATGAATACTCAATAATCCCTCATCCCATGAGTTGGGCCTGGAAATGAGTGCAGTTGGGCTTGGTGTAATATGACCGAAGAATCTTGCCCTGGCCACCAAGTTCTGCACTAACTGAAGTTCCTCAATTGTCTTCAGAGCTCTGAGTAGAACACCTTACAGTAATCTAACCTAGAGGTTCCCAGAGCATAGACAATAGTAGTTAGGCTGTCTGTGTCCAGGTAGTCATAGAGCTAGGCCATCAGCTGAAGTCGATGGAAGGTACTCTGTGCCACTGATGCCACCTTAGCCTCAAGCGACAGCAAAGCATCCAGACGTACCCCTAAGTAGAAGATATCTGCCTCTTGGGTCTTCCAGTGAGTCTTTAATAACAAGGGGACACATTCATGCTATAAGCACTGTATCCACTGCAGAGAATCAGGATTAGCCCTGATCAATATGGGTGGATGAACACTTTCCCATGCATTGCATGATGTAATATGCCGGTCTGGAGTGAGTAAAAATATTCATGTGAGAATATAGACATCAGCTGTACCATCAACCTGTTGGGTACAGAATGCGTCCTACCAGAACATTCAAGCTCAATTAAATTAGACCTACATGTTCTTCTACTAATGATGCTTCATTTCCATCTCCTACTAGGGGAAAAATTGGCTTCCAGCCGTTGTCCCAGGACATCCAGTAACAATTTTCCACGTATCATCATCCACCATAGCAGAATTCTCTCTATATAAGGTGTCTCTTCCTGAAGGATGCTCAGAGGCGCATACGAGCGAAAGAAGATATTTCGATCCACTCTTTGGGAGACCAATTTCTATTACACTAGGTAAGAAAAAGACCTCAACATGCTCATCTACGAAGCTATGCTCATTGTTTTGTTCAGGAGTGGGAAAGGTGGCCTAGAAGGCAAAATGCAGGTGGGTTTTAAATCAGCCAGCTTTTGAATAGCTAAACTTTGTCTGTCATTTCTTTTCTTCCATACTTGATTTCAGTCCGTCCCCCGTCCCCCCGCGTCTTTGATAGAATAAACATTTTCCATGTTTAACAACACTTTTCTCCTTGTATCCCCTCCCAAATTTTATTTCTGTATGCATATATTCATTTTTGTGAATAAATATTTAACCTCTGTGTGACTCCTTCTCCTAAGTTCTAGTCATGGCAGCCCTATTCTTTACCTGCATTTCACTGGCAGCCAATCATCTTTGAGCACAAGCTCTCTGACAATAGATGTGGTGGCTGAGCTGTGGATTGGCTGTATCAATTCAGAGTACAGAAGGCTGATGAGATGACTGTATGTAACAGCCATGCTGAAATTTAGGTTACAATGCTTTCTCCGGAATTTAAATATTGCTATATGCAGGATTTGTTTAATTTTTGGAGGAAGATTAAGTCATGTAAGTAACACCACCCCTGTACAAGGAAGCCCAGTATGCTCATATACAAATGTACATTTTGAGAAGGTATGAACAGCAGAAAGTAGGAAGTAAAGCTCTACGTACAGGGAAATGTAGCTTCATTGGAAAAATCTACATTCCTAGATATAGGATAATTTTACAGTCATGAAAGGTGCCCATTTCAAAGGTGTTTACATTTCTCTAGAAATGAAAGTAGGTGCCAAGTCATCATTGGGATGTCTCAAAGAGAAAGCAGGGTTTGACATGAATAAATTTTATGAATTTCTTAGTTTGTCTGTTTGACTTTACGGATGGGCACAAAGATCTGTCTTTTTCTTCTTCACTCATCCCTTTTTCCTTTTGTATCATTACAATCTTCAGCCTGCGAGTAGGGACTACCTTTTTTTCAGTTGGTTGTACTTATGCTGCCCTGGGAGTCAAACACTGTTCCTTCTTTCTGGCAATAAAAATACATTGGCAATAATAAATAAATTGCTATTATTTCATGACAACCTGAATTAGCTCCCTGAGGAGACCACCACACTCTGACTCAGGTTAACAGTTTGGCACTTAGGGAATCTCAGTATGCTAATTTGTGGAACTCACGCCTGTTTATTGCTGCTGTGGTGACATGAAGAATAATGGTGTCATTCATTGTCTTTGCAGAGGCTAATTTTTGTGTGATTTTTGAGCTGCTTATTAGTCTCTGAAACTTAGTCTTATTCATTTCTTCAATCTGCCTGTCAACTAAACTATAGTTTCATGGTTGTAATGGGGTGGAGGAAGAGAGATGGGAATGGGGAAGGGCCACAACTCAATGCTAGACAATAAAGGCGTACCTTGGATCCGAAAGCCTTGCGAGTCAAACATTTTCCTCCTGAATGCTGTAAACCTGGAAGTGAGTGTTTCAGTTTTCGAATGTTCTTTTGAACCCAAACTTCTGATGCTACTTCCCACCTTCCGATTGGGTGCAGGAGCTTCCTGCAACCAATCAGAAGCTTTGCCTTGGATTCTGAACATTTTGGAAGTCAATTGGAGTTCCGGAAGGGATTCTGTTTGACTTCTGACGTACAGCCCTTTTCAGATTTTCCCTTGCTTTTTCCTAGGACATGGGTTATATAATAAATGTGATGGAAAAGGGGAAAGCATGAAATGCTGTGTTGAACTTTGCTTCGTTTTCTGTGTTTTCTGCACAGATCAAACACCAAGAGCCACAGCGAGCCATGGCTGCCAAGGGGCCCTGTCCTTTATGGCTGTTCTTGGTTTTGCTCTCCTGGATGGTGCTGGGGACTGAAGCCGCCTGGGATTTCCAATCCTTTAAACACGAGCATGTTGATTACCCGAGGACTAAAGTCAAAGATTACTGCGACTATATGATCGATAAAAGAGGCCTGGTTCATCACGGCGTACGCACTTTCATTCATCTCTCAGACCAAGATCTTAAAACAATCTGCACTCTTTATGGCCACCCATACACTGGTCCCAGGTGGAGCTCATCTCAAGTTCCAGTCACCATATGTATAAAACATAAATTCACCTACCACACTTGGAGAACAACTAAGCAAATTTCCCTTACATGTGACAATGGATACCCAATGCGATTAAGATAATGAATGCCAAGGTTGCACAAGCAGACTTCTGCTCAGGCAACAAACCTCCGCTATCACCCTCTCCGACACTCAGCAGCCCCCTACACTTTCCCCCTCCTGCACTGCATCCCTCTCAAGAAACCTCTCAAGGTAGTCCCCCAATCTTCCAGGGCAGGTCTGGGCTAAGGCAAGAGGATTGCAAGAAGGCGGAGTTGAAGAAGGCCTTTTACATCAGCAAATATCTGCTTTACCTGCTCAGAAGTCACCACTGGATTGTCACCAGGATTCCTTCCACTTTGGGCCTCCACTTTGTCCCACTGCTCATCTCCAACCTTGCTTTTCATCATATAAAAGTATGACTTTGCATGATATAAGTGAGATCTCATTCCTTTTCTCATGATTCTTGCTGCTGTGGGATCAAGCATTTATTTGTGGTATCCCTGGTTGCTTATTAAAACCTGGCCTCTTTTGTCACTCTTCCACCTTGTGACCCTGATAAGCAGACATGGAAAATATATTTCTTATATACAGCTTTGTTCTTTCCCCCTTTTTTCCTCTGTATCACTCTATTTCTTTATAACTGAAATTATGTCAATAAAATAGGAACATTAAAAATCCCTGAAACTGTCTGTGGCTTTCTGGTCCACTTCCATTTGTTTTTCTCACAGCACTGCCAGTTATGTGCTTTTCTCACTCACCAAAATAATTTTTCCAAATTCCTTCCAAGTACCAGAATTTTAGATTTCAAGTTGAATTCGCTACCGTTACTGAAAAAATAACAACCCAGATTTGAGCACCAGCAGAAGTATCAGGTCCTCCTCCCTACTTGAAGAAAGGTGTCTCCCTGGAAGACAAAACACTAACTTTTTAAAGAGATGTCTGTTCAGATTTTGAAAGCTGTACTATGTGGATTATAGACATGGCCTCGTCTCTTGATGTTTTGACCCTGTGGTTCAGCTCCAAAGCCCAATGTGGATCTGTATGAACATTTCATGCCCATTAATGTAGGGAGGTACACCTGGCATCCTCTCTACCTTGCCCCAGACCTTTTCACCTGGGGTCCCAATCCTACCATTAGGGACTATGCAAAGGTGTTTGTGTGTTTGTGTGTTTTAAACACTCCTAGTAGGAAATGTCCAGGGAAACATGGCCGCTGCAAGATGGGCTTTGCGGAAATGGCTTATACCAGGGTGGACCTTGATGCCTGGTAACTCCCTTCCAGACTGTGGCCAATGGGAAGAAGATGAGATATTGACCAGAAGGCAGCCTACCTGTTACCGGAATGCTTTCCTTATGCCAGAATCAACCTCTATAATGATTGGCATCAATAAAAAACAAAATAAATGTGGCTATGTTTTACCCACTATGGGTCACACATAGTAAATACATTAATGTAGCAGACCATAACAACATTTGCTTTAATAGCATGTCGGCAACAATCTATGAATGAAAATATTACTGGCTGCCAGCCCATAAACTTGGTTTTTCTGTGGTCTTACCTAAGTTCTACAAGTTGCCTCATTTTTAATTATGTATGGGCTGTAGCTAAATGAAAACATTAATTCTGAATTATGATTGCTGAATCATAAACATAGAGAAGAAAACTTGATATAAAGAAACTGTAGTCTCCCCTACTCCCACACCGTCTTTTGCACCAAATGAAGTGTTAACTCAAGCTCAAACCTTAATGACCTTGCAGCTGGTTCTATTCCGCAGTTTGTAATCTCATCACTTCAAGCACATGCCTGTACTTTAGTCCAAATTAAGCTCTAATTAACAGGAGAACATGTGCTTCTTAATGGCGGCGTTGGAGGGGTTTTGGCAGGCAATGTGCTTTTGCACAATCTGTGAATGAAAATATTGCTTGGTTTCCCCAGCAGAACACGAGGTTTTCTGCTGTCGTACCTAAGTTCTACAAGTGGCCTTATTTTTAATTAGGTATGGGCTAAACAAAAGCATTAATTCTGAAAATTAAAGCCGGTAACCTCAGACATTTTGGCATCCAGTGTGGATGTAGCAAGATAAATGCTGGTGTCTGTTCAGGTCTTCAAGCTAGTTTCATGAGTCATGTGACTGTTCTGGGAAACCACTGACAGGAATTAGCTGCCAGTACAAAATGCAAATACAGTGGTACCTCACACTTGGGACTCACACTTCCAAGTCAGCTTGGAAGTCTGTTGGAAAACAAGAGAGAGCGAAATCTTCAAATGGCATCAATATAACATCAACCCCAAGGTCAGATGTGTCTCTGTGGGAGATATTTCCCTGACTGGTTGGCAGGGAGGCACGGGGCATTCTTGTCATGACAGCACAAGTCTTTCAGGTCTCTGGCAGCCTCCCCCTACCCCCCACCCCCGGCTGGCTATGCCTGGGTTAATGTACCCAGCTGACTCTGTGGCTGGATCTAGACCCATCGAAGAAGCGTTTCAGCTTAAAGCATTGTAAATTTAAACTGCAAAAACAGGTAAAGAAAAACAATGTCATATCGCACATACAACACATATCAATCACTTTTTCTTTCATTTTCTTTTCTTTTCCGATTTCACTTATGTCTTTTACACCTTTCAGTGGCTGGCATAGGCAATGTTGTGAGCATGATCCACCTACTTATATGATTCCTTTCAGAACACACAAAACTCATACAAAACGGTGACTTTTTAAATTTCAGCAGCCGTTTTAAGTGACACCCCCTCCCAAATTTTATTTTCAACTTGATTTTATTTTATTTTGTATGTTGTATTGCTGCTGCACACAGCTAGGAAACCATGCTTTGAAGCAAATTAAGGTAAAGGTAAAGGTACCCCTGCCTGTACGGGCCAGTCGTGTCTGACTCTAGGGTTGTGTGCCCATCTCACTTAAGAGGCCGGGGGCCAGCGCTGTCCGGAGACACTTCCAGGTCACGTGGCCAGCGTGACGAAGCTGTTCTGGCAAGCCAGCACCAGCACAGCACATGGAAACGCCATTTACCTTCCCGCTAGAAAGCGGTACCTATTTATCTACTTGCACTTTGGGTGCTTTCGAACTGCTAGGTGGGCAGGAGCGGGGACCAAAAGACGGGAGCTCACCCTGCTGTGGGGATTCGAACCACCGACCATGCAATCGGCAAGCCCTAGGCGCTGAGATTTTACCCACAGCGCCACCCGCGTCCCTAAGCAAATTATACCTTATTAAAACAGCACGAACCAATACATTTGTTACTTTTTTTCTATCAGGTGTTCATCTGACTCAGTCAAGAGGCTAAGAAACATACATTGGACAGGCAGATCAATCTCTGTTCCTCATTTGAAGATGTACCTTTTTTCTCAAGCTGTCCCTGAGACCCTGTGGTAGCATCCTCAATACCTGTCCCAGGTGGGACATAACTGGCCAAGACTAAGATATGAAGCAAGGGCACCATTGGGTGATCTTTATTAATTTCTGCAGCAACTTCCAGACTCTCCCTATCCAAACCTCTGCACCAGGCTTCCTCAAACTCGGCCCTCCAGATGTTTTGAGACTACAATTCCCATCATCCCTGACCACTGGTCCTGCTAGCTAGGGACCATGGGAGTTGTAGGCCAAAAACATCTGGAGGGGGCGAGGTTAGGAAACCTGCGCTGCACAATTCTTTTATGCTTTTTGGGGGGTGTATTTCATCCATGCACACAAGTTTGTTTATCACGTCTTAATATTTATAAATTTAGCATTGCTATTTGTCAAGCAAGCTGATGGTTAGTTGCTGTGGTTAGGCTCCTGTGGATTTGTCAAGCAAGCCAACGATTTACTTTTTGTGGCTCAGATTTGCTAACATCTGATTTGCTCACCAGAAACCGCCTAATACTTACTTCTGCTTCTTGCTGGGTAGCTGTCCACGTGTCTTGTCAGTACTTTTGCTATAGTTTTAACCAGTGCTTTTTTTCTTTAAAAAAATGTTTAGGGGTACTCTCATTTTCCTACTCATATTGAAATACTGCCCCTCAATGAGGCCAAACTTCAATTCACAAAAAGTTTAGGGGTATGCATACCCCCGCGTATCCCCAGAAAAGAAGCAATGTTTTAACTCAGTTAAATTTCCACTATGCACAAGCAGCTATAACCAATATGGCTCCTGTCACAATCCTAAACTGTGGTATTTTGTAATGCTGTATTATAATCGTTCCCATTCTTTGATGTTGTTTTTAGTGGTTTATAGTCACAATTGTACGGTACATTTCACAATCATATGGTTGGTACAAGTTCTCTAGTATCATTCCCTAAGAAACCAGAGGCCTTTCTCTTGGGCATTGTTGGCCAATTGGTGTTAAAGAAAGACAGAAATTTTTTTATGTACGCTACAACAGCAGCAAGAATACTCATCGCAAAGTATTGGAAGACACAAGATCTACCCACTCTGGAAGAATGGCAGATGAAGGTGATTGACTACATGGGACTGGCTGAAATGACCGGCAGAATCCGTGACCAGGGGAAAGAGACAGCGGATGAAGACTGGAAGAAATTTAAAATTTATCTTAAGAAACATTGTAAAATTAATGAATGTTAAAATGTTGAAGTTTTTGAAAAAAGGGGATTACAGCTGCAAAATATTAAGTAAAGGGAAAGAATAAGGGAAAATTGGATAAAATTAAGGGGTAGGATTTGCTGAAACGAATTTGGAAATTGGGATGCAGAAAGGGGAGGTATGGGGAAGTCGGTGAAGTAAGGCTTAAGAAATAAGGATTTGAAATTATACATGTTTGTTTATGTGTTTGTTTGTTGTTATTGTGTTATGTCTGTGTTTATAAAAATTGTGAAAAACTAATAAAAAATTTATTTAAAAAAAATACAAGTTCTCTAGTATCTGGATGTAATAATACTCACCTATTTCTTTCTATCGATGTAGAGGGAGCAAGAAATAAAAATTAAGAATTAATTAGACTGGTTTGAATGGATTTTGAAAGATCCATCACTTCCCATGTCAAACTTTTTTGCTGCCATTTAGTGAGAGCTGTTTCAATTCTCTTTCCTCACTTTTCTACTTGAATTCTATTAAACAGGAGAAAGAAATTCAAAGTCTTGGAGGCCTGGGCAATTATTCTACAGGATGGAGTGATTTTTTCTTTCTATAGGAAGGGACAGAATAAAATACTGAAAATGGAAAAATAGGTTTATTTATCATGGAGGGGAAAAGAAAATTGGCGTTTCACAGGCCTTGTTATATAAATGCTAGGAATCTGTTTTTTGTTGTTTAAGGATAAAAAGAATGAAAACTGGTAATCTGGGGATTACTGCTAACTTGAGGCACAGAATTTTCCTTCCTCCCCACTTGGAAAGTATTTTTGAGAAAATTTGTATTAATAAATTTGAAAAATGCTACTATTTTAGATATATCTGAAGAGGTGGATTCTAAGCAGTGAACTCTTATCCTAATATCCAAATGTTTTCTAACTGTGGTCCATTGGTGTGTCTGTGTATTCCACTGAATTATATACAATCCAAATTGTAATGCAATAAAATAAAATACAATATAAGAAACAAAACAAGCACTGAAATACAATTAAAAACAACAGAGCACTTGTTGCCATGTGTTACAAATACTACAACAGACAGGAAAAAAATTATTAAGTGGTCTGACAATATCCTCAGCAATTTTCAAGTAGCCATGGGAGAAATTTAAGAATGACCGCTATATTAAATTTGTGAACATATCAGGTGCGGCATGACCCCTTTGGCTTTTGCTGCTATAGAATATCCTGCAGGAAAGAGAAGGCAGGACATAGTTACACATAAAAAGAGGTGATATGAAAGTGAGAAGAGGCAAAGGGGGGATTAAATGAGCAAAATTCAAAATAATAAGCTCCTTTTGTTTTATTTCAAGGCAAGGTGATAGAGCTATGTTTGGTTTTTAAAAATAATAATTCCAGTTGCATAGCTTCCAGACTAAGCTGGACTTTAGGTTCCCTGGGATCAGAAAGTGAAGGCAGCACTGGTCAGCTAACTTCCCATGTTTCCATGGCAGAAATTTCCAGCCTTGCTTAGCTGGCTTTGCATTTTCCTTTCTAGCGCAGCTTACAACACTAGCAAGGAAGAATTGATATTTTGACATCATAGTGATGTCACGTGATGGACACTTGTTAAAATGGCATACCAAGGGTGGGGGAAACCAAGGACCTGACCCCCCCAACAGCTGAACCCAGCTCCCCATCCTTGGCCTATGCCAGAGGTCGACAACCTAAGGCCCATGGGCCAGAGGAGACCCATGAGGGTTGCTTAACCGGCCCATGAGCTGCCCCCGAACCCAGACACCTGCTTGGCGAGTCCCCACGTGCTGCGCTAAACCAGCGCAGTGCAGGGACTCTCTTCCGCGGCTCCAGAAATCGCTCCTACGCATGCCCAGATGCCAAAATCCTTCTGCGCAGGTGTGATTTTTGGCATCTGGGCATGCGCAGAAGAGATTTCCAGCATCGTGCTGCGCCTGCCGTCCCACGGGGATCTCTGCGGGAGTGATCCTGCCCATGCCTAGTAAGCCTTGCCGACCCCTGGCCTATGCTATCAGTGAAGTTTTCTACAAATTAATAGAAAAGGTCTGGGCCTCATTTCTGCCTCAAATTCAGAGGACTGGCATCCCCATTTCCTGAAGGTTGCTACTGAGCTATCCTTGTTTGGCAGCAAGTTCATCTTTCAGTTGGTTGCCTTGTGGGCAATCAGTTGCATTTTCAGGTTTTTGTGTTGTTGTTGTTTTTGAAGTATTAATTGAGTTGTATCTTATGACTTTGCCCTTTTTGAGTGTGGATTTCTCGGCAGTGACTAAAAAGGGGTTCCTAGTGATTACAGTTGCAACGCTGGCCCTTTTCCAGAAACATTGTGAAGGCTTTTCGTCAGCTTTGGCTTTCGAAAACACATTTCGGCATATCTGAGCTGCTTTGCAAAATTGCATTTAATTCTCCATTCATGACTGGCATGATCTGATAATGAGGAAGAGGAAGTTGACAGCTAGGGGCATGCTCTGGGCTGGCTGGAGGAAGTGGCTAGGATCACGCTGTTATTGTTGGGGGCATTATTCCATTCATCCTAAAGGACCAATCCAATTGGTGTTCTGAGGGTCACTAAATGATTCCTATTGAACCTTGGCTGAGGTCCAATAGAAGACTGCCTTGCAACCTGGCTGTGTGCTATTGGCCAGAAGCTGTGGCCGCTAGAGGATAAAAGGTTGGACAAAGCATTGACAGGGTATCATCTGGAGCTGAGCAAAACAGAAGAGAGGCTAAGAGAGAAGACAGGAGGCTAAAGAGGAGAAATAGTAAGTTATTGGGTCTGGTGGTTGATGCCTAAGAGCGTAACAGCTATTGAAAAGTCAGAGTAATGGTGGATTTATGACCATGTCATTACCGAGGAGGCAGGCTTAGTCGTTGTTTGAAGACTATCCCTGCCTCCAGGTCTGGTCTTGTCCGTAGGATACTGGATTCAGCAAGGGAGACCCACATGACTTTAAGGTACTGCTGTGCAATGCCAGGTCAATGATTCACAAGATGGCTGTCATCCACGACTTGATTGTGGATGGAGGCCTTGACCTGGCATGTGTAACAGAGACTTGGTTGGATGAAGCAGATGGGCCTGTTCTTGCCGCTGCTTGTCCACCAGGTTTCTCTTACACACAGCAACCCAGGTCATATGGGTGGAGAGGTGGGGTTGCAGTGACTTTTAGGAAGTCATTAGTTTGCACCAGGCATCCTACTGGTAAGACCCAGTTCTCTGAGTGCATGTTCTGGAGGTTGGGCAATAGGGACAGTACAGGATTCCTTTTGGTATACCGACCTCCCTGCTGCACCAAGGATTCCCTGCCCGAGCTGCTTCAGGTCATGGCGGATGTTCTCCTGGAGACACCTAGTTTGGTTGTCCAAGGGGATTTTAACATCCTGCTGACACGACCTTACAAGGGGCACTTGGGACTTTGTGGAAAGCATGGCCTCCATGGGGCTTTCCCTATGGCCCAACTCATAGTTGCAGTACTTGGCTGCCCCCCACCCTCTCATGGGCCTGGATGGGAGTAATAATCTACACTAAGGAAATTCAAAGCACATTCCACACAGAGGAATCTTAGAAAAAGGGAAATGTCAGAGAACATTACGTGCCTGGGAACCATAAGCAGTGTAGGAATGAAAAATCATGGGAGACGAGAGAGGCAGGTGTAACATGAGGCGTCTGTCAGGGCGGGCCCTGAGAGCCTATTTTATTGAATATTGCAAGCATTGCCCCAGGTGGGCCTGTGGTTGATTGGTTGATACATACACACAGAAACTTGTAATTGGTTAACATAAGTACTAAGGCGGGAATTACATCTGAAAGGTGGGGATTACATGTGATCATTTATCATTGATGGAGAGAAGGCTGAGAATCGGAGCCAGAACTAGACAGGCATGAAGCCTCCTAATTGAATTGTAACTAGGGATTAATTGGCACAAACAATATAACAATCAGGTTCTGTAGATATGGTCAGCTAGGCATGGAGAGCAAGTACAGTTTGTTTTCCATGAGCTTGGGATGTCTGTTACTTAATGATTGATCATAGCATGAGACAATGTAACAATCAAGTTCTGTGGATGTGGTCAGCTAGGCGTGAAGAGCAGGTTCGTAACAGTGTGTGCAAAGGCAGGGAAAAACCTATGAGCAAGACTTCTTAAAAAGCAAGAAAAAAGAGGAGCAAAACTTCCCCAAAATGGAGCAGTTTTATGCAGAAAGAGACTAACAGTTATGTGTAGAAAGAAGACTTCCCTTTATCTCCCCCTTTCTTTTCTTGTTTGCGAGGCATTCTGGGTAGATAAGGCAAAAATATTTCAGGATTAGTGGTGTGCCAACAAATGCCCAAAATAAGTTCGCCAGGGTCGATGGGACAAGAATACTTCGGGATACGTGGTTTGCCAACGCATGCCCAAAATAAGCCCGTCCACATCTCACCTTAGGTTTACTGTTGGTGTTGCCATTTCGCAAAGTAGGCGGCGAGAAGTTTATTAGGTGGTTGAGGGGGAGAGAGAAGCCGAGAGAAAAGGCTTATGAGGCCAGGAACGCATTGAAGGAAGCAACATAACAAAATTAAGATGCATATAATGACAAGGGCATATTGAAAGAGATTACGAAGCCAAGTAAGATTAGGTAGCCAAGCAGTAAGCCACTGGGTGAAAGAATCCCAGAGGCCAGAAAAACCAACGTCTTGTTTAATGTAATGTGTAAGATTTTGCAAATGAGAGATCTGCTTTTGGATGGCTTTGGAATTATCAGTAATATTAAAACAGCACATGTTGTCCACTTGTTCACAGCCGTAATGATGAAGCATCAGCAAATAATCTATAGCGCAATTTTGTAAAAGTCCATTATGTAGTCCACTCTGTTCTTTATTCAAAAGGTGAAGAGCTTCCGAAGTAAAATTCAGGGCTTTTTCTGCAGAACAAGCTAAAGAATTAACGTTCATATGATTCCGTACAGCCAATCCAGGGACTCCTAGGAGAGAAACAACTAAAGAGATATATTCAGACCTACTGAAAAAGGAGACAAAAGCATCACAATCGTTAGTCAATTTCACAGAGCGGCGATATCAAGAGTGGGATAAAGGATCCAGAACACCAGGAATAACCTAGATTCCTTCTTTGGCCACAGAAAATTTGGGTAAAATTAAGCCTGCGACTTTAGGAGGTAATTGGGTGGTCATAAGCACAATTTCACCGGGTAAAACAGTGTCTTTGGTTTTTTGATTAATTAAGTCGATGGTAAAATCAGAGCGTGTATCCTTTGAGATGGTTTTAATAGTGGGGACTAACGGCGCGGGGGGGGGGCTCCCTATTTGTCCTGGCCCGGGAGTGGGGCCCCTAAGGAGTTTCCCGAACTCCTGCACTGATTTGCCCAATGATAGCCTTTACCGCACTTTGGGCATTTCTTGGAAGGTTTAGCCTTATTGGCATCACCATTCCTGTTTGGACCCCCGCCAGGGGCTCTGCATTGTTTAGCAAAATGACCTGGGCGATTGCAGTTGAAGCAGTTGCTATTCCCTCCTGCATTCCTGTCACATAAGTGGATTTTAAACTGGAATCCACAATGGCCCTTCTTAATTCTTGCATTACAGAATAAGGAAGGGTTTCATATAGCACCTGTTGTTGTGCTGTGCCTGGGTTTGCATAAGAAATGGGGAAAGCAGATGGGGTTGAGCTGGAGACAGGGAAAGCTGATGGGGTTGAGCTGGAGACAGGGAAAGCTGATGGGGTTGAGCTGGAGACAGGGAAAGCTGATGGGGTTGAGCTGGAGACAGGGAAAGCTGATGGCATTTCACCAGCCCACTCAGATTCTTCCTCTAAGGAAAGGATACCTTTTTGCCTGGCTTGAGAAAGTGCAACACGAACAGCTCCTGTGAAACAGGCAGGAGCTGAGGCAGGCAAGGGAGGGGTGGAAGGAGGGAGGGAAGAAAGAGAGGGGGAAGAAAGAGGGGGGAAGTGGATGTTGGAAACACAGGAGGGAGGGAAGGGGGGATGGGGTGGGCTGAGGCATAGCTCCTGTATGAGCAGATGCAGGAGGGGGGGGAGGGGGAATGGGTTGGGTGGAAGCAGGCAAAGGAGGGAGGGATTGGCAGGATTGTGCAGGAGGCAAAAGCTTGGGGTAAGGAGGGGGATTGTCTGCAATAGTTAGAAGTGCAGGAGCCGTGGGAGACGCCTGAGAGGCCAGGGGCCCTAAGTTTGCCACGGCAACTGCGCATTTCTGCCAAGTTAGCAGACAGTGGATAGGAGCCCTGGGTTCTGCAAAAAAAGTTTTTCCAATCTTTTGCCAGGTCTCTACCCCCAAGGAGCCTGCCTCAGGGTACCAGGGGCATTGGAATGCAATCTCACATAACAAACGTTCAATTTCCTTTAAAGAAACATGAGCACCTGCACCTCTCTGTCTGACTAAATGAAGCAGTTCAGTAGCATGCACTTTCTGGGACTTTGTAAGCTCCCCCCCCCCCATACTCACGGTGTAGCCGGCTAAGACTTCTCCAGTCGAGTGAAGTATGAGGCTGGCTGACTGCTCGGCTGCGCAAGGGATCTGGCACGTCGTGGGTCACCAGATGTAGGAATGAAAAATCATGGGAGACGAGAGAGGCAGGTGTAACATGAGGCGTCTGTCAGGGCGGGCCCTGAGAGCCTATTTTATTGAATATTGCAAGCATTGCCCCAGGTGGGCCTGTGGTTGATTGGTTGATACATACACACAGAAACTTGTAATTGGTTAACATAAGTACTAAGGCGGGAATTACATCTGAAAGGTGGGGATTACATGTGATCATTTATCATTGATGGAGAGAAGGCTGAGAATCGGAGCCAGAACTAGACAGGCATGAAGCCTCCTAATTGAATTGTAACTAGGGATTAATTGGCACAAACAATATAACAATCAGGTTCTGTAGATATGGTCAGCTAGGCATGGAGAGCAAGTACAGTTTGTTTTCCATGAGCTTGGGATGTCTGTTACTTAATGATTGATCATAGCATGAGACAATGTAACAATCAAGTTCTGTGGATGTGGTCAGCTAGGCGTGAAGAGCAGGTTCGTAACAGTGTGTGCAAAGGCAGGGAAAAACCTATGAGCAAGACTTCTTAAAAAGCAAGAAAAAAGAGGAGCAAAACTTCCCCAAAATGGAGCAGTTTTATGCAGAAAGAGACTAACAGTTATGTGTAGAAAGAAGACTTCCCTTTAAAGCAGAATATAAAGCATGCAGTTATTATTAGGGAAATATATATTTTTAAGAGGGGTGAACATACAACGTTAAACCACAAGATGAGGGAGCTGTTGTGTGCACAAATCGCAACATGCAAAAGTGACTCCAATTTAGCTCTTACTAAATCCTACTAGAAAAGGGGGGGGGCTTAAGATGTATTTATGTAAAAGGCTATGCGAAAAGCTTATAGCAAGCAAAATATAGCAACAATTGGAACAATTGTTTAAATCTACCGACGCTGCAACACCAACCCAGCTACTTAAAGCTCATGATGTTCCCAGGTGTACAGCACTTTAACCTAAAGGTTAAGAAATAAATCTTCTATCTCGTTCTCTTGTTGAGCTACTGATGGCACTTGGTGAAGACTTTCAGAAGGATTTTAAGGGAGTTTATACAAAAGGGAGATTGATTGATTGATTGATTGCTTGATTGCTTGATTGATACCCCACCTTTCCACCAAGGAGCTCAAGGCATCATCCGTCGTTCTCCTCCTTCAGTCAATCCTCTCATCAATCCTGTGAGGCAGAGACTGAGACTGACCCAGGGTTTCCCAATGAGCTTCATGGCTGAGTGAGGATTTGAACCCTGGTCTCTCAGTGCTGGCCTGGAGCTCAGATTCATATCAGTGAGTCCTTTGCTCAGATCTCACTTCAGCCAGAAAGACATTTCCGAGCTGGAGAGGAGAGGGGGTTGCGGGCTAACCCCTCCCACACTCCACTCGCGGGGGCTGGCCTTTGCCCCCGCGAGAACAGGGGAATCCCCGGGCGTGCCTGCAACCCGGCCCGCCAATCAGCGGGGCCGGGGAGGCGTGGCCTAGCCCATTTAAGGCCAGGCGCGACCGGGGACCGCCCTCTTTGTCCCGTTCCAGCTGACCGGTTTTCCCATCCCGCCCACCCTTTAGGCTTAGCTAGGTATGACCTTGCTATGGACTCCGGTTGGTCACCGCAAGGGGCCTGGTAGGAATTTTTCCAACTTGGCGCACTTCCAGCCTTTTGGTTTTTTCGCCTACCTCGTAGCAAATGTCACAACTTCCTCGGTATTGGCGGTTAGGCATTGGCAGGGGTAATTGTTATGCAAATGAGGGGGGAAAGAAGCGCCATCACCTTCCCCCAATGAAAAGGGGTTGTCCGGTAGAGGACTCCGGGGGGCGTTGCCTTGTCCGAAACCTAGGGAGGTAACGGCCTCCGGCACGCCCCCGAGCGGTGACACCCGTGGGGATCCTAGTTGGCGTACTTCAACAGGACCCCCCACGGCTTGTGGATAACCCTTACCGGTCTCCATGCCAGGTAGTCGATAGGAGCCAATGCCTAAGGCCAATACCTTTCAATTCTGTAATCAATAAAGTTGTGGCCTTTCTATGCCCATTAACCTTAAATAATGTGTCCCGTGTCTTTATTTCACATGGGGGAGGGGACTTGCCACGCAAACTTAACTGAGCTTGTACAAATATCCTATCTTGTTTGCCTCCTTCTCCCTGACCCTCAACAATGGTCCAAGCTTCTTCTTTTATACTGGGTTTTTTTATTGGGTTTTACAAACAAGAATGATGTTATACAAATAAGTATACCAAGTTTTCTCATGTCATTTGTATATCGCAAAAATAGCATAATAATTGTTGAAACATATCTACAACATGTGTTTCATTATTAGTGGTGAATGCATAAATTATTGGTTTATGAATTGGTTTAAACAATTAGGAAGAAGAAGAGGAGGAGGGGAAGACTGGGAGTGGCGAGTGGGTAGGGTGGGTGGTTATGCTTCATTATTCTACTTAGAGTGGTTTTTAAAAATATTTAAATTGTGTCTTAAACTTCTGCTATAAGATGCATAAGCTGCAATGTGACTGGTTTGTATCAATATTCACATGGTTATGTGATCATGACTAGATAACATCCACCACAACATTTGCAGATAAGAATTTGCAAGGATATACAGTACAGCATTCATTTGAACTCCAAGCTGTTTCACAAAGCACCCTCAGGTGGCAAACAGAAAGAAAGCATTTACACACCCACTTTACTTTTCCCCCAGGTATCTCTTTCAGGCAGCGGTGGCCCACGATGATGCCTTTCAAGGGATCTGGCCTTGTGCTCCTCACCTTTCTGGTGTCTGTTCTGGCACTGGGAGCCTATTGTGAAACCCCCTATGAGAAGTTCCTAAGGCAGCACTACGATAATCCCAAGAGCAATGTTGGAAAGCAGTATTGTGACGTCATGATGAAAAGACGCGGACTGGATAGACCATGCAAGGAAGTGAACACCTTCATCCACGGCACCAAGAATAACATCAAATCTGTGTGCACTGATACTGGAGGGAAGGATTATGGAAACGGGCTGAGGATCGCTCTCCGCCCCTTCACTGTCACCACCTGCAAGCACAAAGGCGGCTCAACTCGCCCACCTTGCAAGTACTCTGATAACAAGTCATCCAGATACATCGTCATTGCCTGTAATGAGAATAATGAGCCTGTGCACTTTGACGAAAGTATCATTGTCACAGTGTAAGATTTCCAACGCCCAGATCCCAAATATTCAGCTTTTTAACAATTATGCCATCCCTTGAAACTCCACTGAAAACCCCCCCTTTGCTGCCATTCTGTCCAGCTCTGCTTTACTACAATTAAAAAACAAACAAAGAAAACACCCTTAAACCATAGTGGCAAAGAAGCCTGCTTTGATTCTGTTAAACCAGCAATGTCTGTCACTATTAAAGTTGCATAGCATTTGATGTGTGTTTAATTTCATTTCTTTTTCTTTTTCTTATTGCATCCAAGGGAGGGAATGTGGAATGCAGTACTGCACTGTCTGAGATTTTCTTTCGTGTTTCTGCCCACATGGGTGGTAGGCTGCAACCAAATCAAATCAAATCTTTATTACGGTCATAGACCAGCATAAGGAGGGAAGGTTACAAGCATTTAAAGTCTAAAAACGTTTTGGTTTTGGTGTGTGTGTTTTTTTTAAAAAAAGCAGTTAAAACAGAAAGTATATATAATATATATATATATATATATATATATAAAAGTCAGCATTAATGTCTGGCAGCTTGGAATGCTTCCCCCAACACTTTCGCAACTCTGGTTCCCCACTCAGTTCTGTCCCAGTGTGCAGAGTTCATGTTTATAGACACAGCCGGTTGTCATCATGTGATCAGGCACCACAGCCCCAGGGCTGCTTCTGAGCACATTCCACAGGATGCCTAATAAATAGTCATCTTGCCGTTTGGCTCTGTGGGTGCTTTGAGGTTGGGAGTAAATATAATGGAGAATATAAACTCCCTTCTTTGGAAGACAAATGTTCCCCTTGAAAGTGTCTGGGGATATTCAGACCCACATGGGAATCTAGCTTCCAAGTCAGCTTGGAAATCTGTTGGAAACGGAGAGAAAGATAAATCTTCAGGTGGTATTGTTAGCAATAGAGCATCAACCCAAAGGTCAGATGTGTCTCTGCAGGAGGTATCCCCCAGACCATTTTTTGAGACAGTGTTTTTGAAGTGGAAGAAGCGGGGAAGAGGAGATACTGAACCTTTACCCACCAGCTATTTTGCCCTCCTGGACCCCCTTCTAACAAGCCATTTCATTTCATTTATTGAATTTATATGCCGCCCTATGCCCAGAGGTCTCAGGGTGGTTCACAAAAAGGATTGCAATATATAAAATCAAAACAATAACGCCCCCACCCCAAAAGAGCCACATTTTAAAGGGTATAGGGTGTTGATCAGGTCAGCCAAGGTAAAGGTAAAGGACCCCTGACAGTTAAGTCCAGTCACAAACGACTCTGGAATTGCGGTGCTCATCTTCCTGGACAAGGGAGCCGACGGTTGTCCGCAGACAGTTTTTTTGGGTCATGTGGCCAGTACTTATTTATCCACTTATTTATCTACTTGCACTTTTTGGCGTGCTTTTGAACTGCTAGGTTGGCAGGAGCTGTGACCGAGAAACGGGAGCTCACCCCATCGCGGGAATTCGAACCGCTCAGTGGTTTAGACCACAGTGCCACCCGCGTCCCTCAGGTCAGCCAAAGGCCTGGTTAAAAAGGAATGTTTTCGTCTGGCGCCTAAAGGTGTATAATGAAGGCGCGAGGAGAACCTTCCTGGGGAGAGTGTTCCACAGATGGGGAGCCACTGCAGAGAAGGCCCGTTCTCATGTTGCCACTCTCTTGACCTCTTGAGGAGGAGGCACACGAAGGAGGGCCTCAGGAGGTGATCTCAGGGTCCAGGTGGGTTGATATGGAAAGAGGAGGTCCTTCGGGTATTGCCTCATGGAGCACACACACACCATTATAGAGGAATGAAAAATGTGTATGTGAATAACTTCAACTTTTACAGCAAGTTAATAAATTACTAAAGCTATAAGTAAGTTAATAATTCACAGCAGCATGTGAAAGTTACAGAGAAGGTTTGTTTTGAACAAAGAAAGGTCTTTCTCTCTCTCTCTCTCTCTCTCTCTCTCTTTCCTTCCCCAGAGAGTTGAAGATAATTTGCAAGGAGGACCAGTGACAGTGAACCATTGAGCAGAGTTCATTAGTGCACACAGTGCCGGATTTACGTATAAGCTAAACAAGCTATAGCTTAGGGCCCCACTCTTTTGGGGCCCCCAAAAAAATTAAAGGGAAAAAAACTGGATGTACATTTCCAAAATATAAGATAAAACCAAATAAAATAAAACCTACATACAGCAAGAGTGTTTTGTGTTGTGTAGGCTCCTATTTGTTGTGTGCAAATGGCTTAAGATACCTACTAGGTCCATAAATTACCATATAGCATATATTCAACACAAAAAAACCAGAAACAATTTGTTGTTGACAAAGGACAGCTGGACCTATAAGGGGCCCCATTACCTTCAGTAGCTTAGGGCCTCATCAAACCTAAATCCGGCCCTGAGTGCACATGCTCATATTGATGTCACTGGTCGCCCTTGCACATTCTTCACTTAAGATAACTTAAGTGCCCAACTAGATCAGGCCAAAGGAACAACGGAAGGTGTTTTATACTGAGTCAGGTCACTGGCCCACCTAGCTCAGTCTACACTGACTGGCAGTGGCTCTGCTTTGCAAACAGAAAATCCTATGTTCAGTCCCTAAAATCTCAAGGTAGGACGGGGAATGTCCTGTGCCTGAAATCCTGGAGAACCGATGGCCTCACTCAGTATAAGGCAGAGAATGCAAGACTATCAATAGCACAGGCCCATGCCACAAGATTCAGGTTGCAGCGAGGGAAGACGGACAAGATCTGTGACATTTCCCTTTCAGAGGGAGAGGAGGCTGATCTGAACTGCTCTTCTTTAGCTCCAAAGTGCAGTCGTCTTCTTCAGTCTAATTTTCTCAGCAGCAGTTATTTACTCCTCCCTGGGTCCTCCTTCACTTGGTTGACGTGTAACAGAAGAAAGTGGCTAGTGATGTTTTCCTTTCCAAATATTATCAGTTCCAGATGCTCTGCATCTTTTCTTTCCTTAGAAACATGGAACAAATGTCTCTCCCCCCTCCTGCCGCCCTTGATCAGCAGGGTGCGGTTTTCAGCCTTGTCCTGGCTTAATAATAATAATAATAATAATAATAATAATAATAATAATAATTTATTTATTATACCCCGCCCATCTGGCTGGGTTTCCCCAGCCACTCTGGGCAGCTTCCAAAAGAATATTAAAATACTGTGATACATCAAACATTAAAAGCTTCCCTAAACAGGGCTGCCTTCAACACTTTGTCAACACTGAGGCCCTGACACACTTTTCAAGGGCGAGATGATGTTGATTTAAAAAAAAAATTGAACCAGATCCATTTGTTAATAAGCAACGAGTGGTTTAGAACCAGTCACTTTGCCTCAAACAGCTTTGCAATGGAGCCTCCCACTTTTCCACACAGTCCAGAGGATTGCAAAATATGCCATTAAAAAAAAAAAAAGGGTTTTCTGGGAACTTGATCTGTTCCGCCATCTCGGTAAAACAAGATCTCGAGAAGGGAAAAACACAGCTCAGAAGGGGACCATTTTGCTCTGCAAGGCAGGTAGGATCTGCTGAAAAAAGTGAGGGGATTAGGGCCCAAGCATTCAAATGAGTTGCTATAATTAAATGTTCTGGAGTGTATGGGGTGTTAGGGGAGGGGGTAGTATCTGTGGTGAGGGACGTGTCATGCTCCTTCTTCTCCCCCTGCCTTTGGTCCCCACCCTGCACTCAGCTCTCACCTGTGGCTCCCAGAAGCTGTCAGCATGTGACAGCAGCCACACCCCAGAACAGTTTTGACTGGCAAGCTAAACCAGGTGAGGGCAGCCGATGGGCCTCAAACCCTCAGTAAGTTAGGGACTTCCGCTGCATGTGAACAGTGCCAGATTTACATATACGCTAAACAAGCTATAGCTTACAGCCCCACTCTCTTGGGGGGGGGCCCAAAAAATTAAAGGAAAAAACAACTGGATGTACATTTCCAAAATATAAGATAAAAAACAAATAAAATAAAACCTACATACAGCAACAGTGTTTTGTGTTGTGTAGGCTCCTATGATGTAAGTCATGGGCCCCGCCTGCTAGCCTGCTCCCTAAAATATCACTGGTTTGCTCATTTCTATATATAGGGTGCCTACAGTCTGCATGAAGACGCGGGTGGTGCTGTCGTCTAAACCACTGAGCCTCTTGGGCCAATCAGAAGTATAAAAAATAATCATTATTTTCCATCTTACTGTAGGTTTTGTTTCATTTAAAAAATATATTATTTTATGGTTTATTGTTGTTTATATTTTGAATGACATGTATATGGGGACAGTTAGGGAGGTGAGGGCTGTCTGTGCACTGAGCGTGAGTTCCCATTTGCTCTGCTGCACCAGCCTCCACTGGTGTTTATCACTGATCGATCGATCTCTCAATCTATGCTATGGCCCCTGCTTCTCTACCTGGAGCTATGACAGGAGATGAGGAAAAACCCCAACTATCTAAACTATGTGTTCAACACAGATGAAAAAGCTTGTGACCTCATAAACAGCTTTCATTTGTTATCCTGGCAGAAGACTAAAGCAGAAGACTAAAGAATCAACTCAACCTCCCTGCTTTTTAACATGTTCTACACTGAGCTTTTTGCAATCGGCTTTGGTGAGCTGAGCCATCCTTTCTGTGACACTTCCTCCTTCCTGCAAAGAGCTTTCAGCTCCTTCTCTTCCCAGATATTGGTGGCCCTTACATGCTGCTCAAGCGACCTTTCGCTTTCTTTGTAGAAGCCGCATTTTGTTAACATTCCATGAGCACCTCTTTCCCACTCAGAGGTTAGAACACTCAGGAATGACATCACAGAAGGCCAGCCAATGCCTGCGGAGGATCTGTGTTGATATTCAACCTAGCCAATCAAAGCAGTGGCCGCTCTTCAGCTTTTACTGTACAGTGGTACCTCGGGTTAAGGACTTTTAACCTGAAACTGTTCTTAACCTGAGGTACCACTTTAGCTAATGGGGCCTCCCGCTGCCGCCGCGCCACTGCTGCACAATTTCTGTTCTCATCCTGAAGCAAAGTTCTTAACCTGAGGTATTATTTCTGGGTTAGCGGAGTCTGTAACCTGAAGTGTCTGTAACCTGAAGTACCACTGTATATAGTTACACAAAATCATTTAGTTTTGTGCGCAAATTGCCTTACAATTCTTTTAAAGAAACAAATAATAATTCCCTTCTCCATTCCTAATTGCAGCCGACACCATGGCTCAGACGACTGCCTGCTGGCTGCTGCTATTCCTGATGGTCCTGCCAGCGCTTACCCAGAGGGAATCCCGTTATGAGAAATTCCGCCGGCAGCACATCGACTTCCCAAAGACCAGAAGCGACTTGGATGCCCGGCGCTACTGCAACCTCATGATGCAGAGAAGGGGGATGACCGACGGTGTTTGCAAACCTTCCAACACCTTCATCCATGGGGACCCCGTGGCAGTAGATGCCACCTGCGGTGACGGGGGGACCTACGCCAGCGAGAATTACTATGACAGCAACACACCCTTTGACCTCACAGCATGCCGCATTCCTGGGGGAGGCTCCCAGAGACCCCCCTGTAACTACAGAGGCAGGTCCACCTCCCAGCGCATTCGGGTGGGCTGCACTAACGGGGTGCCGGTTCACTTCAAAATGCCTCTTTAGATGTCTCTGTTTACTTGTATTGAATCACAATGCTTTAAATCCCTTTTTAGAATCGGGTAGAATTTTAAAAAAAAATCTATTTCTGTTTGTGTATCTCAACTGCAATTTGCCTTTTCAAATGCTGCCGTTTGCTTTCTCTGAGGCGCAGTCCCTCCAGTCTTTCCCTCCTGCTTTTGTATTTTAATAAAATGCATGCCATCTAGTGGTCATAAAGCAATATGAATGCATTTTCCTATCCTTGCGTTTTAACACCCGCTAAAGATTAAGGCTGAGATCTGAGAACACCTGTGACTGAATGGTCTTCTCTTGCAGTTTTATGCAATAAAATATTCCTTTACATATGTAGAACTGTGTTGTTATTTGCAATAAAAGACGGCAGTGAAGTGGCAGCCAGCTAAACATGCCCTACTCCAGGACACTCCATTCCACCCCTCTTTGAACTTTTTAAAGGTCCTCAAAACTTAAGGTCTCCCCGCTTGGGTACCTTAGTAAACTTTGGGGTTTCCCAGGACCTCTCCTTTTGTGTGTGGATAGTGTTTGTTTGACTATGGAGTTTAAAGGTGTTTGCTATATATACCAGTAGCCTCATAAAGGGCATTGCTCAGGAATACAAACAAACAAACAAATCCAGTCTTGAAAAGCTTCAGTCTACTATTTTGTTGCATGATGATGTAGTACGATTATATCCAAACAAGGAGCCGAATTTCTCCCGCATCTCTTCCAGGGACGTCAGGTGTTGATTCTGGTTCCTGGGGAGTAGTCAATTTGGAGAACAAGTTATAGCTCATTGTTAAGAGCACAATAATGTCCCCAGTTCAGTCCCTGGCATCTACAGATTTTGCTTTGTTTTTAAAGTTATCAGGTAGTTTGAATGGCCTATGCCTAAGACCTTAAGGAAGTCAGAGAATGCAATATTGAACTAAGTAGGTGACCTGCTAGAAGGCAACATGTTCCATTCTAACAGGCTCAAAAGCAGCAACTTAGAATTCAGTATTGAAAGTTGTTAAAACAAATTATAGTAACATGAATAGGATGAGCCATGAATGCACAGGAACCTATGAAAACATGGGTTCTGGTGGCTGATTTTTTGTGATGTTATCTAGTCTGCACCACACAAATTTTCTTTTAGCAGTTTATTACCAGTATCAAAATGGGACGTGGGTGGCGCTGTGGGTTAAACCACAGAGCCTAGGATTTGCCGATCAGAAGGTCGGCGGTTCGAATCTCCGCAACAGGGTGAGCTCCTGTTGCTCGGTCCCTGCTCCTGTCAACCTAGCAGTTCAAAAGCACGTCAAAGTGCACGTAGATAAACAGGTACCACTCCGGCGGGAAGGTAAACGGCGTTTCCGTGCACTGCTCTGGTTCGCCAGAAGCGGCTTAGTCATGCTGGCCACATGACCCGGAAGCTGTACGCCGGCTCCCTCGGCCAATAAAGCGAGATGAGTGCCGCAACCCCAGAGTCGGTCACGGCTGACCTAATGGTCAGGGGTCCCTTTACATTTACCTACCAGTATCAAGAGGTGTGGTTTCACCCACTTTTAAGTGGCTCTCAGTGATGGCAACAGCAAACCTGTTCAATGACGCCATTACTCTGAACAAGCTAAATTTGCTTGTGAAAGTCACCTTTTGTAATCTCAAGTGTTTGCACACTTTCCCCCAGAAGAGAGGCCTCCATTTGACCACAGAAGTTGGTAGGGGTGTTTGGAAACAGGCCAACGACCAAATGATTGATATGTTTCTAAACGTTTTTCAAAGGGGAGGTAGGAAGTTGCAACGCAGCAGTTGGCATGCCTCGTGGGGCAATGTATCTGCCAAGATTGAGCAGTCTTGTTTGTTCCGCTAAAGAAAACAGAAATGACAAAATCAACCAAGCAAAATCAACCAAACACCGAAAACACAACTGAATCAGAGCCCCAAATGAGTACGGGGAAGAAAAACACCAAAGTAGTTAAAATGAACGTAAGGAACGTAATGTAATAATAGCCCTGCTGGACCAAACTGAGTATTGCAGGGAGATTAAAATGCACTAATTGCCCATTTGTTTCTTTGAAGTGACTCCTGGAAATGGGGCAGCCCCTCCTAGTGAGGCTGGCCAGCTACAACCTGTTTCGCCTGGAAAAAATCTTAGGCAGTGAAAAGGCTTTTGGCTTTCTCTAGATGGGTTTGCCCCAGCCATCACCTTTGGGATAAGAAATGGGAGACTGGGTAAGAGATAAGCAAGAGAGTGGCTCCAAAAGGCTGGTGAACAATAGCTTATGATAAATTCAGAAAATCCTCCTGCCTACAATGGATTGTTCCTGTTTGCTACTCCTTTATTAGTGGTCAAATATTGACCGACTCAGGAGACAATGGTGTTCCCATCTCAAGACAAGGCCTAGGATCAGAGCTAAGAATGTCCAGAATGTTGCTGAAGAAATCTAGTGTTTATACTTCAGAGTTCAACAGAAGTGCAATCCCCTGTGAAACTGGACTGTCCTTTGTGTTTCATGGAGTTCTGTTGCTCTAATAATTATACAGTTGGAGTGTAGAGAATAGGGAGTCATAGTTACGCAGCTGTTGTGCCTCGTAAGAAGGGAACGTCTATCAAAAATCAGTGAGGACAATGTTGAGGTACAGTCGTACCTTGGTTCACGAATGGAATCTGTTCCGGAAGTCCGTTCGACTTCTGAAAACATTCAAAAACCAAGGCGCAGCTTCCGATTGACTGCAGGAGTTTCCTGCAGTCAATCAGAAGCCACGGAAGCCGTGTTGGATGTTCAGCTTCCCAAAAACGTTCGCAAACCGGAACACTCACTCCCGGGCAGAGCCATAGCTAGGTGATCTTGTGCCCCTGGCAGAACTGTCCTGATTGCACCCCCAGCCACTGACAAATTAGCTCTTCTTTCCGCCTCTCCTCCAACCCTTCCTGTAAGCTCTTCGCAATGTGATAAGATAGTCAATGCAGTTTTAAAGTTCCAAGAAGAGTCAGGAATACGAAACGTGGGATAAAGTGGGGTGAGGTGCTTAAATTTATCTGAGCTCAATATTCATTAAAATAGTCTTTAAAAGGAGTAAGAGAAAATAAAAAGATAAAATCAACGGGCTCACATTAGTAGAGTGCTGTCCGCCATCATTACCGGAAGTTAAGTGAATCACCCCCATTCAATTCACCCTCTATTTAAAACCTTTTCTTAAGAGGCAATAATCAATATTTTTATTTCTAGACATATTTATGGACATATTTTTAGCCAATTTTGCACACACACCCCTCGCCTGCACCCCTGGCACGGGCCCTCCTCACCACTCCCTAGCTACAGCCCTGCTTCTGAGTTCGGGAGCCAAAACGTTCGAGTTGCAAGGCGTTCGAGAACCAAGGTACAACTGTACTTCTTTTTGCCACTGCAGGAGAAAAAAAAGCATTGATGTATGTTTGCTCCATGCTACTAACAGGTTTCTTCATTTCCACCAACCTCATCCTACTTAGCTTCCTCCCTTGCAAGATGAAGAAATACAGAGGTGTCTTAGTTTCTGGGATGTCTGTTCACAATGCACATGATCGCTTTAATCTTAGAGGTGTGTCTTGTACAGCTCCATGGAAGGTTTTTTCTCTCTTTCTCTACATATATATATATACACACTTTATAAATGTGATAATATTGGAAAGAGGGCCCCAGTTAAAATCACCCTTGACTCTCTTGCAGCTTGGCACAAATTCATTTATAAGCCCTGAAATCTTTTATTCCTCAAGTGGCGTTTCTCAAGACCTGTTGCCAGTAAAAACAGTTTCAGAGCTACAAATGGTTCGTCGTAAGAATTAATATGCATGTTTGATGAGTGAGTGTTTCACTGCATGCATATGTAACCTGTGAACTGCAGGGTGAAGCCAGGGTGAACTGCAGTTTCTCAATCTGGATACGTATGCATAGTAAAATGCATGCATTGCAACCAGCAGCATGCAGTGGATGACTTGCTGGGTCCAACATGAAAGTGCTGTCTGCTTTGTAAAACTCACCAAGTCCAGTATGTACAAATGCAAATCCTATTTTGTCAGTCCCGTAGCACATTCGTATTCTAATTTCTTCATCTTCTCTTGTCTTTTTCTATCTGATGTATTCCTTAGAAGAGTACAACATTAAATCATTTGAACACTGGCACTGGTAGATGCTGGCACAGGCAAACAAGACGAGGGTTCCTAGATATTCCCCTGTTTCACCCCAAGGGGCTTCAACAGCTGTGCGTGGTTCTAAATCATATAAACATAGACACTTTGTAATATATCAGCTGTACGCATTACAAAGAAATATACAAGCATATAATAAGTGTACATACCGTTACTGTATATAACAGCTACATGGAACTTTTTCGTGATAGATTTTCAGTCGTGGTAAACCTGTAAGCCTGAGTACTCTTCCTTTAAGAGTGAATTAATACGAATTATCTGCACCTGTTGCCTTAGCTAGTGTTGCCCCCTTATACAGTACTCAGGCTTACAGGTTTACCATGACTGAAAATCTATCACGGATGAGTTCCATGTTATGTACATTTATTATATCTTTGTATGTTTCGTTGGAATTTGTACAGCTGATATATTAGAAATTAGAATATGAATGGACTACAGGACTGATAAAATAGGAATTGCATTTTGTACATCCTGGACTCGACGGTCAACTGAATAAGCTACATTTTAATATGTTATGTCACGATGTTCATTTTGACATTATGAGAAGCTGTATCTAATTTTGAGAAGTAGTTTCTAGCAAATAACTTTATTTAAAATTTAAAGATTTAAAATTTACGGCTTGTAGTGCTTTAAAAGAAAATTATATGAAAAGGATGTATTGATGGTATTTATCTCCAGTAAAGTTAGCTAAAATGTATAAGAGTGTTTATTGTGGGGGAGGAAGGGAAAGGAGGTTGTGAGCCGCTTTGAGACTCCTTAGGGTAGTGATAAAGCAAGATATCAAATCCAAAATCCAAAAATCCAAATCCATAAGAATTTATCTAATGTGTGCTGGAAGTGTAAAGATAAAATAGGTACATTTTATCATATGAGGTGGTCATGTAAAAAGGCAGTAGGCTTCTGGGAAATGATTTATAACAAACTGAAAAAAAATGTTTAAGATAACTTTTGTTAAAAAAAAAACAACAGAGGCATTTTTATTAGCAATAACAAGTGAAGACTTACCAAGAAATGTTAAAGGATTATTTATGTATGCAACCACAGCAGCAAGGATGCTATTTGCCCAAAGAGGGAAGGAAGATAAAGTTCCAGTGATGGAAGAATGGATAGCAAAGAGGACAGACTATGCTGAAATGGAAAAGATGACCGGGAAGATCCGCGAGCAAGATGAAGAAAAGTTTGTACAAGACTGGAAAAAAATTATAGAATACCTTAAAGTTCACTGCGAAGAGTTAAAAACTTTAGGAGGATTGATACAGCATCTATGAAGTACCGTGTACAGTAGAACCTCAGCTTATGTTACCCTCAGGTAACCAGTGGCGTAGCGTGGGGGTGCAGGGGGGCCGACCGCACTGGGCGCAACATCTGGGGGTTAGGGTTAGGGGCGCAAATCCAGGGGTTAGGGGGCGCAAATCCACGGGTTAGGGGGCGCAAATTACTTGCCTTGCCCCGGGTGCTGACAACCCACGCTACGCCACTGCAGGTAACGTAAACTTTGGGTTGCGAAAGCAGCAAACCTGCTTCCGGGTTTTGCTGCTTGCGCAGGAGCAGAAGCTATCTCTGTGCCGCAGCCATGTGTGCGCGCAGAAGTGGCACCTCCCGTTGCAAAACCTCAGGATCCAGCCAGAGCTCCGTAACGGATCCTGTTTGGACCAGAGGTACCACTGTATTAAGGTGATTAATGGATTTGAGATTGAATGGAAAACAAAACAAAGGGGAGACATTGGCAACTGGGGGGGAGGGAGTCAAGAAGTGGTAAATAATTAATTAGCTTTAATTTTGTTATGTTGAAAATTTCGAATAGTTCTTTTTTATAAAAAAAAAAGACAGTTCTAGCATCCACCCAAACAGGGACTAATTAGGGGGTAAGCAAATCTGTCAGTTTCATTTTCTCTCCAGTTCTCATTTTTAAATCCAATCTTAAATTCACCTCCACAGCAGTTTCATTTTTTAAAAAGTCTCCATGAAAATTCATCAGCATTTTGTGTGAATTTCTCCTAATACATACATGTTTTATGCCATTTTGCCCAACGCATAATTTTTTTTGCAAAGCAATTTGCCCTTCTTTAATGCCAGTTTAATGTGATTCTCAGTCATATGTGCATTTATTTATTTTTATTTTTTTACATATGCATTTATAAGCACACTTTACTCCAGCACATGCATTCTTGCACACATTGCCTGGCAGCAGAACTGCGCTGAAAAATTCACCGAAGTGCGAATTTTAAGGTTGGCCATTTTTCAATAGGCAGAATGTTCCAGAAAGTGTGAATTAAGTATGTTGACCATTAAGTGCGAATTGAATCAAATTTCTTCCCCATTCCCAGTAACAGTATTGTTTAAATCAATCAAGAAGTGATGATGATGATGATTTGCAGGATTCACACACCCAGGAGAAATATTCAGAAGGATTCAGGAAGTAGTGTTATCTTTACTGGTTAACAGAGAGACTTCAAACCATGATGAGGTCAACTGTGTCTTGATCCTCAGTGCATTTGTTCTTCTTAATCCCTACCCTCCATCTCAGTGATCCACACATTGTCTGCCTGTTCAATCCAGCTGCATGTGATCAGTACTAACCTTTTACCAGCAGCTGGCTAGGCTGGGTATAAAGAGCCCAAGGGGAAATGTTCAGTTCTACAGGAAACCGAATTCACCGCTCTGACAGCCCCCTGGGTGATTTGGAGGCATTTCTGAGTAGTGCTGGCTGAGAAGATCGCGTAAGTTGGTGCAGAAATCGTTCTGGGTGATAAAATTGCGGTCCTTAGCTTGTGTCAGGGAGTGAGGCTGAGTTTGTCGCCAAAGTAAACATTGGTTGCAACCCAGCTAGACTTACACCGTGTAGGCTAGGGGGTGGGGAAGCTGCCAACCTATGGATACTATTCGACTTCAAACCCCATCAGTGCCAGCCAGCATGCCGAGTGGTCAGGTATGATGGGATTTGTAGTCCACAACATCTGAAGGGCCACAGGTTCGCTCTTCTTGCTGCGAAGAGAGAATGGAGGGGCCCTTGCTGTGACAATTTACAGGTCAAACTACGTGAGGCGGCGGCAACCCTGTTTGTTTCCTCGTGCACATTTGTGACGCAGAAGATGGAGAGGAGAGATTTTGTGTTTGGCATAAAAATAAACACGAACGTTTGCAGGGACCCTTCCCAGCACCACCTCCCTATGGGCCAGTGCCTGCTTTCTCCCCCATCCCAGCTCCAGTATCAACTAGGCTGTAAAGAAGGGGAGAGTGGGAAGGCTTAGTTCCCTTCAGCTGCATGTGTGTTATTTGGCCTTAAAAGCACCTTTCTCCCTTTTTAAATACATTTTTATTAATTTTTTAACATATCATTTCCAACAATCATTTAACATAAATTCTTATGCAATATTTTAGACTTGGGTCAACTACCTACCCCTGAAGATTTTCCATTCTTTATCACTTAATCTGCATTTCTTAATTTCTCTATTACTTTTGATTGTCCTTAACTGATAAATCTCTTCATAGTCTTCCTTGCAATATTCCGCATAGTCCTCCTTACAAAACTTCTTGCAGTCCTACTGGCGTAATCTGTTTATTACCATTGGTTTTCAAATAGTTCAAATATTTACTCCAGTCCTCTAAGAATCTCTGGTGCTGCAGGTTTCTAATCCTTCCTGTCAGTTTGTCTAATTCTGCATAGTCCATTAATTTCATCTGCCACTCTTCTTTCGTCGGTAATCCTTCTTGTTTCCATTTCTGTGCCAATAATATTCTTGCTGCGGTTGTGGCATACAAAAGCAATTTACAATCCTGTCTATTAATATAAAAGCACCTTTCTCAGCTTTGTAAATGTGAAGAATATTCACTGTCAAGAAGCAGAGATCATCCTTTCCTATCACTGAACACCCGTTATGCTGGCTGGGGCTTATGGTAGTTTGCGCTGAAAAGCTTCTAGAGGGGGGCACAGGATACCCAGACTCTGTGCTCCCCCCAGACTAAAAAAAGAAGAAGAAGATCCTAACAGTATGTGCTTTGTAGTCACAGCACACAAGAAGGTCTGAAGTGTGTGACTGTGGGTTGTGTGTATGTGTATGAGAGAGAGAGAGAGAGAGAGAGAGAGAGAGAGAATAAGGCACCCTGTTGCATGTATCCACAACTGTCCCTCAGAGGAAAGGGGGGTCTCATGTGGCACTGATTCCCTTCCACACAGCAGAATCACCCAGAAAGTACATCTCTATTGCTGAGCCTCTGACTGGGCAAAAGGGTAAGGGATGTGTGAGACCCCTGAGGGACTAGTTCCTTGTTACAATGGTAACAATACAGTGGTACTTCGGGTTAAGTACTTAATTCCTTCTGGAGGTCTGTTCTTAACCTGAAGCACCACTTTAGCTGATGGGGCCTCCTGCTGCCACTACGCCGCTGCTGCATGATTTCTGTTATCAACCTGAAGCAAAGTTCTTAACCCGAGGTACTATTTCTGGGTTAGCAGAGTGTGTAACCTGAAGCGTATGTAACCTGAAGCGTATGTAACCTGAGGTACCACTGTACCCGGCTTTTGTTTCTGTTTTTTACTTGTTTGAGAGAAGCTATTTCCCGTTCAACGTTTAGTGCTTCTTCTGTTACAAAATGGTAAATAAATAAATAATGGTAAACCCTTTTGTTCTCAGGGACGGTTCCCTTTCTTTCTTTCTTTCTTTCTTTCTTTCTTTCTTAAAATTACCTGTTACGTCCCAGAGCTGAGTCTTGCCAATGAAAACCACCCATGGGTTTGTTCTAGTCCATGCAAAGCAAGAATTTGTGTGTGTGTGTGTGTGTGTGTGTGAGAGAGAGAGAGAGAGAGAGAGAGAGAATAAGAAATTGCCAAAAGAGCACTTTTAAGATGATCGCTTGGTGTAATATTGAAAACACAGTCCTTGTGCCTTTCAAAAAGTGGGAATTCCGCCGTGTTTGACTTTGCTTTTCCCTGCCACCAAGCTGTGCCTGATACACACCCTGCTTTGATAGAGAACCCTTAGAACATATGAGAGACTTTGCCCTCTTTTGCATATGGGTGCACTAAAAACATTCCTGAACAGAAATTGAAGGCTATCGCAGTCTCTCTCTCACACAGTTTCTGCTTCATGACAGGCTAGCTATTGTTCTCTGTTGCCATCTAGTGTCAACTGCATTGACCTAGCCTACCATTCTGGCGGGTGTCTTGAGACAGGGGCAAAGCAGCTCTCTCACATTGGTACTGTACAGCTAGATGCAACCATTTGACTTAAACCCCACAGAGCAGCTGCCATTCAGTGTGGACAACATTGATTTAGATGGACCAATGGTCTGTGTTTGATGGTAAACAATACTTCTTATGGTATTGTTCAGTGCTTTTTTATAAAAAAATGTTTAGGGGTACTCTCATTTTAACTCAAGAAAATCGCCATTTTATAGTTCAGATCAGGAAAGATAAATACAGTGAATGGACAAAAGTACAAAGATTCACAAAATGTTTAGGGATATGCATATCCCTGTGTCGTCCCCAGAATAAAACCACTTGTATTGTTCACTGCATCACCAACAATGCAAGTAAAAATAAAGTAAAACAAGTAAAAATAACTCCATGTGGAGTTTCAATTTTTCAATTTTTTTTCTGTTTTGTTTTCCTGTCAATCACGCTTCTTTAAATGCTATTTTTTATCTTGACCTTCATTTGCAATGCGTATTTGTTTTACGACACACTGCAACCCATTTTTAAAAAATGTAACGTGATGCGAAATAAACATTTCACCTGCTTCCTTTCGATGGCTGCAGGTTCGTCGGAAATCAGCAGCAACAATGATCTCCCTGAGAGGAAACGAAGCGCTATTGCTGCTCCTGTTGGCCTCCTGCCTGATTGTAAGCCGCGTCTCCTCACAGAATCCTCGGCACGAGAAGTTCCTGAGGCAGCACAGCGACTTCCCCCGGACCAATGTGGCCGGGCAGGATTACTGCGGGGCCATGATGCTGCGCCGGGGGATGACGAGGCCTTGCAAAGATACCAACAGCTTTGTCCATGCGCCCAGGAGCAACATAAAGGACATCTGCAACAGAGGCGGAACCCATTACCGCCGGGCCCTGAGGCTCAGCAGGGCACAGTTGTCCGTCACCACCTGCAAGCTACAGGGAACTTCGCGGGGCCAGTGCCGCTACTGGGCCCACACGGGACAAAGGCATATTCTCATAGGTTGCGATGCATCAGGGTGGCCCGTCCATTTTGAAGAAAGCAATTTCATGTAGGGCAGGCTTGCCTTTTCCACCTGCAGCAAGAGCACTAAACAGCTGTAAAAATCTTTGAAAGCAGGCATTCCACGGAGCTCACTCACAACACAATTGTCACTTGAATCTCACTTACCCGAAGTTCTCAGTTAACGTATGTATAATGTCGTAAGAATTCGCCTATTATTTCTTGGGAAATAATTGTGTACAGCTGAAAACATTGACAGCATTAAGATGAATTTAACAGTGTAAATAAGTTTTGATGGATGCAGTGCTTTTTTCTGGGGTACGCATACCCCTAAACATTTTGTGAATCTAAGTTTGGCCTCATTGAGGGGCAGTATTTCAATCTGAATAGGAAAATGAGAGCAGCCCTAAACATTTTTTTTAGAAAAAAAGCACTGGATAGATGTAATAATGGAATGCTGAATGGTTTAGTTTTTGTAAAATATGCAGGGATTTATGATATGTAAAATGAACCACGGAAAGAGAAGAAGGAAATTCATTGATATTATAAGGATGTAAAAATGAGTATTTTCAACTGTAAAACAGAAAATTTAATAAAAATTATATACAAAAAAGAAAGAAAAGAATTTATTGTTAAGTTGCGGGCGAACATATCAGATGACACAGTGATTCTTCCAAAGCAGCTCTTTATTTGTAAGCTGGAACAGAACTGAACTGAGGAGCTCAGTCAGCCTGCTTATATAGAGCTCCAGAACAATGGAACTGGTGCAACTTTCTAAAACTATCCAATCACTGAACGTCACTTTCGATCCTTCATTTGCATAACTATCTACAGTATCCCCCTGCTGGCCCAGGATGAGAACTTCAGTACATAACACCTATCTATTATTTCTTTACAGGGGCTCATCAATTTAACAAAACATAACATTGCCCTTGCCTTGGATTAATGCAGGGTTGCTCACTATATAACCCATTAAGCCAGAAGTTCTATTTGGCCACTTGCCTGGGACATTAAAATTCAGATTAAGGTGTTGTCAGATACCTGTCAGGCCACATAATACAGGGGTGGGGAACATGTGGCCCCCCAAATATTGCTGGACTCCATTATCAGATCCAAAACTGCGGGACTGAATCATCCAGAGATTTCATACCACATCAAACAATGTGTTTCCCAAATTCAACTTATATACATGAATGGGCAAAAGAGAGCAGCTGTTTCCCTGCCCTGTCTCTGATACTACTGGCAGGTGTCCATGCTGAGGTTCATTTGCATATGCTGTAAACCTACAAGATCCAAGACACATAGGGTCAATCTGCATGGCTGGTTACCTGATTCTTTCCAGAGCCGTCTCTCCTCCGCACATGTGGGACATAATGGAGATAGGTATCGATCTAATCTGGCCCACTGATATTCCTCCTCTTTCTCCAGCCATTAGTACAGTGGAACCTTGGTTCTCGAACTTAATCCGTTCCGGAAATCCGTTCAACTCCCAAAACTTTGGAAAACCAAGGCGCAGCTTCCGATTGGTGCAGGCGCTCCAGAAACAATAGCCGACAGCCACATCAGACGTTCGGCTTCTGAAAAATGTTTGAAAACCGGAACACTTCTGGGTTTTCAGCGTTCGGGAGCCGATTTGTTCGTCAACTAAGCCATTCGAGAAGCAAGGTTCCACTGTATAAGAAAAAACTTGTCCTGTTCTACATACATCTTTCCCTCCCTGACCCCCATCATTACAAAAATTAAAGCTGCATTTTCCACTGCTTTACAAACACACACAGTTTCTATGTTAGACAATCATAGGGTTAGTGGCATCAGGTCAGGGTCACCACAGATGTCTTTCCAGATGCCTTCAAGTTCCCCCACTCCACCTACTGAAATGAGGCTAGAAAGAAACATTCTTTTGTCGTCAGTACAATAGGCTGCAGCTTTTGCTTGGTTGCAGTGCATTTGCGGTGCCCACAACACACACATTTGCAAACGTGACCTTGAGGCCCAAAAGGTGGACAGACTCTGCATTAGGCTACCTGCCCAACAGCTGAGGAAACTATTAAAGTGTTGTCATTTTGGATTCAAGGGTTTCTGATTAGAGTGAAAATGAAATGTAACCCTGCATTTGAAAGTTGGCAACATTTTTGAACATTTGCATTTCAATATGTTTTCCTGTGATTTTTTCCCCCCTTGGATGATAATAGAACATATTGTGTATGATGATAATCTCAGCCTCAGATAGGTAGCCGTGTTGGTCTGCCATAGTCAAAATAAAAAAATTCCTTCCAGTAGCACCTTAAAGACCAACTAAGTTAGTTCTTGGTATGAGCTTTCGTGTGCATGCACACTTCTTCAGATACACTGAAACAGAAGTTGCCAGATCCTTCTATATAGTGAGAAGGTGGGGAGGGGTATTACTCAGAAGGGTGGTGGGAATGGGAGATTGGCAGATAGCTGAGATGAGCCTGTTGACGACTCTTAACGACTGTAATAGGTCTTACAGGAAAAGGCAAGGGGTGAGAAGGTGAGAAATTTCTGAAATTCAGAAATAGACTGGAAAGAGAAGCTGCTGAATTGCAACTCATTACCAAACTTAAAACCATGGAGAGACCTGGTCTGAACAGAGACATTGGATTCTTATCTCATTATACATGACTAAGCCATTTCTCACCTTCTCACGGCACAGGAAATTTTTATTCACATCAGTGACTCTGAATGTGAAATAATCCAGTACAGTCATTTTAATCAAAGTCTGAGATGTTGTTGTTTAGTCGTTTAGTCGTGTCCGACTCTTTGTGACCCCATGGACCAGAGCACGCCAGGCACTCCTGTCTTCCACTGCCTCCCGCAGTTTGGTCAGACTCATGTTTGTAGCTTCGAGAACACTGTCCAACCATCTCATCCTCTGTCATCTCCTTCTCCTTGTGCCCTCCATCTTTCCCAGCATCAGGGTCTTTTCCAGGGAGTCTTCTCTTCTCATGAGGTGGCCAAAGTATTGGAGCCTCAGCTTCACAATCTGTCCTTCCAGTGAGCACTCAGGGCTGATTTCGTTAAGAATGGATAGGTTTGATCTTCTTGCAGTCCATGGGACTCTCAAGAGTCTCCTCCAGCACCATAATTCAAAAGCATCAATTCTTCGGCGGTCAGCCTTCTTTATGGTTCAGCTCTCACTTCCATACATCACATACATCTGAGATGTAAAAAGGTAAAGGTACCCCTGCCCGTACGGGCCAGTCTTGACAGACTCTAGGGTTGTGCGCCCATCTTACTTAAGAGGCCGGGGGCCAGTGCTGTCCGGAGACACTTCTGGGTCACGTGGCCAGCATGACAAAGCTGCATCTGGCGAGCCAGCGCAGCACACGGAAACGCCGTTTACCTTCCCGCCAGTAAGCGGTCCCTATTTATCTACTTGCACTTTAGGGGTGCTTTAAAACTGCTAGGTTGGCAGGCGCTGGGACCGAACGACGGGAGCACACCCTGCCGCGGGAATTCGAACCGGCAAGCTCTAGGCGCTGAGGCTTTTACCCACAGCGCCACCCGCGTCCCTACATCTGAGATGTAGTAGCTAATTAAAAATAATAATGTGGTGAACTGATGTGGAACAACTTCACTGAAGAAGATAACAGTGGTTATCCAGAGTGGCTTGCTACTTGCGAATGGGTCTCCATAACAGTTCAAGCTTCAGAGACCCAAAAATGCATTATTATTTTTTACTCTCTTGCGAAAAGAAAAAAATAATAATGTGCGCGCTCACGCAGCCAGCTTCACACGAGCAGCCAGGCTCAGAACTCCTCAAACAGAACAAACTACCAAGAACTAACCAAGAACTAACTTAGTTGGTCTTTAAGGTGCTACTGGAAGGAATTTTTTATTTTGACTATGGCAGACCAACACGGCTACCTATCTACTACTAGAACAAACTACCGTATTCCTGGAAATCTAAACGAAGCGGGCGGGCACATCCCTGCCTTAGAACGCCAGACGAGCGAATCAGCGAGCAGTATGCAAATACACCGCTCTTCTTTTTTTTTTTTAAACAAAAAGTGACCAAAAATACAATAACTGAAGGGAAGCAGCTGCTAATAATTGGTGACTCTGGGGCCAATCAACAGCTTAGGGGGCGTGGACACGGGCGCCTGCCTCTCTGGCTTGCCTTCGCCTCTGCGTTCCCGCGAGCAGCTTGTAGGAACGGAGTGGAGAGTTACGCGCCTGCGCTTGTACGATGCAGCTTCGGTCAGTGCCCTTCCCAAGATGGCGGCTGCGATGCGACTCGGCCGGGGAGAGGAGCGTTGATGCGACGGCGCGACAAGCACCAATTCCCTTCCGAAGATGGCGGCTGCGAGGTGCTTGAGGAAAACGTGGAATTATCCTATGGCATTTAGGGTGAGTTCCCCCCCCCCCCGTTTATCCGCGAGAGGGCTGGGGGCGCTGTAAGCTTTGCATTTCCAGGCTTTCTTTAGGCTTGAGCTTATTAGGTAGCCCGTGCCATTAATTTGCGGGTTTCCTGAACTGTGGCTTATAGGAGAATGTGATGCTCTCAGGTTGTAAACCCGCCTCAGTGTCGACCCAGACAAACCTAAAATGCTGGTGTATTTTTTAGTTTATTTCTGGTTTTCGGGAATTTTTTTTGGGGGGGGGCGTGCTTTTAATTGGTTCCACTAATAATTTTATTTCTTCATTCTCTTTTTGAAAAGCCGCTTTGAGGGTGATTCTTTTTGGGGGGTTTTAAAGCAACCCAGCAGAATGCAAATGTTATGAAATTGCATGCAACCTTAATAATTGCAATAATAATAGTGGTGACAATGAAGACCAGCCTTAACTAAAATGTGAATCCATCAATAACTGTGGTTATTTTTATTCTTTTGGGGCACCGCTTGACTTGCTCTGGATTCTGCTTGGTTTGGTTTTGTTCGTTTGTTTCGTGAAATGTATGTAAAATTCATACAATCTCAAAGCGGCTTGCAAATGGATAAGACACAAATGTTCAACCCCCAATCTTTGACTCTGTGACTTGTTTGTTAGCCCACCACTCTCCCCACACTTGGAAATGATGAAGTTCATACTTCCACCTGGAGGTTATTTATGCCATGCTAGTCTTATTTGTTTACATTTATCTTCTCTTTCTCTCTGTGTATGTATTGTATGTATCTTTTCCACTCAAAGATATGGGCAGGGTATAGATAAATTATTATTACTATTATTATTATCAAAGCAGTTCACGACAGCAGCAAAATTGTTTTATGCCAACATAGCTTTGCAACTCTAATTAGACAGACATTCTGATGATTTTTAGTATTTCTACCCCCCCATAGTGTTTTTATTGTTGCCCTGATACTTTATGATATGGTGACATAGATACATTTCTATGAATAAAAGAAAACATTGTGAAATGCATAAAAGCAAACAATTAAAAATCGTTTTGAAGACTAGCAAATTTGTTTCTCTGAGCTTCTTAGGGATGTGGATGGTCACTGTTTGGCAAAGACATGCTGGATTGGGCCTCTCTAGCTTAGCAATGTTGTCCTACTACTTTCCTTGGCCGCATAAACCTGCATTACTCCTTATAGTTCAGTGTTCAAAACTACCATTGTTCTAGGCACATTTTGCGACAGAGAATTTCATTAGCATGAGCCATTTCTGAGTTTAGTACTGAGCCTGAGATTTCAGATTTAAATTGCAGAGTGGAAGGAAAGGAGGACCTTTTTCTGTCTCCCACTTCCAGCTATTCTGGGGAATATTAGTGGGGGTGGGCAGGGTGAGGACTAGACCGTTCATTCATTTTCAGCTTTGTATTCTTGTTTTTAAAAAGTTCCTAGACATTCCGTTGTTGTGCCCATAACCTAGTTTTAAGGTGCCATTTAGCTCCTGGCTTTCATAGCTCAGTTTGTAACACCGCTGTAGTTCTGCCTGGCTGTGAACATGTCTTTGGGTCTCATAACTAGCCCTTTTTCCTGTTTGTCTACCCTCAGGGCCTGGCTACTGTCATACCCAAGGTCTCCCAAGTAGATAATTCTTCCGATTTCTTGGGCAAAATTCCACATCGCCAGCACCCGGGCATCCTCCATCTCAAAAATGTTAGGCTTCCTCCTGAACTGGTAGAAGTAGCTCACTTTCTAGTAACTGGTAAGTAAAACCCATTAACAATGGCACTCTGTGATATGTGGGGCGGGATGAAGGGTAGTGGACTCATATGCACTTCATAGATTTGTTGGGTGGGCTGGATTCACTCTTCCCAACTCCAGAGGTGCGGAGTTAAAGAATGATTTTGTAATAAACTATTGTTGTTTTCTTGGTCCCTTGGTTTTGTATATCGGGGCTGGAGTATACATGACCCTTCAGGGTGTGTTGGACTACAACTCCCAATCAACATGGACAATAGTCAAAATGAGAGTTGTAGACCTGTAAACTCTGGAGGACTACAGGTCTCCTAGCTTTGAAGAGGGAATGGTCCTTGGGACTTTGTTTTCTTATTTTGGTGTTAGAGAGAGAGAGAGTATACACATATACACACATGTGCAGTGATTGCTTTTTATTGTATTGCTCCTCTGAGCAGTGCAAATGTATCGGAAATGCAGGATATAAATCATCTGCATTAATAAACAACAACAATGATAAAGATAATGTTTTGTAGCTTATTCCTCAAGGAGGTGCGGGGATTTTGACTTGTATCAATGAGGAGTTAAGCCTTCAAATGTTGTGGGCCTAACTCTGTGCAACTCCCTCTTGCAAAAAGTTAGACAGGCACCATCCCTACTGAGTTTCAGTTGCTTAGTCAAAACTCTTCTGTTTCAGGAGGCCTTTGCACCATGAATGCTTCTCAGATGTTTTCCTTTTCCTTTTAGATTTTAAATTATTGATGTTTTAAAAATTTGAAGCCTTCATTTATGTTTTTAATTTTGTACATGGTATATTTTATAACTGTAAGCTTCCTGGAGACCCACATTGGGAAAAGCAAGGTATACATTCCTTAAATCAATAAATAATTAAGTGCTTCCCCACCCTTGTTGTGCAAGTACAGTTGAACCTCTAGTTACGGACTTAAACTATTTCGGGGTGTCATTTGCACCCCGAAAAGTCTGCAACTAGAGTGCCACTTCTGCACATGTGTGCAGTGCAATCAAGCACTTCTGCGCATGTGTGAAGCGCACAGATCGCTTTTGCGCTTGCACGGGTGGCAAACCTGGAAGTAAACCCTTTTGGGTTTGCCATGTTCATAAGCTGAAAGTCCGTAACAAGAGCGGAACGCAACACGAGGTATGACTGTACACATCTACATTTTGAGTTGGTGACAGATCAAGGATTCATACAGACTGGATTGGGGAGCAAAAGACTTCTGTTTTGTTTCTGCTTCTATTAAATACTTAGAATTCAAAACCCCTTGTTTATCTGCTGCAGATTTTTGGGGGGATGTACTTAACTACCTGTTGCTCTTCCCCTGATAAGAAAGTTCCCTGCATGTTGATAGCATCATAACAATCTGAGGAAGTGCTTTGGGTCTTCAAGTGAGAGCTGCTGTAGGTGCCCCTACCCTGACTAGCTTTTCGTTTCCCCCAGAATCCTCCATGCGGAATCTGGAGCAACAAACCAAGGCCCTCACCAACTACCTGTGGAGCCGCAAACGCCCCCTGGAGGCTGCAGATCTGCGCAGGAAGGCTCATGAATTGGAGCAGAAATTTCGGGAGAAGAAAAGTGAGTGCAGATTTGTGGCGTAGTTGTGGAGGAGAAAATACCTGTTCCCAGACAGTGAGGATATGATGCTCTTCCCAACTTAGCCATGTAATCTGCTGGGCGATCTTGAGCTAGTCACACTCTTTTAGCCTAACTTACCTTACATGTTGTGGCATGGGGGTGGGTGGGAGAAAGGGGGTTGAATAATGATTGATACTAGTGTGGGAGAAGAGTGGAATTAAATAAAATAATTCGACTTCTTCTGTTTCAGATGCCACGGGCCCTCTGGATGAGGAAGCCGAGGCGAAGCTGCAGAAAAAGGTCTTGGATGCACTTCGAAAATCGACTTACCACTGGGAGGAGCTGAAGTGAGTGTCCTGGGGACCTTGCCAGAAACCAAGGACCTGATTCTCTTGGGAAGATTTGGTGTGAACATAGCATGCTGTCTCATATTACTGAATGCAGACTGGCAGTCCTTCTTTTATTGCAGAGCCTTTTGTTTCCCGTTCTAAATACAGAGAATCAATATGGTGACTTATTCCAAACAGTAATCTATAGCAAACATACGTGGTCCTGGACATGCATTCTTACATAGCTTTAGATAAATTCATGGAGAGTAGCACTGTCTGTTGGTGGCTACTATGCAAATGGATGTTTACTTCTTCTAGTGCCAGAGATAAAGTGGGTCTGAATATCAGCTGCAAGCAGAATAGAGCTATCACCCTCATTTCCTGCTTGTGGGCTTTGCACAATAATCTAGTTAGCCATTATGGGAGCAGAAGGCTGGACCAGATGGGCCATGGTCTATTCTCAGAAGGTTGAATTAAATTTGGCCAGCCTGCAGAAGACACCCGGCTCTTTATTGTAACAGGGATAAGTCGATAGCAACAACCGGTAGTAGAGCAGATACGACTCATTACACAATTTAGACCAGAAGGGAGCTCTCGCTCAGCCCTTTTTTGTGGTGCGGTGCTTTCCCTTTTCTCTCAGTGGCACAGGCTGTGAGAATTGTGCTCCTTGCTGACTTGGTTATGTGGTTTGTCTTTTCCTAGGTACACTGAAGAGCTCAGCTTTATATACATGGCAGCCCGGATGGACGGGGTTTTTGCAGCTGTGACCCGAGCTTTCCATGAAGTGAGTTGACGTTTCAAGTTTTTAGTGGGTGGAGCAAGGTGAGAAGATGGCTGTGTACTACATGTTCAAAATAACTTGGTGGCTATTGATTTACTAGTAGTTAAAACATCACCAAACATTCATTTGGTAAAACTCTGGATTATTCAGGCTTCTGACTAAAAAAGGTAAAGGGACCCCTGACCATTAGGTCCAGTCGTGACCGACTCTGGGGTTGCAGCGCTCATTTCACTCTATGGGCCGAGGGAGCCGGCGTTTGTCCACAGACAGCTTCCGGGTCATGTGGCCAGCATGACTAAGCCGCTTCTGGTGAACCAGAGCAACACACGGAAACGCCATTTACCTTCCCGCCGGAGCAGTTCCTATTTATCTACTTGCACTTTGCCATGCTTTTGAACTGCTAGGTTGGCAGGAGCTGGGACAGAGGAACGGGAGCTCACCCCGTCACAGGGATTCGAACCGCCGATCTTCTGATCGGCAAGTCCTAGGCTCTGTGGTTTAACCCACAGCGCCACCTGCGTCCCAGGCTTCTGACTAGTGCAGCATTATTTAGATATGAGAACCCCAGGTTCTCATCCCCTTTGAGCAAAGGATTTGCTTTGTTGGGGTCTTCTGGCAAGCCCTACCTTTATGTAAGCAAAACAAAAAAACCCAGAGGGATTCTGTCTCCATCCATTGGCTGAAAGGAACAGGAACCGTGAATAGTTTCAAGAGAAGATCAGCCTGACCTGAGCTGCATATAAGTGCCTTGCTATGGGTCACCACTTTGTCCTGGCCTTGAATAACAGATCGTCCCTCTCTACATTTTCCCTCAGCACCACTTCCTCATACGTCTTGCCTTTTTATTTTTGGGTTTGTAAGGCTGTTTGCAAACGCTCCACCCCGCCAATTGGTACGAGCGAATTTGGCAAACAGTAATTTGCCACGGCAAACAGGATTAAAAATACAGGAAATAAATAAAATAGATATGGCTTGGGTTCCCTTCCCCTCGTATAAATGCTTTCTGAGCCTGTGGTCAGTATTTCATTCTTGGTGACCTTCTGAGGGCCAAATAACAGTGGATAGGGTGAGAGGCAAAAGTATGCGGACCAGGAAACAAAAAGTTTCCCTTTGTTCAATAGGCTAGTGTCTATACGTATCCACATGCACACACCTCTGTTCTCCACCCCGGTGAGCAGGAGCCATTATTGGAGTTCAAGGGCACATTCCAGCCAGGTTAAGAATAATCAAGGAGGGTATTATTTGTGATGTGGTGTGAGAGTCCTGGGGAGCAAATGGAGAGAGGCCCCAGGATTGACATTCCCCATCCTTGATTTATACACTGCCTATTAAATGACCAAGCTGCTTCACCTGCATTGTTTCTGTAATGGTTAACAACAGCCCTATAAGGTAGGTCAGCATTACTTAATATGATTCATAATCTGAGACTCTTATACCTGGCTGGCTCTTGCTTGCTCTATTAGCCCATGCACAAGCTGCAGTTAGGTGAGCAAAGTTGCTTTGTACACTCTCCCTGCTGTGGCAGTGCAAAGCAGGTGTTTCCTGTAAGGTTTGAATTTCTAGCGGGTATTTGAAAGCTTTCTGGGCTGCATCTGTGGTATTCCGCTAAGCTTTCCTCAGAGTAGACCCCTAGAAATTGATATACATTAGGTCCATTAATTTTAGTAGGCCTACTCTTGAGTAAAACTTGGTTGAATGCCATCCTGTTTTGTTTTTGTATAGTTAATTACTTCGGTGTTGCTTTTAAAGTGATCGTTATCGCACTGCAGGGTTCATTTGTAAATACCGTACCCTACTTTCAAATGGAGAACGCGGTCATATGTTTATTTTTTTGTATATAATTTTTATTAAATTTTCTAAATTGCATTTCAAAATACTCATTTAAACAACCTTAAATCAATGGCTTCCCTTCTTCCCTTTCCGTGGTTCATTTTGCATACCATACATCCCTGCATATTTTACATGAACTAAACCATTCAGTAATCCATTGTTACATCCATCAAAACTTACTTACACTGTTGAATTTATCTTAATGCTACCAGTGTTTTTAAATGAACACAATTTTCACCCATATATTCAGTAAACTTTTTTCCAGTCTTCTTTAAACATGCATTCTTCTTATTCTCTTATTCTATAAATTAAATCCACAAGCTGTGTGTATTCCATCTGTTTTAAGTTGCCATTCTTGTTTAGTTGGGACCACTCTCATTTTCCATTTTTGGACTAACACGTGCCGCAGTAGTAGCATACATAAATAGTCTTTTTTAACACTTGGGAATTTTCCTCTGAATTATCCCCAACAAAAAGGACCCTGGTTTTTGGTGGAAAGGTTCGTATGTATGCTCAGTTGACAGCAGTCCTTGGTTTATGAAACAATTTCTCTTTTTTGCCTCCTTCAGATCCAGAAGAGAGTCTCGGACTTCGAGCCGCGCACCCTGTTGGATTTCGGCTCAGGAACGGGCGCAGTCACCTGGTGAGAAACCATGTCAATTCCTGAGCAGCATTGAGGGAGGGAGGGAGGGAGGGAGGGAAATATTGATGTAAATAGGGGTGGGGAACCTGTGGGCCTTCTGCTGCTGGACTCTTAACTCCCATCAGCCAGCAGGTTAGTGGTCAAGAATAATAGTAACTGTATTCCAGTATCTGGAGGGCCACGGGTTCTTTATCCCTGGTCCAGGAGTCTTCCCATCCCAGCAGCTCGGATTTTTTAGAAGAGACCATTCATAGACGTGCCACCCTGCTCCTTTCTTTCCTCTCCTTCCCCTTCACTTTAGGGCAGCACACGGCATCTGGGGCAAGAGTATCAACGAGTACATGAACATCGACAGTTCGGCTTCAATGTTAGCCTTAGCTGAGAGGCTGATGAAAGGTGAGAGTTGTGAGTGGTGCTATGTGGAGAACCTCATGTGGGGTGGGGTTCTCTTTTGCCTGACATCTATCCAGGAGCCCTATCATGCCAGTGAAATACACCCCCACCCTATCCTTGATTAATAGGTAGGATGCCAGATGCCCAATGAATGGGGAAATTATATGCAGGGACCATTGAAATGAAGGGAAGCTCTGCCCCTTTGCCCTTCTGTTGTGATTTGCACAGGGCAGTTCAAGCATCAAACCTGCTTCTGGGCCGTATGGCTTCAGACACTTTCCATATTGTAATTCTGGTTCTCTCTCGCTTGGACTACTGCAATGTGCTCTACGTGGGGCTACCTTTGAAGGTGACCCGGAAAGTACAAATAATCCAGAATGCGGCAGCTAGACTAGTGACTGGGAGCAGCCAATGAGACCATATAGCACCGGTCCTGAAAGACCTACATTAGCTCCTAGTAAGTTTCCGAGCATAATTCAAGGTGTTGGTGCTGAACTTTAAATCCCTAAACGGCCTCAACCCCGTAGACCTGAAGGAGCGTCTCCACCCCCATCTTTCAGCCCGGACACTAAGGTCCAGCTCCAAGGGCTTTCTGGCAGTTCCCTCGCTGCAAGAAGTGAGGTTATAGGGAACTAGGCAGAGAGCCTTTTTGGTAGTGGTTGCCGTCCTGTGGAACGCCCTCCCATCAGATGTCAAGGAAATAAACAACTATCTGACTTAGAAGACATCTGAGGGCAGCCCTGTTTAGGGAAGTTTTTCATGTTTGATCTTTTATTGTGTTTTTAATATCCTGTTGGAAGCCACCCAGGATATGGTTGGGGTATAAGTAATAAATTATTATTATTATTATTATTATTATTATTATTATTATTATTATTATTAATTATTCAGGGTCAGGCCATTGGTCCATCTTTCTCAGTACTGTAGACACTGGCCGGCAGTCAGGTTTTCAGCAGGAATCTCTCCCAGCCCTACCTGGGGATATCAGAGATTGAGCTTAGCACCTTTTACATGCAAAACGTATATTCTACTTACTGAGTAATAGCACTTCACCTGTTGTATTTGAACTCCCACAAACCTCTCCATGCTTCTACCTTTGTTTTGGGGGTTTTTTTAAACAACAACTCCCCAGGCATTTCTGAGGACAAGAATCTCTGCATCCCAGGAGTCTACTTTCGGCAGTTCCTCCCCGTCTCACCAAAGGTAATAATAACAACTCATCATCTTACTTTCCTCCCAGTGGGAGCTGCACTCAGAGCAGGATGAGTCCCAGGGGGTCTCGTTAAATCCGCATTCAGGTGCCTACGGTCCCCCGTGTTCTGTTGACTGGGTACCATTGTGTGTTTTCCATAATCCCATAAGAATTTCCCACTTGAACTGGTTTACTGCCACATCTAAACATGTTCCCCCTCCCATTCTTCACCCGAGTTTGTTTTTAAATACTTCTTATGCTGTGTAAATTTTCCATTTAAAAAATCCTGCAAGTGGCCAACTTTTGCCACACTTAAGAATAATCAGAAATTTTCTCGAATAATACCAATGGCTTGAGCCGTAACGAAGTTCATGAGAGGAATTTTTCGCGTCTTCTGTTACTTTCACCGAATCCGCAACGTATCTGTTACAGAGGGCCCTTAAAAATATCCATTATACAGAGGCCTCTTCTGCCCTCCCCAACTGCTGCCAGCCACCACCTGTTGGATCATTGCCCTGTGAAGTAGGTTAAGCTGAGAGTGTACCTTTGTCACAGTCACCCAGGAAACTTCATGGCAGAGCAGAGAATGGACTGATCTTCCCTGTCTTAAGTCCAAGAGCTTGACTGTTACACTGCAGAAGTTGTCCACACCGGCTCTAAATTAAACTTTCGGCTTTTTCCCTTTCTTTTTTAAAAGACCCTAAGATTTGTAATTGAATACACTGTTCCTACATATTCCAGCCCCATCTTTTTCTCTCCCGTTGCTCCACATGCAGGTGAAATTTGACCTTGTGGTTTCTGCTTTCTCACTCAACGAACTCCAAAGTTATGCTCAGAGAGTGGAGACCGTGCAGACACTCTGGAGAAAGACAGGTGGCTTTTTGGTAAGTGGACAAACAGGCTTACCCATCTGATACTGTGTTTCTCCCCATAAGTACGTGCAACTGAAGCAACCACATATACCTTCCCTGTTAACCTTGCCTTCCATTCTTCTGTTCCAGGGATGGGGAATAACTGGGTGTGGCCCATGCGGCCTCCCTACCCATCCTGCAGCATATCCTTGCCTCCTCTCTGCCCTCACTCCCTGTATTGTAGTAAGGCTTGGAGAAAGCTACATCTTTGGACCCTGCACACATATTTCACGCTCACCATAATTAGAGGTGAGGGTGTGTGGAGCTCCTATTGGCTCCAGTAAATGGAGGGGGATATGCAGTTTCTATGGGACACAGGTGGCGCTGTGAGTTAAACCACAGAGCCTAGGGCTTGCTGATCAGAAGGTCGGCAGTTCAAATCCCCGCGACGGGGTGAGCGCCCGTTGCTCAGTCCCTGCTCCTGCCAACCTAGCAGTTCGAAAGCGCGTCAAAGTGCAAGTAGATAAATAGGTACCGCTCCGGCGGGAAGGTAAATGGCGTTTCCGTGTGCTGCTCTGGTTCGCCAGAAGCGGCTTAGTCATGCTGGCCACATGACCTGGAAGCTGTACGGTGGCTCCCTCGGCCAATAAAGCGAGATAAGTGACGCAACCCCAGAGTCGGCCACGACTGGACCTAATGGTCAGGAGTCCCTTTACCTTTACTTATGCAATTTCTATCGTATCTGCAATTCTCTTTATTTCTCTAACTGTGACCTGGATTCCTCTGTACGTTGAATGAAAAAGGGTCTCCTGATTCTTAGGGCAACTCAGAGGAAACTCTGTGTACTGCTGTTCCTGGATAACCAAGTCAAGGCACTGAGAGAGCAGCAGAAAGTGGAGGCACATGCTTCCCCTATATAAAATCTTAATATTGTAAGCTCCCCAGGACAGGGATATCTTCTCATGTACTTGGCATAGTGCCTTGCCCACTGGTGGTGCTAACTTTCCCTTGCATTCCATGCACTGCAGAAGCCTGCTCTTGTTTGGGAATGGGGGGGGTGCTCAGCACCACCCAGTGTATAGCCTCTCCCTTGCCTTCATTTTTCCAGGTTCTGGTAGAGAACGGGACCAAAGAAGGTCATCAGATGCTCATGGAAGCCCGGGATCTTATATTAAAGGTGAGGCACTTCTCTGTGTTTGTGGCCTTTAAAGAAATGCATGCAGGCTATAAAATAGGAGTTGAAGGCCTTTTTAGACCGGTGAGCAAATGCTGGGGGTACAACCCCTGACTTCTTCCTGCTCCCCAGAGATAGAAGATGTGTGTGCGCGCATACACACAGCCTTTAAAAGTGCTGAGTGAGCAAGTGGGAATGAGAGTCATTCTCCCACCTTCCTCTTCCAGTTCTGCGTACTCTCTATGGGACAAAAGGTGATGGCCTCATAACCAAGGGGGTGCTGTAAGTGTGGGCACCAGAAGAAGACATCAAGGGTGCCATTACACCCATGGGTGTTGTGTTGGTGACCCCTGAAATAAAATGATTGTTTAAAAAAGGATATCGTGCCAGGAAGCACGTCAGCCTCTTTCTCTTAGACTGATGATTGCTTTACGTCTTCCCCAAAGTTTTTCTCTGTAGCGTGGGCTGTAATGAATGAGTTTAAGATTCATAATTTCCCTCTTGAAGACCTTTAACCCCAAACTCTGCTAATTAACAAAACTGCTCCAGATTGCCACTCTTATTTGCACAGATACTTAAAAATCCTATTTTAATTAAAGAAGGAAAGTTCATTCCCACCCACCCCATAATTGTAGCAGGTATTTAGGCTTGTCTCCATTTCAAATGGGCCTGAACTTCTAAACAAGTTGATGGGCCTGTTCCTGTGGTGGCTGCACCTGCTCGACCTCTGGCCCCTGTATTTTCCTCAATATTTAGCTTCCTTGCCCACGATCGAGGAAGGACTGTGAGAATGACATGTGTGACTGTTTAAATGAATTATGTTTATCTACACCCATCCATCTTCTTCTGTAGGGCACAGATGAAGTGGTTCGTGATCCCACAGAGCCTTCCGTTTTTGCCCCGGTGAGTTTTGAAATCTTCCTGAAGCTAGATTGAGTGAAAAGGAGCTGCTGCTGCTGCTGAATCCTGAGAAGAAGGAGGTCTTGTAGATGGTTCCTAGGGCCAGCAATTAGGTGATTTACCTGTTCTGGACAGAATTGTATTCCCCTCCCCCGAAAGGAACAGGTGCCTCATTTGGGAGTGATCCACAATCAGTCTTCATTGCTGAAGTGCTTAGGAGCATCTTTTACCATCTTCATCTGATTTGCCACATACTGTTGTTAACCTTCCTGTTGTTAACCTCAAGTCTGGACTACTGTAATGAACTGTATGTGGGCCTGCCCTTGAGGCTGGTCTGCAAGCTGCAGCTAGGTTGCTGAATGTGGTGCAGCATAGCTAATGCTCCTCTTGAGAATTGCACTGGCTGCCAGTATACAACAGAGCCAGGTGTAAGCTTCTTGTATTAACATAGAGGGCCCTGAGCGACTTTAGACCGGACTACTTGAGGAACCGTTTTCTCCCACATCGAGCTGCTCTGTCACAGAGATCAGATAGTGACGTACTGTTGATCAAGTTTTGCATTGCAGTAATTGGGATAGGGCATTTTCTGTTGTGACACCACCTCCAAGGAGGGAGCTGGTTAATGTCCCTTTGGCACATTCTGAAAACCTTCTACCCCATCTTCTGGCAACTGGAACCTATCTGTTTTGGTTTGAATATATTATTGTTCCTTGTTTTATATTGTATATGTTTTTTTATTGCTGTGATTTTTAACGGTGTTGCTGTACACCTGCCCTGTGATTTTGAATGAAAGCCAGTCTAGAAATGTTTTAAATGTGCAATATAAATAACAGTACCAAAACCGTCAAACAGATACATGCGAGTAGTGGGAAGCTAATATGTAGTTCAGATATAACCATCTCAGTATGATAAACCAAGAATGAACAACTTGATGCCCCCCAGATGTTGCTGAACTACAGCTCCCATCATCCTAGCCCATTTGCCATGTTGGCTGGGCTGATGTGTTTTGGGAGTCCCAACAATATCTGGAGGGCACCAACCCCTAAGGTAAAGCAAGGTCTCTTAGACTGAGAATGAGTGCTATTTCTGCAAATTCCCTCTACCCATCTCTTGTGTGTTTGAATTCAGTATTTGGGGGGCTTGTTAAACCACAATTTCCTGTTTCATCCTAACTGAAGCCTCGCTTGCAACCTTGGAAAAAATACTGTGGTTTGAAGTCTGTTTTAGTGGGTGGAACATAAACCACAGCTTCTAAATTGTACCAAGTGTGTAAGAAATGCAAGAGGTTTTGAAATGAGATGCAGGAAACAGGCTGTGCATTTTGCTTATTGGACTGAGATTGTTTCATCTGGACCATGTCTAATAAATTCTTCCACTTAGAGCAATGTGGAGTAGATAGGATGCGAAGGCTTGTTAATTTGGGGGGGCCTGTGGGCAAATTAGACTTTGGTTGTCTTCTATTCCCAGAGAGATAAATAACCCTACCATAACCTGAGACTAACAGATACTTTCTACCCTTTTTCTCTTATGCTCAGTGTCCGCACCATTTGCCATGCCCTCGTTTGTCGCCTGACCGTATCCTGCCATGTAACTTCACCCAGACGTATTTCCCGCTGCCTTTCAGTTGGGTGAGTTTCTGCTTATTCCACGTGCAATGCTTTTCCACGTTGTATGTTGATCAACCTCCTGTTGTGTTCAATTAGCTAGGGTTGCTTGTGTAGTTACAAGCAATAGGCTGGTTGGCTCAGCTTCCCTCATTTCCAATATAATTTAACTACGTTTTCCTACCCTATAGACTGCAGAAAAGCATACTGAGCCCTTTTATTAGTTGTCACCATTCATGCAGGCAGTTCCCCTGCACAGCGGGGGCACAAAACTATGACATAGCACACTTGAGAGCATGCACAGAGCAGAAAGCAAGAGGGGGAGGGGGCCAAATTGTGTCCTCACTCAGGGTGCCAATAAAAACCTGCTCACTTGTCCATGGTGATGTGTTTCATATTGTTTTTGTTACATAGAAGCTTTTCCCGTGAATGAATGATATGGGGCAAAGAGGCATGTTATTAGGCTCCATTAACAGCATCTGTCAAATACCCTGTCCCTCTCCCTTCACCTCTCACATCCTGGAGGATCAGGCCTGGGAAATGCTGGCACGCTGAACCGGATAGGGAGTTGGGCAGCTCAGTTAATCCACACCTGATTAAATATGAAGCCAACTTCAAGAGTTGGATTGCCCTTTAGCAAAGGCTGGGAAGCAAGTTAGTTAGTGAGGGCGGGAAGCTGTATTCTTCAGAGATCCATTTTCCCCTTCCCAACCTTCTGTGTCTTCCTCCAGAACCCACCAAAGAAGGAGGAGAAATTCTCATACCTGATCCTACGCAGAGGATCGGGGGAACTGGAGCAGCCCTGGCCTCGGATCACAAAGCCTGTCCTTTGTCGTACCCGCCATGTCCACGTCCACCTGTGCTGTCCCGATGGCAGCCTTCAGCACGCAGTGATTACTTCAAAGAAACACAGCAGGTACAGCATCTCTTCTCCCGAAGGTGGGAGGAGCCTTGGTTCTAGACTCTCATTCATTCTCTGGTGGCGCATTGGGTGTAGACTTTCCCCCTACTTCTAATATTTTTATTTTATTTCAAGATTCAAAGTTATACTTTGTCACTCAGCAGTTATAATCCTATTCCACTTTGATTCTCTGGACAAAGTAACTGCAAGAATGATCAAGGCACCGGAGTAACTTCCCTTTGAGAAAGATTATATCATTTGAGGCTTTTAGCTTAGAAAAATTAGCCGGTAAAGTGTCTGTTTGTGTGTAGCACAATAGAGGTTTGTAATATTGTGTGTGGTGTGGAGTTATGTAAACAGGGAAAGGTTTTTACACCCTCTCTCGTGTAGGGATCATCTTCACCCATCATTCTCTCCTACAGGGATATTTACAGATGTGCCCGGAACTGTGAATGTGGCGACCGCCTCCCTGTTTTGAACCTGGATAGCGAGCCAGACTCGGGAGAAGAGAGAGGCGACACGAATGAAGATCACAGTTGATGGGAGCTCTGTACAGCCACCCTCCTCATCCCAGCATATACCACATCCTCTAAGAGACATCTTGCATCAGATTGGCTTACAAATGCTAGATGGCTTTCCAGAATCCATGAGCTGGTTGGATAAACTGGTGCCACAAGTCACATTTCCAGGCCTTCCTGGCCTGGTGCTGGAACTGTGGGATCTTAGAGAGCAGAAGGTTTCAGTAAGCGTCAGGCAGTTTTATATCAGTGTTAAACATACGGAAGTTGTTCCTGCTCCTTGGAGACACACTGCGCATGTATTTAATGTAGATCTGTTTTTGCTGTGGTCTTACCTGGCTGCATATTTATTCATAAACTCCAAAGAGTCATTTTCTACTTAACCAGGGGTGCTTGGCTAGTCTATAGTCTCCGTCCGAGATGTGCAGATTGCAGGCTGAAAACAAAACATCAAGCTCTCTGGTGTGTCTGTTTCTGCTGCTACCCCTTTTCAGGTGGTAGGGTGTACAGGGTTGAACCTTTAAATCCTTCCCCTCTTCTCACTAAAATCTATCTGTTCAAGACCCCTTTATTGTGGGGCAGGATAGCTCCAAACCTTCTCCCCGGTATTGTATTCGTAGGAGGAATGTTACGGGAGAAAACTTCCAGAAAAGTATTGCAAAGTGCTTCTGCTTGTTTGTCCTAGTTCTTAGGTAATGTCCCTGTTTGAAGGGACTGAGTAAACCTGTTAGTGCAGTTACTCTCATAGGAACCTAGTAGGAGGCTTAATGCAGCTGGACTGCATGGGAAGCCTTGCCTATGCATGGGGAACCTGTGAGTCTCTGGAGATTAGACTTCCATCGGCCTCCCATGGTCAGGGATGATGGGGGTGGTTGTCCAGCACTATCTGGACCACCCTAGACAAGCCACCTTTAGGCTGGGAGGAGCTGCCTCTGGGGCTTAGTGCAGATGAATTTCTCCTTTAGAACGTGGACAGTCAGGTTGGATAAAGAATGCCAAAGCAGCAGAGATCCTTTCCCTTTCTTTCAAGGCAGGCTCATGGGTGGAAGAATGTGGTTCTAAATGGAATTCGTGGGGGTGAGCCTAAAACGAGGAGCTGGTAGATCTCTAGTTTTGGTTCAGGGCTGAAGGGTGTGATCTTGACTCTTGGTTTCATTCTCAGCTCTGGAATTAGAGGTTTAAAATAGGGCTAGGAGGGATCCTGGGTTCAGTTCCTTGTTTTGGAATTGGGGCAGAGAGTGGAGAAGAGCCAAGTGTGTGGGAGCTGGGATTCCTGAGGTGTGCAAACAACTCTAGGATGAGTGCTGGAATTAATGTATTATTAGGTGATTTAATAAATAAATAAATCCTGTCTGCTATGGTGTTAACGCTCCCAAAGTGGCTTAGCAACAGATAATAAAATATAACAAAGTTTGTATAGAGCAAGAACATTGAAGTAAGAGCAGCAGGCTGCACAGATGTTACTGGCCCAGATATGGAAAGAAGACAAAGTTCCCACCAGAGTGGCAGATGAAGTTAATGGACTATGCTGAAATGGCTAAAATGACTGGAAGAGTCAGAAATCAGGAAGACCAAAACTTTAACAAGGAATGGGGGAAATTTATAACTTAGCTTAAGGACTATTGTAAACAGTTAAACTTGTTAGTAGGATTGAAATTATCACTTGCAGTTTAAGGTTGAATTCTGGACATAATGGAAGAGGTTTTTGGATTATCATAAAAGAAGCGGGAGGAAAGGATTAATAACAGGGCCCATAAAGAGGAGGATGGAAGTCCTTGGAATCTTGTTTTTGTGATACATTTCTGTAAGATTTTAATTTGAAAAACCAAATAAATTTTATTAAAAAAATAAAGTAAGAGCAGCAGATGTAGTGTGATAAAATTAAAAGGATACAGGCACAGTATCGTAAAATTATTACAAACCAAACTGGAATTGAACTCAGTTTTTAAGGCTCTTGTAAACATTAAGGTTTCATGCTTATCTCCCACAGCTGGAGGGTGTGTGTGTATGAGTGAATACAATGAAGTCCCTGTCCATGGTACTTACTGTCGTTAAAGGTCTCAGCAGTAGACCAGAGAAGAGCACCAGGGTTAAGGTTCAGGCAGGTACAGATGAATGTGGATGGTCCTTCAGGTAGCTGGTTCCAAACCATACAGGGCTTCTTAGATTACTACTGCCCTGCTGAAGTGTCCAGTTCTGGGCACCACAATTCAAGAAGGACACTGACAAACTGGAACGTGTCCAGAGGAGGGCAACCAAAATGGTCAAACGCCTGGAAACGATGCCTTATGAGGAACGGCTAAGGGAGCTGGGCATGTTTAGCCTGGAGAAGAGGAGGTTAAGGGGTGATATGATAGCCATGTTCAAATATATTAAAGGATGTCACATAGAGGAGGGAGAAAGGTTGTTTTCTGCTGCTCCAGAGAAGCGGACACGGAGCAATGGATCCAAGCTACAAGAAAGAAGATTCCACCTAAACATTAGGAAGAACTTCCTGACAGTAAGAGCTGTTCGACAGTGGAATTTGCTGCCAAGGAGTGTGGTGGAGTCTCCTTCTTTGGAGGTCTTTAAGCAGAGGCTTGACAACCATATGTCAGGAGTGCTCTGATGGTGTTTCCTGCTTGGCAGGGGGTTGGACTCGATGGCCCTTGTGGTCTCTTCCAACTCTATGATTCTGTGATTCTAAGCTAAGGAGGTCTGGTCAGTGCCTGGGTGGCTGACGACTGCTTTGGGTTTCATGATGGGGAAAATGAGCTATAACAGAGTATTAAAGTAACATTTCACTCCTGCTTGCCAAGTCCAGCTTTTCAGCACTTCCTGCCTTGGGTGAAGCAGATGATCTTGGTTCTTTGCTCGAGATTCACAGCCCATGTGCCGGAGTTTCTTTAGGAAGGATCCCGAGACTCTGGAATGTGCAAGTGCCCCACTGACTCAGGTTGCATTCCTGGGCATCCTTTATAAAACCCGCTAACTCTCATCACTAGGGCATACTGCAGAGTTCCAATCTTCTGAGCCAAGCAGATGGAAGAGGCAGCTATGCTTTCATGCGCCACCAGGGGGAAGTCTATGATCCTGCTTCTGAATTCTATCAGAAGAGCTTGGCTACAAGGCCAGGCTCATATTTTAAGGCCCATTAAAATAAGGGCAGGCTTCATTCTCATTGCGGAGTGAGTGATCTGAGAAAAAGGTGCATGGACCAGAGAGCTTCATTCAGCTGGTCGTTGGGAAGAGTGCAGAACAGTCTGTAATACCTGTACTGGGCCTTGCCAGGTGTTCGGATCCCAGCTGCTAAGGCAGCCTGGAATTGCATTGTGGGAAAATGACACCCTCCCAGTATCACTGGTCCCTGGTGTGTCAGGATGAAGGGAGGCCTCTGGATCTTGTGACTGGCTCTAGGTCAGAGTGAGCGAATGTAGCTCTAGCAGTCTGCACCTGCATTTAGAGCTGGGAATGCACCATTTCAAAAACCCTGCAGAGCCCATGCCAACCACTGAAGTCAACCCCAAATCATTACATTTTATATCCCATCTTTCTTATATGCAGTTGCCACACAAAGGATTTCTTGCTGGTCTGTTCTCTGGGCACCAACTAGTCTCAAACCTACTCGCATCACTGAGACGTTTGCATCCTGTATTCTGCATCATGTAGACCACAGATGTGTTACAAAAGGAGGGACAACTCAGAATACCTCTGCTTGCAAATTCTATAATGTGAACAGAGTTCCAGAACCCCCTCCCATCCAGACTTCCCTGGTTCAGCTCATGATTTGAGCATGGGAAAAATTCCACCACCCACTGCCATTTCCCACTCTGGAACACAGGTAGATTCCTCATACTAAGCCAAGAGGAGGGGGGAAAAAATCAATCTAGCTCAGTATTTGACTATAGTTATTTCCCGCTTGGACTACTGCAGGGGTCAGCAAACTTTTTCATCAGGGGACTGGTCCACTGTCCCTCAGACCTTGTGGGGGGCCAGACTATATTTTGAAAAAAATATATATGAATGAATTTCTGTGCCCCACAAATAACCCAGAGATTCATTTTAAATAAAAGGACACATTCTACTCATGTAAAAACATGCTGATTCCCGGACCGCCCACGGGCCAGATTTAGAAGGGGATTGAGCTGGATCCGGCCCCCAGGCCTTAGTTTGCCTACCCATGGACTACTGCAATGCACTCTACGTGGAGCTACCTTTGAAGGTGGCCCAGAAACTACAAGTAATCCAGAATGTGGCAGCTAGACTGGTGACTGGGAGCAGCTGTCAAAACCATATTACACCTGTCCTGAAAGACCTGCATTGGCTCCCAGTACATCTCTGAGCACAATTCAAAGTGCCGTGGTAGTGATGACCTTTAAAGCCCTAAACAGCCTTGGCCCAGTATACCTGAATAAGCATCTCCACCTCCATCGTTCAGCCCAGACACTGAGGTTCAGCTCTGAGGTTCCCTCCCTGCAAGAAGTGAGGTTGCAGGGAACTAGGCAGAGGGCCTTCTCGGTAGTGGCGCCCGCCCTGTGGAACGCCCTCCCATCAGATGTCAAGGAAATAAACAACTATCTGACTTTTAGAAGACATCTGAAGGCAGCCCTGTTTAGGGAAGTTTTAATGTTATATCGCTTTATTATTAATAATATTATTAATATTATTATTAGTAGTAGTAGTAATACTCTGTTGGGAGCCGCCCAGAGTAGTTGGGGAAAGGAGAGGCCTCCCTCCATCCTAGCATACCAGGGGCCAGTGATGCTAGGAGGGTATAATTTCTTCCCTGGATGTTGACCTTCCAACTTTACCAAACAGGTTTACTGAGTCTATATATTCGAAATGTGGTTTTGTGGAATTTAGAATGACGCCCAGAAGTAGCAATTTCCGTCACAAAGAAACCCTTACATGTTTTTTTTTTTCATTACCACTTCAGTTCACTTCCTTGTTTTTAGAATGTCTTTTCCATCTATTGCAAAGTTGTGCAATAGCAGGGAAAATCGTTTCCAAAAAAACCCCATGCATTGTTATGCTACTCCTTGTTGTTGTGCAGTTTGCGGAATAGGAAGAACTTTTGAAAAACTGAAAATCCCGGGGGCAGGAAGGACAGAATGGTGACTTAATACAAGGGGGGAGGAAACCTCCAGTCCTCCAGATGTTGCACAACAACTCCCATCATCCCTGACCTTTTGCTGTGGTGGCTGGAACTGATGGGAGTTGGTAGCCCAATAACATCAAGAAGCCCAGTCTCTCTCTCTCTCTCTCTCTCTCTCTCTCTCTCTCTCTCTCACACACACACACACACACACACACACCAAATGTCAAAGGAAATCACTACTTTTCATGTGCAATGTTAAAATCGGCAAAGGGTCCCCCCCCTATTTCATGTCCTGAAACCGATGATTGTGTATTTCAAAAAACAATAATATAAATAAATCTATTCCAGATACAGTTGCTTTTCTGCTATAAGGCTTTCTTACAATTGCTTTTCTGCTATAAGGGGCAATATTTGCTTCAAGCAAATGGCTTGTGGCTATGTTTTCTTTAGTGCTAGGTCAGTGCGCATGCCTGCAGTCCGTTCTGACATTCACAGTTCCTGCCCGTAGAAAAATAGAGCAGTGCTGGGAGAACCCCATTTTTCTCTCCTACTCTCAAGCCTGTCTCATTCCAGCCTTAATCTCACCTGCTGGTGCTGTTGAGAGCCAAAGGACTTGGGTGCAAAAAACGTGAGCCTCTGGTCTCCACTTGAGAGTCCTTTTGTAGATTTGTTTCCTTGGCTTCAGACAGTGGAGGAAAAGTCCTGTGTTTTTCTTAGCTGTGGTGGAGTAATGAGGTAGCTAATGTAGCAATCCAAACTTGTTGGTTTGCTCTCAATGAAACCAAGTTTGAAAAGCGAAGGCTCTTGGGTGCGGCTCCAGCCAGCCTGCCAAACCAGTCTTGGAGCTGGCAGGCAAAATAAAGGCAGGTGGGATAGCCTAGTTAGCTCCAGTCAAAATCGGCATGAAGGGTCTTTATCTTGAACTGTGTCAGTATCTTGAATAGCTCAGGCTCCTTGACTAAAGTTGCCTCATTTGGTTAATTATTGCATAACCTCGACAGAATAGATCTTAATGATTTAGTACAAGGGTGGGGGTTCTGTAGCCCAACTATTGCTTGACTCCCAGCTCCCAGCAGCCTCAACCTGCATGAAATCTTGCTGCTCCAAATTTACAGAGCCACCAAAAGGCAGAGTAGAAGGGGGGGGGGAATCTAAGATGGGCCAGATACCAAATTCACAGCCCTGCCAGTCTTAACACCATTCTTGCAGAAGAGGGATACACTGTCCATTTCTGTCCTGTGGGTTCTTAGGGGAGGAACATTTCCTATATTAGCTCCAGGACAGGTGTAGTTAGTCTCTGGTTTCTTCTCAGGGAGGGAGTTTTGTAAGCCTCCCTCAGTCAATTCCAAGGTGTGCCCCTTTCTTCCTCTCCTTTGTGCCATCAGAGCAGTGGGGGAAGAAAAGGGATGGTCTTGGAGCCAGAATAAGGGGGCCTCTGAGGGTGGGTCTCCTTGAGTGGGCAGAAGTGGGCCCCTGTTTCTTTCTACCCCCTGCCCCCAGTGTAGGTGCTCAACACCATAGGAGACAGCTGCCCAGCAGCAGCGGGGAATAATAAAACCAAAAGCCCAGAATTCACACACCCCCAACTGATCAGTATTCAGAAGGGCCCAAGAGCATCTGTCCAGCCCAATCTACATGAGTAAAGCTGACCGAAAGTCCAGAGGTAGCATTATTATCAATTTATGATGGGGTGGAAGGTTCGCAGGCTATGAAGGACTTGCTCACAAATTTATTGACAGCTGCACGAAGTATTATAGTTAGGAAGTGGAAGGGGTAAGCATAATACAAAATGGAAGAATGATTTAAAGGGGTGTGGGATATAGCTATTAATGATAAATTAACATGTGCCATTAAGGTAAGACAGGGAATACGCGGGAGAAATGATTTTGAGGAGATATGGAGGGTGTTTGTAGAATTTGTACTGTTAAAACAGAAAGGGGCCAAACCATCACAAGAGGTGTTGAAATTTTGGGGGGGTGGGTAGTTAACAATGGAGTGGTTTCAGTGGTGAGGTGCACATTTTTATTCTTATTTATTTATGATTATGACTTTGTCAAAATAAAATAATAAATAAAATAAAAATGAACAACCTACATGAATTCATTGGCAGAGGCAGATGGTCAAGTGTCTTGCTTAGCAGAGAGGGAGATTTGCTGTATTCTGTGGCCCCTGGGCTACCCTGCCAAGGCTCATAAGATTGTGCCTTGAGGTTTTTTGCAATGTTTTGTGCTTGTTTCCCCTCTCTTCCCCCTTATCCACATCTGAAGCAAAACGTGAAAGGTGCAGCTATTGAGACCCACGGACTTGTTAGCCTTGACCTGCCAGCTGGAAAACAATCTTCAGCTAGATCAATAGACTCCCGTTTTTTAATGAGCATTTCTTATCGAGAATTCGAGGTGGAGCCCTCGACTGTGGCTGCTATGGCCCAGTGACCTTAAAATTAATGACGAAACGATCGCTTGCAGATTGTTTATTGTAAATGAAATTACGCGTTTGCATAATGAAGGGGAGGGGATGGGATGGGACAACACCAAAGTGGGCGGGCGGCTTTCTGGAGTATCGGGGTGATTACTCACTCCCTAGAAGGCGGCTAGGATTAGACTGAGGTTGGATGGAAGCAGGAATCTGATGAGGGAGGTAGAAAAGAGAAGGAAGGAAGGTGGAATGCAAGAGAGAACATCTGCAGGACAAGAGACCAGCAAGCTAGATCAATGAGGGAAATAGCAGAGGGTAAGGAACAAGGGAACAAGGTGGGGAGTAGAAGGCTCCATGAAATATATGTAGAAGGCAGAGGCTGAAGACAGCACCATACACCCGACTGCTGCTGGAACATCTAGTTGCTTTTGATCTTGCTATATATGGATGCTCAATTCATGAAGACTCCATAGTGTGAGGCTCTCTTCCTACACTTTCCCCCACTCATACTTCCAAAGGGGAGAGCTTTACTGCACCAGAAGAGTGTGAAGAGAGGTGGACATCTCTGTTTGGGTCTAGCTACTAACGCTCATAAGACGTTTTGGAATCAGACTGGCCCGAAAAGTGTCCAGAGATACGACGGATAAGCCTTTGCCTCTCCTCCCGGTGTGATTTTCCCTACCCTACGCTGCAGAGATGGATCAATTGTTGGAGGTCAAGATCGGCTGCCTGGCAGGTCTGCTGGTGGTCACACTCATTTGTGGCCTCATCCCGGCGCAGGTTAGATGGTTCCAGAGCAACATGGCCAGAGGTGAGCAGTTGGTGGAAGGGATTGGAGTGGGTATGGCCTGATCTTCAGAGGGGCTTGATGCAATGTGACTATTAGAACTTGTGCAGGAGTGCAAATACTGTGCTGTGCAACACCAGGAAGTCTTGAGACCTCAGCTTTGTTGTTAACTCTCTAGGTGGCCATATATTGAGGTGGGTCCCTCTTTACCACTCTTGATCTTTCTGGTGAATCAATGCTCACATGTTCCTTTTACAGATTAGCATTCCTTCTACTTCCACACCCAGAATAAGTAAACAGGGCTTAAGCAAGCTGAACAAGCAAATTGGCTCTGTTAAAAAACACTACATTTCATTGGGCAAAAAAGCTCTATCCATGGTGCTGGAACTGAAAGGGTGCTTTACACCTCCAGATTATTTTTTTGATGCTGGTGGGCCTTGAACTCTTGAGCATGCACTGAATTCTGAGCATGCAGGTGTTACTCTCCTTTATTAGTAGTATTAGTATTGATTAGTATCCTGCCTCTATGCAAGGTGGCTTACATTAAGATATATATATTAAAGACATGGATTGGCAGCCTCGTCTCTGTTTGACAAACTCTACATCTGACATAATCCTTCCTATTCCACCCTGCATCTCTTCTAGGGAAGCATCGGCGCATCCTCAGTTTCATAGGCTGTTTTGCTGCCGGAGTGTTCCTTGGGGCCTGCATTATGCACATGGTGGCCGACGCACTGGGAGACATCCAGGAGGAACTAAAAAAGAGACGGCAGCAGGTGAGTGCCATTGCAGCAGTCTCTTAAATCTGAATTCCATTTGCAATGAATTTGGATGGGCCACAGCTTGGTGGAACAACATCTGCTTTATATGCAGAAAGTCTGAACTTCAGTACATAGCATCTTCAGTTAAAACAAGATCATGGGAGATACCACTGTCTGAGACCCTGGAGGGTCACTGCCAGTCAGAGCAGACCGGTGTTCTTCAACCTTGAGTCCCTATACGTTGTTGGGGGAGACAGTACTGGACAAGCTTAAACCAGTGTCCTGGCTCTGACCTTGGCTGAATTGTACAACTGGACTTCAGTGTTCCATGTTTTAGTAAATAACTGTTTGGACCAATGTAACCCACTGTACATGGTGCAGCCTTTGAAGATGGCATGGAAATGTCGACACAGAACATGGTACCAAAAATCTGAATGGAACTGGCTATTATAAACATATTGCACAAGTTTTGTTTGGGTTGTGTGTGGGGTTTTTGTTTTGTTTGCTTGCTTGCTTTCACTGCTTCATCTGACTTGTCCAATTCAAAATACTGGGTTTTTTTCTAACCTATAAAGCTGGCTTAAGACCTAAAAGGTCACATCTTCCTAGATGTACCTCCTTTTATCATAAGGTCATGAATAGAGTCCCTTCTTCTAAAAGTGCCTGCACACTATGAAGTGAACTACTGTCCATAAACGCTTATGCCAGGGGTTCCTAAACTGTGATCCAAGGACCACCCATGGTCCACGAGCTTCATTCAGGTGCTCCGTGGTGTATATGTATAAATGCAATCAGAAATCACAGCACAGCATAACTGCTACAACAGGCAGAAAAATCATTAAGTAGTCCATCAAGACCACCAGCAATTTTCAAGTGGTCCAAGGAGGGGGAAGTTTGGGAACCACAAGCTTATGCCATAATAAATTTAAGACTCACTCATTTTGCTACAAGAGATTAACACAGCCACCCCTTTGGAAATTGTTCTAATAATTAGGGGTACTGTTGCACTGGGATTGGGAAAGCAGCAACAAGAGGCCTTAGAATGAATGAATGAATGAATGAATGAATGAATGAATGAATAATAGATAGATAGATGATAGATAGATGATAGATAGATAGATGATAGATAGATAGATAGATAGATAGATAGATAGATAGATAGATAGATAAAGTTTGTGGCATGCAAAAGAAGTTCATGGTTCCAAAATTTGACAGATCTTCAATATCTGAGCTCCCACTGCTTGAATAGGGAGGAAACTTGATTCCACCACCATGATAGCCAATGACTGTGAACCATTCTTGTCCTTAGAATGTTTCCAACTCAGCTGTTTGTTTGTTTCTTTTCCCCCAGGGAGCTTCTATGCATAAGCAGAACGGCACCTCTGAAGGTGATGATGATTCTGAGGTATGTTTCCCCTTGTTTGAACACTGTTGTTCCCCCACCTTTGAGATTGCTGATCAGGTTAGCTTTGGATAGGCACGAGCTGCCATTGTGATCAATTATGGATTATTTATTTTGGTACCTTGGGTATTGGCAGGGGAGTTGAAAAAGCTTTTTATCCATCTTCTGACTCTCCTCCAGGGAATGGGGCTGTGAATTTGGGTGCAGGATCCACACAGTCAAGGATTTTGTTTTCTAGTCAGCTGCAAAAGGCTCTCAAATTTTGCAAGAGTGTATGGGGGTGAGATGGTTGATTAAGATCTCAGGCTTGGCCTCTGCATATTTCACAATCTTTTAATGACTGTTCTAATCTTGCTTGGCTCAGGTCTTGGTTTTGGTTACTTATTTAAGGATCTGTGAACAGAACCATAACAAACCTTTTAAAACATCTACCTTGACTGGTACACTCTCTTGTATCTGAAGAAGTGTGCATGCACACGAAAGCTCATACCAAGAACTAACTTAGTTGGTCTTTAAGGTGCTACTGGAAGGAATTTTTTTATTTTGTAAAATTTTGTTATGGTTGTAGTTGTGTTTGCATTATTTGCCTCCTGCGGTGAGGAGTTTCTTCCTGCTGTGAGGAGTTTCTGTGAGGAGACACCTGAAGGCAGCTCTGTTTAGGAAAGTTTTTAATATTTAATGCTGTATTGTTTTTAACACTTGATTGGAAGCCGCCCAGAGTGGCTGGGGAAACTCAGCCAGATGGGCAGGGTATAAATAAATTATTATTATTATTATTATTATTATTATTATTATTATTATTATTATTATTATATCTGGAGAGCAAGATACAAAGGCATATCTGTCTGTCTGTCTGTCTATCCATCTATGAAGAAAATAGAATGGGGATGCAGGTGGCGCTGGCTGATCAGAAGGTCGCCAGTTCAAATCCATGCAATGGGGTGAGCTCCTGTTGCTCTGTCCCAGCTCCTGCCAACCTAGCAGTTCGAAAGCAAGCCAGTTCAAGTAGATAAATAGGTACCGGTCCGGCGGGAAGGTAAATGGCATTTCCATGCGCTCTGGGTTTTGTCATGGTATTTCTTTGCACCAGAAGCAGTTTAGTCATGCTAGCCACGTGGCCTGGAAAGCTGTCTGTGGACAAACGCCAACTCCCTCGGCCTGAAAGCAAGATGAGCGCCATAGGCCCATAGTTGCTTGTGACCAAACTTAACCATCCTGGGGTCCTTTACCTTTACCTTACACTTCCTAGGCACAGATCTGAGCCATTCTCCTCTTGCCTCACTTCTTTCCTAGGGAAAACCCACTATTTGTTTTGCTCCAGCTGAATGCAAAGGAAAGCAGCAGAGCAGCAGCGGGACAAGAAGAAGTGTGGAAAATCACTTTGTCACTCCAATGTCATACTCAACTAGCTCCTTCTTATTAATGGGGGAGGGGGATATAGAGTCAATGGAATAAAATAGTTCCCATCTTGCAGATACAGTGGTACCTCTAGTTACGAACTTAATTCATTCTGGAGGTCTGTTATTAACCTGAAACTTAACGTTCTTAACCTTAAACTTAACGTTCTTAACCTGAAACTGTTCCCTTGACCTGAAAGTAAGATGAGCGCCACACCCCATAGTCACCTTTGCCTGGACTTAACCGTCCAGGGGTCCTTTACCTTTTTACCCTTTCTTTTTCTTTTTTGACCTGCCAGCTTACTGGGCAAGTCACTAGCTCTCAGTTCAGCCTGGCTCACAGGGTTGTTGCTATATCTATCTATCTATCTATCTATCTATCTATCTATCTATCTATCTATCATCTATCTATCATCTGTCATTTGTATATTGCCCTTCATTCATCCGAAGATCACAAGGTCGTATGCAACATATTATTAGGGTAATATGGAAAGGGAGGAGAGTATGCCACCTTGAACTCTTTGAGGGAAGGAATGGATACAAATATGAAAAACAAATTTAAAAGGGGTTGCCGTCGTGTACCTGATTGTGAGAACACAGCCAGTTCTGATACATTACCAAACGGTGAGCTGAAACACATTTTATTGTATTGTATTTTACTTTGTTATTTATTTGCATTTATATCCCATTTTTCTTCCAAAGAGCTTATAGTGGTGTACGTTTTTATCCCCCCCCCCCCAGCTCTCCATTTTATCATTGCAAGAACTCTGTGAGGTTGATTAGGCTGAAAGGCTATCTCTAGACTTTTTGCCCAGGTGTGGATTTGAACCCTGCACCACCCTGCTTCTATTTTTCACACCTCTCTTTCCAAACTCAAGTATTGTGAGCACCTTTTTTTCCTCCCTTCAGGGAGGTGCTGTTGCAATCGAAGACTAAGAACCCTGCCAAGACAACCTTGTTCCAGTTGAGAAATCCTACGGTGGCCCTTGATTGCCACCTGGTGGTGCAACTTTAATTTTAAAAAAACCCCAGGAACCATGGAAAGCTCTTTGAAGACTTGAGCACCTCTTAGGGTTTAGATAAAGTCCCTGGGTAAATGAATAGAAGAGCAATAAACAACACCTGGTTTTATAAATCACACATGTGCAGAAACTGCACCATAAATAGCGCCCCCAAAAAACATTTTAAAATGGTATAGGAGGTCAATCAGATCAACCAATGGCCTGGTTAAAAAGGAACGTATTTGCCTGGTGCCTAAAGGTGTATAATGAAGACGGGGAGAGGTTTTTACACCCTCATCTGGTCCATCCAGTGAAGCTGAATGTTGGAAGATTCAGAATAGGCAAAAAAAAGTATTCACATAGTATTTTTATTTATTATTTTATTTTATTTTATTTTATTTTATTTTATTTTATTTTATTTTATTTCTATACCGCCCTATACCCAGGGGTCTCGCAGCAGTTCACAGAATAAAATCAAGATATAAAACCACAAAATACATAATGAAAATAAAAAGGACAACCCAATAGCCCTTCCCTCCCCCTCGCCGCCACAAAAACACAAACACATTTTTAAAGGGCTTAGGATGTCAATCAGATCAACCAAAGGCCTGGTTAAAAAGGAATGTTTTTGCCTGGCGCCTAAAGGTGTATAACGAAGGTGTCAGGCAAACTTCCCTGGGGAGAGCATTCCACAGACGGGGAGCCACTTCAGAAAAGGCCCGTTCTCGTGTTGCCACCCTCCAGACCTCTCAAGGAGGAGGCACACGAAGAAAGGCCTCAGAAGATGATCTCAGGGTCCAAGTACGTTCATATGGAAAGAGGCGGTCCTTGAGGTATTGCAGCACTGAGCCGTTTACTGTAGCTCTGTGCATAGCTGTCAACTTTTCCCTTTTCTTGCAAGGGGTACTATTCGGAATAAGGGAATTTCCCTTTAAAAAGGGGAAACGTTGACAGCTATGGCTCTGTGGCAGCGGGGAATAGGGGTCTCCTAACAACTCTCAGCACCCATAATAAGCTCCACTTCCTAGGATTATTTGAGGGGAGCCATGATTATTTAAAGGGGTATGATACTGCTTGAAATGGACACTGCAGATGGGGCCTTAACTCATGTCCAACTCTTTCTCTCCTCCCATGGCAGATGTACCCATTTGGGGAGCTCGTCATCTCAGCTGGCTTCTTCCTGGTGTTCCTCATTGAGAGCGTGGTGCTCCATTGTTGCCCCAAGGCTGTGCACTCCCACGGCGACCACAACACCGAAGAGGATCACAAGGACCCGCCGGAATCCCACAGCTCTTTCCGGGCGTTCGTGCTCTTCCTCTCGCTCTCCTTCCACTCGGTCTTTGAGGGCCTCGCCATCGGCGTCCAAAAGCAGGAGACGGCCGCCATTCAGCTTTGCCTGGCGGTGCTGATCCACAAGGCCATTGTGGTCTTCAGCCTGGCTTTGAAGTTGGTGCAGAGCGGCACGCCGGCCCGGTGGAGGTTGCTGTACTTGGTGGTGTTTGCTCTGATGTCTCCCGCTGGCATCGGTGTGGGCATTGGTGTCTCCCTTTACAACAGTGACGGGACCAGCCTGGCTCAGGCTTTGTTGGAAGGGGTGGCTGCAGGGACCTTTCTCTACGTCACCTTCCTGGAGATCCTCCCCTACGAGCTGCGCTCGCACGAAAGCCCCCTGACCAAGTTCTTCTTCATTGGACTGGGCTTCTCCATCATGGCCATCATTGCCATTTGGGCATGAAAGAGTGGCTCTTCTATGTTCTCCATGAAAGCCCATCACAACGGCACTCATAGACTCCTCTCTTTCCAGAACCTCCTCTTATCAGCCATGAGGGCCCTCACCTCGGGTGGTGCTAGATATACACATATGTACTAAGTGAAGGGAAATAACCAGCAACCCACATGGACGAAAATGCAAGATATGTGAAGCAATGGAGCCTGAGCGACAAATATATCATTTTTAGCTTTACTCCCTGAACTAATGGAAATCCACAACCATCAGCACAATATCCTAGCGGCAGTGATAATTAATGCAGCCAGGAGACTTAACACAAGCAATGGCATCTCTTCTTTCAATCGTCGTGAAAGACTAAATGTACAGTATGTAGGGTCTACCTGCAAGGAACTCCGGAACAAGTAGGATATTGGCTAAGGGGTAAATGGGACATTTTAAAAGAGGCTGTTGGGTTTTGTGTATGTGGATGGAAATATACACTGAGTTGTTTTGTTTTGTTTTGTTTTGTTTTGTTTTGTTTTGTTTTGTTTTGTTTTGTTTTGTTTTGTTTTGTTACCCTTTTGTCTGTCTTCGGGGAATGTATGTGTCCGAAGGATGTTCCTACATGCGTGAGGAAGGTGTGTGTGTGAGAGAGAGGGGGGGGGGAGTATCCCATGTGAGGTGTGTGTGTGTGTGTGTGTTTGATGGTGTCCTGGTTCTCACTGCTAGATGTATGTTTTGTGGATGTGGATGGAAATATACACTCAGTGTTTTGTTTTGTTTTGTTTTGTTTTGTTTTGTTTTGTTTTGTTTTGTTTTGTTTTGTTTTGTTTTGTTTTGTTTTGTTTTGTTTTGTTACTCTTTTGTCTGTCTTTGGGGAAGGTATGTGTGCGAAGGATGTTCCTACATGTGTGAGGAAGAGTGTGTGTGTGAGTAGCGACTCCTGAATTGAATTTTAAAATCTTAAAACTCGAAACCTGGTCATAAATATAAGCACCAACTCTGAGAATTGGCCATATTTTTACTGCTACTTCTAGCACAATATTACTCTTAATGTCATATTTTATAAATTGTTTCCTGGCCATTGACCGTATTAAAGATATTTGATTTGATTTGATTTGATTTGTGAGGGGGGGAGTATCCCATGTGGTGTGTGTGTGTTTTTGATGGTGTCCTGGCTCTCACTGCTAGATGAAGAACTCAAACTTCCATCTTAGTTTCTACCAAAGGCTTAAAAGTTTAGATCAGAATATTATGTAGGTCAGTTTTCAAGTCATAGAAACCAGTGGGTGCATAAGAGGTTAGAAATAATGGCTAAGCACAAGTGACATGCCCTCTGTGCTCTACTTTTGAAGGTGCTATTGGTGTGGCAGTTGTCCCAAATCTTGGAACTTGACTTTCAAATGAGCCCTCATCCAAATGATTATGCCAGGCATGCTTTTGCTGCTGCTGACAGCACCGCATCCTTTGAGATGGTAGTGGACTCAAGAGTCTGCTTGGCATCCAACTTATTCCCAGCAGGAAATTTAAACTTGGCTTTAAAGGCTTTAAACTTGGGATAGTCAATGTTTTGGGGGCAGGGTGCTTTTCTAACAGCCCAACAGCCCCCTACCCCACCTGCCTATGAGGCTCAGTAAGGCAGTCAGCTGGGAGGGGTACTGCCACCGCTGCACACACCCCCATCCCCTACCGTCTGCTCCTCTCCAGCCTCCTTTTGCTCCCCGTGTAGCCTCCAGGCAGCAGGTGTAGAGGAGGCGATGTGTATGTGGCCATTTTCAATTTTGACTAGAGTGGCAAAATGTCCTGGGCCAGCTCTGGCCAGGCCCTTCCACAGAATCCAGATCTCCATCTTCCAGCCCGCTGCATCCCTCTTCTGGATCAGACTCCTCTTGGTGTCCTGATTTCAACTGTTCCAGCTTGCTAGGAGCTTCTATGGGATCACCCAACTCTTCACCCATTCCTCCTCAGCACCCAACTACCCTCTCCATGTCTCATGACAGACAGGGTATCCGTGTGTGTGTGTGTGTGTGTGTGTGTGTGTAAGAAAGGTGGAGACAAAACCCAGAAGGAAACTAGTGTCTATTCCTTCCTTCCTTCAAATCACTACACCACTCTAAGGTCCTTAACTGGGTAGTGGGCTATATGCGGGATAGATCCAGGCCCTGTGCAGTTGAGGGTGGGGGTGAGGCAAAAGCAACAGACAGAAGGTCTTCTAGTTGCTCAAGCCAGTCAGCTATGTAGCTCAGCAACTGTATACTTTGGCTTTAATGATTTACCAGGGGCACCCTTCTTAAGATTGCCATGTGCATTATTTGAATGAGCAGGGGGATGGACTAGGCCTTTGAGGTCTCTCCCAGTGATACAATTCCACTTCAAAATGTCTTAATCCAGCCCTGCAGTGATTGGGTGCTCTCTTGTTCATTCTGCTGAGTGAACTTTTTAAACAGTTGTGAGGCAAGAAACCTGTTGATCTACAGCAGGGGTGGCCAATTCCCGAGAGACTGCAATATGCTTTCAGAATTAAAATCTGGCAATGAGCTTTTTTTAGGGAGGAGGACATGCAAATACTTTATTAGGAGGGAAGTTCTGTGTGTGTGTGTGTTTTTTTTGGGGGGGGGGGGTTAAAGCCAAGGGTCTAAGGGAGAAAGTCTCTCACAATAATATTGCTTTGAATGAAAACAGCCACAGAGAGAAAGCTCCGCGTTTTCTTCCACTGATCACACAACAGTGCAGGGTGGGCCGAGGGGGTGGGGCAGGAGTCCGTTTCAATGACATTGAGGAAAGGGAGCCAGAGGTCGACCCGCGATCTACCAAAACCGTGTGGGGATCTGTTGGACATCCATGATCTACAGCCAACCATTAATAGAGCTACCAGTGGGATCCCAACCTACTTCTACTGTAGGAAGTTTGGATGCCCCACTTTCACATAAAGAATACATGAGAGGGTGGTGAGGGTTTAGCTCCATGTGTATACATAAGTAAGTCTGCAGAGCGCAGGCTAGTGTTTGCCTTGATTTGCATTAACTTGCTGTCACCTGCCCAGTGACGTGTTAGTGAAGCGTGGGTAGTAATAGCAATAATGATGACAATGAAGAAAAAGAAGGAGCTTATCAATACAGCTTAATCAAGAAAATAAATGGCTTAAGACTAAAACTTCTGTATACCTGAAGGAGCATCTCCACCCCCATCATTCATCCCAGTCACTTGGGACCCAGCACTGAGACCTTCTGGCAGTTCCCTCACTGCGAGAAGTGAAGCTACAGGGAACCAGGAAGGGTCTTCTTGGTAGTGGCACCTGCCCTGTGGAATGCCCTCCCGCCAGCTGTCAAGGAGATGAGTAGCTATATAAACTTTAGATTACATCTGAAGGCAGCCCTTATTAGCCTTGTAAGATTTACATCACACATCCTGCATAGGTGCCTGCCAGTAGAAACAATCAGGCTGGTGGGCATTCATAACAGGGTCTTCTAAATTGTGGCTTTGCAGCTATAGAACTCAATTCCTTCTGAGACTGAAAAGGCTCCATTTCTCGTGTCAATTAGGCAGAACTTAACAATTTCAAAAGGACCCCTCTCCGGCTTGTAATGGCTAATATAAACTGGGGTTATAAGTGAGGGCTTTTTGTACTGGGGTCTGGCTGGCTGATAGCTAATTATGTGCTGATATTAGGCATTAGTATTATTATGGGTATATTAGTATTATTATGGGACGCGGGTGGTGCTGTGGGTTAAACCACAGAGTCTAGCACTTGCCAATCAGACGGTCGGTGGTTCGAATCCCCGCAATGGGATGAGCTCCCGTCGCTCGGTCCCTGCTCCTGCCAACCCAGCAGTTCAAAAGCACGTCAAAATGGAAGTAGATAAATAGGTACCACTCCGGCGGTAAACAGCATTTCCGTGCACTGCTCTGATTTGCCAGAAGCGGCTTATTCATGCTGGCCACATGACCCGGAAGCTGTACACCGGCTCCCTCGGCCAATAAAACGAGATGAGCGCCGCAACCCCAGAGTCAGCCACAACTGGACCTAATGGTCAAGGGTCCCTTTACCTTTACTATTATTATGGGTACATGTGACAGACTCTTTAGTGTTATCATCCCAAACTTGTGGAAAGCTCTGGTGATACAGATTCAGCAGGCACCTTCTGTTTCATCCTTTATATGCCTGCTGAAAACTTTTTATGCCACTAGGCTCTTGCATGCAATTAAGAAATTATATTTCCATAATGATTAGTTTATCACCTGAGATCTTAAATTTGTACATACCGGTAGTTTTATTGCATTGTTGTAAGTAACTTTGATATTTATTTATGACACAGGGAAATATAAATACTTTAATAAATAAATAAGCACATTTTCAAAAAAGTGGCTTATAAACAAATTACTAGATGAGTAAACTGATTAAAAGCCAAACTGGCTGGAATTTTACATCATCGGAAGTACTTTCCATACATAAAAGAAGGCATTGCATGTATTTCGGTTAAGGTTGTTTTAAAAAGACAAAACAACCAGAAAAGTGAGTGGGAAAGAAGCTACAAAAAGCAAGGAGGAAACCTATCAGATTTCACAGTTCTTTTTTCTCACAAGCTGATCCCTGGTGTTCAGCTCAGGCCTCAGAACAATAATATAGAATTTGGGGAGGAAGATGCAAACCAGCAACCCAGAGCTAGAAGTCAAGATAGAGAAGATCTCCACAGCCACCATATATTTTCCTTTGGTGCTCAGGTAGGTGGGGACAAAGGACAGCCAAACACTGCAGAAGACCAGCATGCTGAAGGTGATGAGCTTGGCTTCATTGAAAGTATCAGGTAGCTTCCTGGCCAAAAAAGCCACAGTGAAGCTGATGATGGCCAGAAGACCCATGTAGCCCAGGACAGTATAAAACATGGGGCCTGATCCTTCATTGCACTGCACAATGATTTGGGTAGTCTGTGAATGCATGTCAAACTCTGGGAAAGGAGGAGAGGTTGCCAACCACAGTGCACAGATGCCAGTTTGAATAAGAGTGCAAAGGATGATGACTGACACTGCCAACCTCTTCCCCACCCATTTCCTCATCCTGTTTCCTGGCTTGGTGGCCATGAAGGCCAGAACCACAGTGATGGTTTTCGCCAACACACAAGAAACAGCCAGGGAGAAGATGATTCCAAACATGGTTTGACGGAGAAGGCAGGTCACCTTTGCAGGCTCCCCAATGAATAAGAGGGAGCAGAGAAAGCAAAGCAAGAGGGAAATGAGGAGGGTGCAGGTGATGTTCCAGTTGTTGGCCTTGACGATGGGAGTCTCCTGGTGTTGAATGAAGATCCACATTACCACAAGTGTGATCAGAAAAAGGGAAAGTGCAAATGAAGCCAGAATTATTCCCAAGGTCTCTCCATATGATAGAAAACTTATAGTTTTCGCGATACAGCCATCCTGATTTCTATTTGGATGTTGATCCTCAGGGCACTTGTTACAGTGGTCTGCATCTGAAAGTTATAAATCTTAATCATTGAAAATGTGCATGGATCTTCTTCAGCATCAACTGTTTCATGGTGTGGCATGAAATATGGCCTCGGTAACATTTCTCTTGGACAAGAAGAACAGAATCCCTTCCCCTGTTTTTGATGATAATGTGATAAAACAAAGGAATCCCCTTTCTAAGGAACACCCTTTCTAAGGACTATCTACAATGGCCCATTCACACATCAGAGTCATGGGCCTTTGAGAACATTTATTTTACAGACACCTGGATTAGCATTCCCCATGTAACTGTGCAGTCTCTACTTACCTGTCAAGGCTGAAATCATGCCTTCAGAGCACTGAGGACAATCATAACAACAAATCTGTTCCCCCTGCCGTGCCATCTTGCTTTGTCCAGGGTGGCAACTCTCAACACATGTGGATTGTGGTGTGATCTAAGAATATCCAGAAAGAAAGAATTTAAAGTATAAACAATTGGTATTGAACTGCCAGCCCACAGGGCTACTGAAGGCCCAACATGAATGTATAAAGATTACCCAGTCCTTACACCTCCTCATCCCCTCTCCTCGATTTCTGCAGATTCCTCCTGAAATATCTGCATGGAACCAGAACAGGTTGGACTTTACACTATTCTGTGTGAAACGAGGGGCGGGCAGGATTTGTTCAGAATCTATTGTTCTGGAGAATATCTGTGTTTCCCACCTGGTTAAACTTGTGATTCCACACAACAGCACTTCCATTGATGGTGAACTTCTTTCCTTCAGGAGCTTTTGGATCAAGTCTTCCAACGCGAACTCTGTGTATGGACAAGTTGGGGAATGTGACAGTATTGACGATATCATATCCTGTTGCCCAGTCTCCATTTTCATCAAAAAAAAATTCTTCTCCAGCACTGTTGTTGAAACGGATGTGTTTCAGGAAGGAGTGAAGCTACGTAGATTGAAGAAGAAAAGGACATGAACAGAAGCCAATTGCAGTAACAGTTACTGTGATTTACCTGAAATTTACTTTCTTGTTTGGGGCTTGTAGACACTTTCACTTGTCCCATTCCTTGAAAGTGTGGGTCTGTGTGTTTCCACTTGACCTACACTTCCTAGGCAAGGGACGTGGGTGGTGCTGTGGTCTAAACCATGGAGCCTCTTGGGCTTGCTGATCAGATGGTCGGCAGTTCGAATCTGAGTGATGGGGTGAGCTCCTGTCACTCTGTCCCAGCTCCTGCCAACCTAGCAGTTCGAAAGCACACCAGTTCAAGTAGATAAATAGGTACCGCTCTGGCAGGAAGGTAAATGGTGTTTCCATGCGCTCTGGTTTTTGTCATGGTATTCCTTTGCACCAGAAGCAGTTTAGTCAGTCATGCTAGCCACATGGCCTGGAAAGCTGCCTGTGGACAAACACTGGCTCCCTTGGCCTGAAAGCGAGATGAGCGCTGTGGACCCATAGTCACTTTTGACCGGACTTAACCATCCTGGGGTCCTTTACCTTACACTTCCTAGGCACAGATCTGAGCCATTCTCCTCTTGCCTCACTTCTTTCCCAGGGAAAACCCACTTTTTGTTGTGCTCCATTTGAGTGCAAAGGAAGGGTTTTCCCCTGGGGAAAGCAGCAGAACAGCAGTGGGTCAAGAAGAAGTGTGGGAAATCACTTTGTCACTCTAATATCATACTCAGCTAGCTCCATCTTACTATTGTGTGGGGGATATAGAATCAATGGAATAAAATATTTTCTCAATTTTCATGGTTGCCATAACAAGATATGAGACCCATGTTGAATATGCTTCGTTCATAACCTTTATAAGCTCCCTCAACTTTGTCAGTTCCAGATGCCTTGGACTTCAGGTCACATCATTCCTGACCGTTGGTCATTTTGGCTGGTGCAAAAAGGAAACTGTAGTCAACAACATTTGGGGAATACCAAGTTGGGGAAAGCTAGCAGAGAACATTTCAAAATTCTGTGAAGAAACACAGCATCTTAAATCATCATGGTTCATCAGGGCAAGCTCAGTATTTGTATATGTATGTGTGTTGTTGCTGAATCAAATTCAGTCAACTGCTAAGTAATAAACCTGAATCCAGCATTCATGGTCATTTATTAAGTAGAGGTGGGCATGAATTTCCTACCTGCCATGGGTAAACATTTGAGCCATTTCTTGTGGCACCATTGAGTGCTGCCTTCTGCCTAGATCTTGATGAAAACATGGCGTGGAGAGCATGTGCAACAGCGTAAACTGCATTGTAAATACTGTAGCTCTGACCAGACATTCCCATTTCAAAAACCAATCCAGAGAGGCTCTTCAAGGTTTCTTTTCCAGTACAGTTTTTTATGCCTTCTGCAACAATGCCCAGTGAGGGAAATGCACACATAAATGAGACAGACCAGAAATGATGGATGTAATAAAGTGTAGATTGATTAGGATGTACAGTCTCAAGGAACTCTTCATATTTTGCCATATAATTTGTGTGGCGTGTGAAGGACAAGGTGCCATTGAAGGTTTTTGGTGTGAATGCTAACTTATCCAGCACAGTTGTGAAATCCCACTGAGCTGTTATGATCCAAACCCTCTCTTCTGGCTTCCTTTCAGGAAATTCATGCAGCAATAGAACCATTCGTAAGCTCTCCATAGTCCGTGACTCCCCGTGAACGAGAATCACATTGGTCACAGCCAAAAAGAGAACTCTGCTTATTCTCGCCAAGTTCTTATTTTTTAGCAGTGCTTCATCCCAGGTCTCCTTCGGCGTTGGAATAACTTCCCTAAAAGCCACACAAATATTGCTCTGGTGCAGCCAAGGCACGAGAGTCCTCAACAGTATTTCTCCAATGTCGTCATCTGAAATAATAAGGCCAATCCAAGTCCACCCAAAATGCTGAAGCAGCTGAACAATCCCAACATACTGAGGACGTTCATTTGGCATCATCCGATAGACAGAAGGGAACTGTGTTTTATCGCTCAGTGCAGGGTCAAAGGATTTATAGCTGAGCTAAAAAACAGGAGCAACACATTTTTTTTTAGACCTAACCAAAAATTCAGATTTTTCCTTTGGTGATCTGGCAGGCGAGAATGTTGAGGTCATTTTATATTTGATACAAATACTGCAGAGACTATAAACTCTCCAATACCACAAACCACACATGATTACTGAGCTGATTAAAGATGAAAAACACATAAATTAGGTGGGCCGGGGGGGAGGGAGAGAGGGAGAGAGGGAGAGCATATATACATGCCGACACTTTTACACCGGGCATATTTTAAAAAGAAAAGTTAACAAAAGGCTTCCAGTTCTATTCCTTGTTATTTATTAATTTTTTGTACTACACTCCATCCGAAAAGGACAGGGTGGTTTACAAGATAAAAACACCAAAATATGTACCATGACGACAAACAAAAACAATACCCACCCCCATTTTAAAGGCCGTAGGTTGTTTAATTAGCTAAATGCCTGGGAGAAGAGGAATGTTTTTGCCTGGTGCCTAAAGATATGTAGTGAAGGCATCAGGCAAGACTCCTTGGGGAGAACATTTCACAAGAAGGGAGCCACCACAGAAAAGGCCCATTCTCGTGTTGCAACCTGTCAGATGTCTCCTGGGGGGGGGGGCAACTTACAAAGGCCCTCAGATGATGAGCACAGGCTTTGTGTCGATACAAAGAGGCGGTCCTTGAGGTATTGTGGTTCTGAGCCATTTAAGGCTTTATAGGTCAAAACCAGCACTTTGAGTTCGGCCTGGAGACTAATTTGCAGCCAGTACAGTTGGGCTAGAATTGGTGTTATATGCTCAAACTGTCTTGCCCCATATGTGAGAAGAGCATTGTGAACCTGACTTCTTTTATATAAAAATTCAAAATATTTGTTATTACAACTTACTATTCATTATTATAACTTAGGGAGAAAATGTTAAACTGGAGGGGGAATGGAGAAGGAAGAAAATGAGTGCAGATTAACTGGACTGATTAAATCCAGGGTTGTTCTGGCCTTTAATGAGATGGTGCTGGCCAAACCACTCAAAATGGCTTCTGATGTCACAGTGTACATTTTCCTCCTGTTCATTCACGTGGGTTGATAGTGAGGCCTTCTGGAACCCAGCTTCTATTGCATGCATTTCCCCATAGGGTCAAGTTAGTCCCTGTGTTAAACACAAGGAGGGTCATGGGTACACAAATGTGCTTGTTCCACTAAATACTCCTACTGGTTGCACCTATGTATACAGTACACACCTGCGGCATCTTATAGATATTTAAGATGTGGGGCATCTGCTTAGAGTTATGAGAGGTGAGCCCTCCAATGATGGCCATTAGTTTGTATGTCTTGTCACAGATGTAGTTAATGGGGTTCCCCTGATTTTGGAAAAGGAGTTCCATGGTCCCAGAACAGGATCCCGCTTCATTGAGAACAGTATGAGTGATGATGGATGATAATGTTGTGTTAGGCAAGAGGTGGTCGTTATTGTTGATCTCATTCATGGCCAAAATGAAGGCAAGGACTTGATGGTAGTAATTGTGTATTATACTGCAATGATATTTCAATATAGACTTAGGGCTGTTGCATATCCAATGATTTAATGTACAGAGTGGACTTATTAACCATCGGAAGCTGTTCCTGAACTACAGTGGTACCTCAGGTTAAGTACTTAATTCGTTCCGGAGGTCCGTTCTTAACCTGAAACTGTTCTTAACCTGAGATACCACTTTAGCTAATGGGGCCTCCTGCTGCTACCACGCCGCCGGAGCACGATTTCTGTTCTCATCCTGAAGCAAAATTCTTAACCCGAGGTACTATTTCTGGGTTAGCGGAGTCTGTAACCTGAAGCGTATGTAACCTGAGGTACCACTGTACCAGGCACAGGGTTGTTCTGTGGAAATTATCTCTATAAGTTAGGGTTGCCATATTTCAAAGAGTGAAAATCCAGACACAAAAGTTGTTGTGCCCCAGATGTATGGCAGCCCTAAAGGTAAAGGGACACCTGACCATTAGGTCCAGTCGTTTTACTGGCCAAGGGAGCTGGCGTGGTCATGTGGCCAGCATGACTACGTTGCCTCTGGTGAACCAGAGCAGTGCATGGAAACGCTGTTTACCTTCCCTCCAGAGCGGTACCTATTTATCTACTTGTACTTTGTGCTTTCAAACTGTTAGGTTGACAGGAGAAGGGACCGAGCAACGGAAGCTCACCCCGTCGCAGGGATTTGAACCGCCGAACTTCTGATCAGCAAGTCCTAGGCTCTGTGGTTTAACCCACAACGCCACCTGCGTCCCTAGGCTCGTTACCTATGTAAGCATAAATCAGACTACAATTCTCCCTTTTAGTATGTAGGCTTCAGAACTTTAGTAAGAAGCAGCAGCAAAGCGAGGGACCCTCAAAGAGCTGCCACGTCAAGGTGCAGACTGGACCCCTCAGAGAGTTGTATCCAATGAGTGTTCTGCCAGCTACCCTCTGCAAATGTCTGCAGCATTTTGATTGGATTTTATATGAATTCTTTGCCTGTAAACCCTATAAAAAATTCAGGGGGGTAACATACACACACACACACACACACACACACACACACACAAACTGTTCAGCCTTTGTGGAAGTGACAGTGCTGAACCTATTTACTGCAGTAAATAATTTTTGGACTCTTTCTTCAAACCAACTCACAAGTAGTTAATGGCACTAGTGAGACAGCAGATTTGCCCTACAACAGAGGTAGAATGTAGGCGTCGTATAGCGTGTTCTCACTAAAGGAGAGCACGTGTTGCGGATGGGTCAGACAAAGCACCCTGTAGTGATTAGGTGGAAGGGTTTAAGGGGCCTACTTTTGGCTGGAGTTGGTGTTGCTGGGGTAAATTTGATGTGGCAATTTTAGGGGAGGGGTCAGAGGTTATTTAAGGAGGGTCCACAGCAGGGTACTTTCTCTTTCGCTGTGGACAACGGATCTCCCGCCCGCCCTCCCTTGTTGGGCTTGCGCTTTGACCTTGCTTTGCCTGTCATGGGGTCGTTCGCATTGGTGCGGGGGCCCAGTAGGAATTTACCATTTGGCTGATTAGTGTGTGCCTCTTGGGTTTTGCCTACTGCTTAGCAATACGTCACAACTTGTAAGGTTGGCGGTTAGGCATTGGTCTAAATTGGTTGGTGGAGGGGTATGGATTGGCTGTGCCTGCCCCTCCAATGAGGTTGCTGCATGGGAATTCCGTTAAAGGAATTCAGGGACTTACCATCCATTCGTCCATGCCCCTGGAATCGGGCTTGGGCCGTGTAAGTCTCTAGGAGCATGCGGGGAGAAGCTGAGGGTCTGTGTCGCAGCTCCGCCTATCCCTGAACTTGTTCCTCCACACTGGCTTCCGCTGGAATCCGGGAGCCAGTGCTGTCCCCAAGGCGGGAGGGACAGCTAGTCGTAACCAATGCCTAAGCAACCACTCACAATTTGTATGCAAATAAAGTTGTGGCCAAAATTATGCCAAAAACCTTAAACAAAAATTCATGTGTGATGTGTGAGTTATTGGGGTTAAGGGTGTTTTGGGGACCTCAGCACGCAACTAGTAGCCATCAATAATCTTATTCTCCACGAATTTTGTCAACAAGGCCTAGAATACCATTTTTCACTTGCCTTGGCTTCCCAGACTCCCTGCAAAAGTTAGTTCAGGAATCAACATCTGCCCTATCAGAGGCACCAGTTTGCGAAGGCAATTGAGGCAGGGCCAATGCCATGTTTGTGATGTGAGGATATCGGGAGGATCTGGGGACAGACCCCCAATGTGGTGGCCATGTGGCTCATTTCTCCTCTGGGTGGGGCCACTGGCAGAAGACTGCTTCAATCATTCCTCACTTCTGTGGTAGGAGGGGGAAGAGAAGGAGCTGGCTGCTGGAGGCACGCCGTGCTTGGCTCCAATGTTTGACACACCATGCTTTTGGGGCATAGCAGGGCCTTGGCCCTTACCCCCAAAATATAGGGGGACACAAAAGGGCTCAGTCCCTAGTAGCCGGTGCCCCCTGTGCCCTAGATATTCTACTGGGAAGAAAGATGCAAATAATTCATTCAGCTGCTTATTGCTGCTTTTGCATACTATTGACTAACTTGTTATGCAATGGATCATTCACCCACTGTAGCCAGTGTCTTCCAAATAATGTATTTAATGAAATGTGCTCTTCAAATTCTTTTGAAGAATCCTTTATTGACTTATTGCATTTCTTTTGTCAAAAATTGTGTTCTTGTTCATTCTCATTTGGACAAGACTTTTATTTTCTACACTTGATCTTAGCCAAAAGGCCGAGAAGCGATATCCTGTTTTAATGAAAGACTGGGGGAAATTATGAAAAATAGATTTAAAAATTACCGTGTGTTATCTGATAAAGGAAAATTTTATGAAAATGATTTATAGGTGGTACTTGACTCCTAGTAAATTTGCTAAAATATATAAAAACAACACCATGTACATGTAAGCAGGGGGAAGGAATCCTATTTCATATGTGGTGGACCTGTCCCCAGATTAAAAAATTCTGGGACATGGTGTATGAAGAATTAAAGAAAATGCTCAGACAAACATTCTCTAAGAGCTCAGAGATCTTTTTACTGGGCATTATGACAATAAACATCCCAAGAGAAGCAAAAGAGTATTTCTATACGCAACAACTGTGGCTAGAGTATTAATTGCCAAATGCTGGAAAGGGGATTTGATACCAACTATGGAAGAGTGGCACATGAAATTGTGTGAATATGTTGAGCTAGCCAAAATGACAGAAGCAATAAGAAATCACTCAAACTTAAGGGTTAAAAAAGAATGGGATTATTTTAAAAATTATATGTGTAAACATGGTTCCCAAATCAAAACTTGGATGTGTCCAGAGTAAATTTCACAAAATAAAAGACAATCAGAGAAGATATCCTATATAAATAGAAGGTCAAAAGTATACTAGAACACAGTACAAAAGAAAATGAAATAAAGAGAGAAGCTGTTAAGAGGTAGGGGGAAGTTAATTATTATTCAGAGGATACGAACATGTAAGTAGATTATGTATGTAAATGTAAAGGAAAAAGGGGTGATAGCATGTTCATTGTACTAAATTACATTTGGGGTCCAATATCACTATTCCCAAAAATTCTGTGGAGGAGTCTGCCCCTTTTGGGACTTCTAGATTGTTGTGCTTTGTCCTCTTTCACAGTGTGACAATATCTCTAGTAGGTCCTTCACTGTTCTTTCTATAGAGTTTGTATCTATCTATCTATCTATCTATCTATCTATCTATCTATCTATCTATCATCTATCAATCTATCTATCACACATCCTTTCTGGATAAAGAATTGTATTAAGGGTTTGGATTTCCACAAGAACATTTAGAATCATTTTTACCGGTGGAGAACAATAGTTCTTTCACAATAAGGACTTCTTTTCATCGATCCTCTTCAGATTCCATGTTCACACTATGCTATTTAGTTGGATGTCTTACTTACGCGGAATGTACTTTCTCATCTGGAGTCGTATTAAATGGAATCTCCTCAAGGCTATGAATTAGAAATGAAGCAAATTCACCAATGACAATATTCTCTGGGATGCTGAACCCATTTCGAACCTTTGGCTGCTGCCCCATTGCATTGTGCACATTCTTGTTGACAACCTGAGGCAGGTGCATCAGCAAAATGAGCAGCAGGAATGAGGTCCATCTGGCTACCAGAAAATCTTGCCCCCAGCTGGTCATATTCATTGTGACAGAAAAACAGAACATGAGTATTTGGTGGGCGGCAAGGGAGAAGAATGCTTCAAAGCCTCATCCGAGTTAATTTTCAAACATATTTGACAGAATGCTTCAAAGAGCTGTGGGTGAAAAGTTGTTTTTAGACTCGCCTTTATAGATGTGGAGTAGCATTCCACCAATATTTAAGGTGGATACATCTATTGTTCTCTTTCTGATTGTTTTGGGATCACACTACAATTACATGAGGACTGTGATTATGATAATTATAGGGTAGGTAAGTACCTTTTCCAAGATTCTCACCTCTCAGCAAAGTTAAGAAAAACATCTTTCACTTCCTCATATTGATGTCTGCTAATGAGTGCTGAAACTGAGGGCAGGCTAGGTTTTTAGTAGGGTAGGAATGCTCCTATAGCTAAGTAGAGTAATAAAACCCAGATTCTGTAATAAGAAGCATAAAATTTCTATAACTTAAAAAAACTATTGGTCTAGTATTGTGAAACATGGAATATATCTTCTATGTGATTTGGTCTATGAAAGAAACAAGTTCTTTTGCTTTCTCTTATTCATTGACAGGTTCAATTAGCTGAATCCAACTGTTAATCAAGCTCAGGAAAGTTTGCAGATTATTAATATGGATGTCCTAGGATGTATAAGAAAGGCAAAGGTGTGCTTCTTATGAATTAGAAACAGTAGTTCTCAAACAGCATGATTGAATTTGTCTTCCCCATACCCACATACACTTTAGATGCTAAGTGGAAGCAGATGAGGCAACAAAGTAAAAGGGGAAAGGGGGAAATTTAACACTTCACAAAGTGCTTCAAAAACAAAAAAGTAGACACAACCTGGTCTATAAGTTAACATTCTTAATATAAAAATAACCATCACATGAAAATGAAGAAAACTGGAATTATCAGTCAGGTAGCATAATATTGTTTCCTCACAAGCTGATCCCTAGTGTTCAGCTCAGGCCTCAGAATAATAATATAGAATTTGGGGAGGAAGATGCAACCCAGCAACCCAGAGCTAGAAGTCAAGATAGAGAAGATCTCCACAGCCACCATATATTTTCCTTTGGTGCTCAAGTAGGTGGGGACAAAGGACAGCCAAACACTGCAGAAGACCAGCATGCTGAAGGTGATGAGCTTGGCTTCGTTGAAAGTATCAGGCAGCTTCCTGGCCAAGAAAGCCACAGTGAAGCTGATGATGGCCAGAAGCCCCATGTAGCCCAGGACAGTATAAAACATGGCGGCTGATCCTTCATTGCACTGCACAATGATTTGGGTAGTCTGTGAATGCATGTCAAACTCTGGGAAGGGAGGGGAGGTTGCCAACCACAGTGCACAGATGCCAAGTTGAATAAGAGTAAAGAGGATGATGACTGACACTGCCATTCTCTTCCCCACCCATTTCCTCATCCTGTTTCCTGGCTTGGTGGCCATGAAGGCAAGAACCACAGTGATGGTTTTTGCCAGCACACAAGAAACTGCCAGGGAAAAGACCATCCCAAAGACTGTTTGACGGAGAAGGCAGGTCACCTTGCCAGGCTTTCCAATGAATAGGAAGGAGCAGAGAAAGCAAAGCAATAGGGAAATGAGGAGGGTGCAGGTGATGCTCCAGTTGTTGGCCTTGACAATGGGAGTCTCCTGGTTTTGAATGAAGATCCACATCACCACTAGTGTGATCAGAGAAAGGAACAGAGCAAATGAAGCCAGAATTATTCCCAAGGATTCTCCATAAGCCAAATAGACAATATGCTTAGGAATGCAGTGGTCGTGGTTCTTGTTTGGATGCTGGTCCTCAGGGCACTTGTTGCAGTGGTCTGCATCTGAAAGTTTTAAGGTTTAATAGTAAAAAGAAGTACATGTACTTTCTTAACTAAGATTTTATATTGGTTAATTCAATTCTTGATTCTTAAAAGGAAAAAGAACCATAAAACATTTTTAAAATTCCCAATTTCGATCATTCTGACTTAACTTACAACTCTTTGATTCCCCCCCCCCAAAAAAACAGCTGCATGCCTTTATTGCAAATATTTTTTCTGTTAAATGCAGGAGGTTTCATGAGAAGTTACCTCATGAAATAGTTAAATATAAATAGCTTAAAGTGTGGAAAAAAGCTGTGAAGAGTTACAAGTGAAGAGATACAAAAGCACATTATTATTATTATTATTTCATCATCATCATAAGTTCTTATATCTTAAATGGTCCATTTACAGAGTCTTAAAATTATGTTCGCATATTAAGTGATGAACATGCACATGCAAACCAGCATTTTGAGCAAATTTGTTTTACCAACATCTGGACTTTCATCTGCATGCAATTCTGAAATCTTTACTTACCCTCCAGGTTTGAAACCATTCCTTCTGAGCACTGAGCACAATCATAACAACAAATCTGTTCTCCCTGTCTCACAATCTTGCTGTGTCCAAGACGGCAACTTTCAACACATCTGGATTGGGGTTGGATCTAAGAAACAAAGAATTTAGAGCAATGACCACTAGTTGGGAACTTCTGGCCTGTGGGCCTAATTTTCACAGTATCATTATCATCATATATTTACACCCTATCTTTCCCCTGATGAGACTTGAGATGGCTTACCTATAAAAAGAACAGCTAAAAACATAGGAAAACCATTAAAAAGCAAATAAACATTGATAGACGTAAAACTCCAAGTCCCATCCCAGGAAGATGACCATGAAGGATACCAAGGCTGGTGGTATGGAAAGCCACCGAGAGGTCCTACCAAACCAACAGGGACACACTCCCCCTGTCCAAATCCCAGGATAAGTCATCCGCCAAGGTAACCAAAGCCATCTCTGTCCCATAACCAGGCCTAAAACTAGATTGAAATGGATCTAGATAATCTGTCTCCACCAGAATCTGAGATGATACCACATGCTCCATAATGAGATATTTGAAACGGGTTGATATTACCCAATACAGTGAGATTCAAGGAGAGCTTTTTCAGTAGAGGTCTTGTAACTGCTTCTTTTAAGGATATGGGAACCCTGCCTTGTTGTAAGGAGGTATTGGCCACCCAGCCAGTCCCCCACTAACCTTTTTGATGAGCCAGGAAGGGCAAGGATGTGGTGGCTCTCACATTTCCAAGTTGAAAACTTGGACAACTTAACACTGGACAAGCAGAGGCCAGCTACATCCACTGAAGCTGTGTCAACTAAAGTGTCCAAGTCAGAATGGATCTGAGTGAGTTTGTGAGCACAGTGCTGAGGAAATTGTTCGCAGTGGGCCACCGAGTGGTCAAAATTCTCCATACATGGACCAGAGTGTTAAAGACCCCTGACAACTGGAAACATCCCTTACCGACACAGTGGAGACAGACAGAGAGAGAAAAAATACAAAAAATATATTTTGCTGCCTGTACTGCTACAAAATAGGTCACCTATAAACGTGAGCTGAATTGAATTTCTCCCTCATCTCTGTGCAGGGCATGCATTTAGTACCTGATAAATTTGGTGCCCAGTGAACGTTTGGTTCCACACAGAAGCTCCAAGGAGCTGATCCCTGCTGAAATGGGGGCTTGAAATCACTGATGATCAGCTGATGGGCTTTGATTTCAAGCCCAACTGATCTTGCTAAACTCTGGAGTATCAGGAACTGCAGACAGTAGTTAGTTCACATGGGGCTTCAATTTTTTTGGTTCTTTGCTTGCAGCATGGCTTCAGTTTAAGAAGTGCTGCAGAGGAAAAATGGTTCACCTGTTGTCATCGCGGTATCAGTGATTGACAGGTGGGCAACCTGGCCAACTGCACAGAGTGGCCTGCAAATGAAAGGAGACTGGCCCATGAGCTTGCTCCTGTTGCCCCCCTTTGGTGCAGACTGTCAGGAGTTCAGCCTATACTTGAGTAGGACTCTGGCAGAGACACATGCCCGACTGGCATGTTCCCTCCCTCCTGGTCAATCGTTCAGGAGCTTCATAAGCTTTCTTCAGCCCAAACATCACAGCGACCTATGCCAACTGACACCGGCACACTTAGGGGTCCGGAGAGTTTGCACAACTTGCATGACAGACCTCAGCAACTCAGCATTTTGGCTAATCTATTTACATATAAACACACACGGAGCCCTGCAACATGGCTCCCTCTCTCTCTAGCATCAGACAGCAAAGAGAAAAGGAACAAAGGACAATAGTCCCACTTCACAGAACACAGTAACACAAACATCCTGTCTCCGTCACTTCCTACTCTGTGGAGTTAAAACTTATACCATCATGTGATAGACAAAAATCCCATGACTGCAATCATGGATCAGGAATTCTAACACAGACCACTTAGTATCTATAATGAATTCCATCCATAATCACTAGTCCCCGACTCATTTCCTAGAATCTTCAAGTACACTCAATAACATTCCAGTTTCTATCTTACTTCATTGATTTGTTAAAATGCAAAGTCAACAAAAAGAAAAAAAGAAATCAAAAATAACCAAAAGCATTACAGCCTGGAAAGACAGAAGTACAAAGATGAAAAGGGATTATAAAGTACTCACTCATATAAAGATTCCCTTTAGAAATAAGATTTATTTTTTTTATTCTTCACCTGTGAATTCCATCACTATTTAGAATAATGATTCTGTATCGTCTTAAATGAGCCAGACATTTGCGTATACTGATGAGTGAGCATGTGCCTCAACAATCGTATAATAAATAAAACCATACCGCGTATTAAAAAAGGTCATTTGAGCTCTGCTCTTTAGATACTTTTAGTTTATGAGAGCTTCTTGCTTTGCTTTCACAGTCCATGGCAGCAGAAGCCCAGTGTGCTACCTGGTAACTTATAAGCATCTTTTCAAAATCAAATAATAGAAGGCCCTCAGACTACCTCATATTTGTTTCATTTTTTGTATATATTTTTAAAAATACCTCTTAACAAAATTTTGTGCATTCATTAGGACCCAGGCAGATTTCCCCTAAAATATTTGAATGGTATCAGAACAGGGCATGTTTTGTTCTACACATATGTGAAACCTGAACCAGAAAGAATTTGGTCTTCAGCCCATCCCTAAACCTATACTGAGGAAGGTAATTGCTATTCCCACCTGCTTAAACTTGTGATGCCACACAACAGCACTTCCATTGATGGTAAATTGTTTTCCTTCAGTAGCCTGTGGGTTCAGCCTTCCCACACGGACTTTATGGATGGACTCATTGGGGAATGTGATGGTGTTAATGACATCATATCCAGTTGCCAATTCTCCATTTGCATCAAAAAATATTTCTTCCCCAGCATTGTTGTTAAAACGGATGTGTTTTAGGAAGGAGTGAAGCTAGATCGGAAAATGAAAGGACATGAATCGAGGCACATGGTGGGAAATTCAGGGTGTGGCTTCCCTGAAATTTCTTCTCTTGTGCCATTGAAGTGCAACTCTTTTCTCCTCTCTAATGCAGTGGTACCTCGGAAGTTGAACAGAATCCATTCCGGAAGTCCGTTTGACTTCCAAAATGTTTGGAAACCAAGGCACGGCTTCTGATTGGCTGCAGGAAGCTGCAGAAGCCACGCCGGACATTCAGGTTCCAAAGAACATTCGCAAACTGGAACACTCACTTCCAGTTTTCGATTGTTCGGGAGCCAAAAGGTTTGACTCGCAAGGCATTCTGGATCATTTTTCTGGCTCCTGCCCAAGACCAAACCACAGGGGTATTTACATGTTAGTAAAGAAATGAACTTTTTAAATAGTATTCTAAAGATACAAACTCAGAGGCTAGTCCAGGTGTTCTTATAAGGCAAAGGAATAAGAACAACAAACAGTAGGAAGAATATGAGAGCAAAGGCCATGGTTCATGGTTCTAAACAGTGGTGGAGAAGCTCAGTTACTCACAAGATTCATTCCTCAGAGATAGCCCTGAGACAGCTAATCTCAGAGTTGTGGGTTCAAGCCCCATGTTAGGCAACGTTCAAAACTCTTGCAAGAAAAAGCCCACCCTAATGTAAAATGGTAATTCACGGTGAGCTGTATAAACAAAATCTGACCCCTAAGAAATTCAATAAATTTCTGCACAGAAATAAAGAACTAGAACGGAAATCCAGCTAATGAAAGGTATTTCTTTCCAAGGATTACAGTAAAGATGGACATGAGAATCCTACCTGCCATGGATAAATATTCAAAAGGTTCCATGTGGCACCAACTCCCTTTGCCTTCTTCTTAGCTCTTGAAGAAAACATGGCATGGAGAGCATGTGCTACAGCATAAACCGCATTGTAGATACTGTAGCTCTGGCCAGACATCCCCATTTCAAACACAGTTCCAGGGAGGCTCCTCAACCTCTCCTTTCCTGTACAGTTTGCAGTGTGTGCATAAAGTTTAAATATGGGGAAGGAGCACCGAAATGCATAGGCCCAGAACCAATATATGTAATAAAGTGTGGCTTCATTAGGATTTAAAGTCTCAACAAAATCTTCATATTCTGGCACATCATTAGCATGGAGTGAAAAGGATAAGGTGCCATTGAAGGATTTTAGTGGGAATATCTCTCTGGGATACACAGATACAAAATCCCACTGTGCCATTATAATCCAAACCTTCTCTTTTGGTTTCATTTCAACTTTTTCATGTGAATAGAGTGCCATTCGTAAGAACGCCATAGATCGTGAATCCCCATGAACAACAACCACACTGGCGTCCATTGTTTCTAGAATATTGCCTATTCTTTCCACCATTTCCATTATTTGCATTCTTCCGCCCCAGAGCATCTTCAGTGTTGAAATAATTTCCTTATAAGCAATACAAATATTGTTCAGCAGCAGCTGAGGAGTCAGAGTCCTCAACAGCGATTCTCCACTGTCATCATCTGAAACAATAAGGCCAATCCAGGTCCACCCAAAATACTGAAGCAACTGAACAATCCCAGCATACTGAGGACTTTCATTTGGCATCATTCGATAGACAGAAGGGAACTGTGTTTTATCGCTCAGTGCAGGGTCAAAGGAGCCATAAGAGAGCTAAGGAGAATGACCACGATCTTTTTAGGCCTAACAACAATGGCAGGATAGAAGATTACGTTCATTTCAAATACTGCAAAGGTTATAAACTCTCCACTACAAAGCTCTGAGGAGGATTACTGGTAGGTAAAAAAGCAACAACATGAATCAGAGGCATAAACTTCTTTAAAAAGGGGAGACTGTGGGGGGATTTGGGGGGTGTAAGAATTAATGGAGGAAAAGGATGAGCTTCCATATTTTGTGCCCATAATACTACTATTGATTTGGAGTGCAGATGCAGAAATGAGTTAATAACGTGTGAGAGAATGAATGACTGCAGGTTCGAGTAAGAAAACAATGGCACACAATTTTACATATACAGTGGTACCTTGGTTTTCGAACATAATCCGTTCCGGAAGACCGTTCAGCTTCCGAAACGTTTGAAAACCAAAGTGCAAAGGGCGGCCTGCAATTTCAATTGAGAATTTTTTTAAAAAATGCAGCAGAAGCCTTCTACTTCCAAGGCATGTTCGAAAACAGAAGCAGTTACTTCTGGGTTTTTGGCATTCGAGAAACGTTCGGCTTCTGAGACGCTCGAAAACCAAGGTACTGCTGTACACTTTTATACTGTGCACCTTTCAATGACAAATTTTCCATCTTCGGGGGTGGGGGAAGGTCGAGAAAAAATAGCTTCACGATGTTGACTTCTTGAAAAAAAATGAAACAAACCTGACTATTTATTGCCCACATTCCCCAGATGAAGACTCAAGAGACCATACGCTGGCATAGGTTACATCTATTCAATGAAACTTGATGATGCACATGAAACGGTGCAAAAATGTTATAGTTTGGTCAGAGAAACTGAGGAAAGGCCTCCTGTCTCTGACCCTGGGCAAACCCAGCCTAACACAGCTCCACCACAATCAAGAATGTGATGGGAGGCAAATCTCCATAGGTAATTGGTGGGTATCAAGCTCCATATGAGTCTTAAGTTGCACACCCATATACCCACAACCAGCACTCAGCAGGGAGCACATGCCAGCCCCCCAAATACCAGACCAAAAATCCTCCCCAGTTTGTCAGCAATAGAAGATAGTTCTATTGCCCTTCACCCAAGAGTGCCCTTTGGCGCTTCACTAGCACTCATCCCATCCTAATATACTTAACTCTCTTGGCTTAATGGTGAGGCCTTCTAGTCTTTTCTCTTCTAGAATCAATATACAGCACCCAGGTTCCAAATTGACAGACCCACCTGTGGCATCTTGTAGATATTTAAGATGTGGGGCATCTCCTTGGAGTTAAGAGACGCAAGCCCACCAATGATGGCCATTAGCTTGTATGCCTTGACACAGATGTAGTTAAGGGGGCTGCTCCATCTTTTGAAAAGGAGGTCCATAGTCCCAGTACAGGATCCTATTTCATTGTCAGCATTGTTAGCGAAGATGGAAGACAGTGTTGTGTTGGGTAAGAGGTGGGCATTCTTGTTGATCTCATTCATGGCAAATGTAAAGGCAAGGACTTGGTGGTAGTAATTTGGCAATGGACTGCAATGACATTTAAATGCCAGTATACAGTAGTCAAAAGTACATTGATTTAATATACATGCAGTAGACCTATATAAGCTTATAAGCTATTCTTGAAACACTAGGCATGGACTCGATGGCCCTTGTGGTCTCTTCCAACTCTATGATTCTATGATTCTATGATTCTAAGTAGAAGGAAATATCTACATAGCTTTTTAAAGATTGTTGGCTCATTATGTTTCTTTGTCATATTTCACTTCCTACAAAGCTTTCGTTATCTAACTAAAGCAATTTGCTCTTTGAGGACTGTTTTATTACTTGTGCTTCTCCGATACCAACTCAATCTCTCCCTAAATATGTACGTATGAATCAACCTATTTTTAAACAAGTGAATGGATAAAGACTCACATACTTTGCCCCACTTTCTGCTGCTAAAGAAGTTCAGGCTATCCATTTTTAGGTTTCTTCCATTCTAAACAGAGATGGTAAACCATTGTCTGGGCTTTATAGTTTCAGATTACAGGTGAATCTTTACCTGATTGAGGAAAATCCCTCAGTCAGCACATCAATCAGAAGAACTGTGGTCTAGCTGTCTCCTTAACATTCTTTTTTTAAAAAAATTAAGCATTTTCCATCAGCTGGTCATCTCCCCCCAGGTTGTACGTTTTGAACTGCCTTATTTTCAAGGATGTTAATATTGGAGTTCCATGCAGGGAATAACAGCAACAACAAAGGAAAGCCCCGTGTTGCAGAAACTAGGCTTTTATTAAATTGGACTACTTTGAATCATAAAAGCTTCACGTACTAGGAAGACTTTTCCGGAGCTGGAGATGTATTATATGAGATTCCATCAAAAGAATGAATTAAAAAAGAAACAAATTCACCAATGAAAATACTGTCTGGAATTACAAAGTCATTTTTAACCTTTGGCTGCCAACCAAATCTGTTCTTTGTGTTCTTGGTGACAATCTGAGGCAGCTCCAGCAACAAAAGAAGCAGCAGCAATGATGTCCAATTGGCTACCGACAGATCTCTTCCCCAGTTCAAAACATTCATTTTAACAGATACACAAAATTCCTAAACCACATAGAACTCCCAAACAACACTCAACTCTCCCAGGAGTTAAATTTACATAGCTGTTTCACTGATTCCAATCTGGAGTGTCAAAAATCCAAAGAACTGTGTAAAATATTTTTTTTCTGAAACTCCTCTTTATAGATGGAGAGGACAATTTCAGCACATGGATCATCTGTTTCTGTTTTTCTGATAGCATGAAATATCACTACAATTACATGAGGATAGTGATTACGGTGGTTACAGGATAATCACAAAGATAATCACCACTTTCTCCAATATAATCAACTCTCAGCAAAGTTAAGAAAAACTTCTTTGCAGCCCCAGTCACAGCACACTGTGTGGAAGCTATAGCTAAGGTGTAAATTGTCAGGGCCTCAGGAACAGAGGCACAGGGGAGAGAGGAAATGGAGAGCGAAGGGGAAGAATCGGAGGGCAGCGTAGGGGGGTATAGCAGTGACCCGAGAGATTCCATGAGCTTCTCCAGCGAATCAGAAGATTCCCAGAAGGAGGCGCCGATGGTCAGGGCAAGGGGGGCCAGTGGGGACTCCCAAAGCAGCAGCTGGAGATCAGGGCCAGCTTCCCCACCAGAGCGTAGTTGGGGGGAAGAGTCCCAGGTGTCAGGGCCAGCGTCTCCTCCAGCAGGGAGAGAATATGAGTCGAGACTGACCATGCCTCTATCGGAGAGTGGGGGAACGGAGGGGAGGTCAAGTCCAGCGAGCCTCCCGAAGGGGAAAGCAGTGACAGGAGCAGTGTAACGGTCAGGAGGAAGGTTGGCGGCTGGGCGCGCGCGCCAAGTTCAAATGTACAGGCGCGCGGGAAAGCAGAAAGCCCGGATCGGGAACCAGGTCCTAAAGCCCGCCGGAGGCAGGGGGAAGACTCAGGGGACTCAGCGTCAGAAGAGTCTAGGAAGGGCGAGGCCCCAGCTGACAAGTGGACCCAGAGGAGGAAAGAGCAGAGGAAGAGGTGGAGCAAGGCTAGGGTCTTAAACTGGTGTCTGGGGGGAGGAGACTCAGACGGAGCTTCAGTGGTCTAGAGTTTCAGACGTAGAGCTGCACGCTACGGCTGTTTAAACAAAAATGAACTTCAATAAAGACCTTTGTATATAACAACGAACTGGCGTTGGTCCTTTGTGAGCTGGGACCTAGGGCAGCTCTGACATAAATGAACAAACTTGACAAGACAACGATCATTATATATCTAAAAATTTATACAGCTTATAAAAGTACAAGCTGAAACTTGGCATATACGATGTACCTGAAGAGACCTATGAAACTGCCAAATTCTAAACCAATCAAATGATAATTGCCAAAGCAAGTTAAATAGTGCTTCTGCCTGTCCTGGGAGAGTAGAATATTGAAGGCTTCATTATTCATGGGATGGAGGAAGTATTCTCAAACCTGAACCTCAACTGACCACAAGAATACACTCATTCTGCTGAAGCAATGGCCCTGGCTTACAGTCTCATACCACCTTCCCCAGATAGTAAAGATCCAAATGCACACACAACATAAAAATGTCCTGGCCTTTTGAGTGACTTCTATCTTGCCTTCCTCAGTGCAAGCTATAGACACCCCCCCCCCCGAGTTTAGTCTGGTCACAATGCACTTGTAGGTCTCTCGGAGGCCAGAACCCCATGGCACCCTCTTACCCCTTTTTCAAAGCTATGGGGCTTGAGTCATAACAGGTTTAGTCTTTCTCACCCCTTATGGTCACATCTAGTGAATCAGCCCCATCATTTCCTCTCTCCAGAAGGTTGAGGTACTAAGGGAAGCCTCTTGGTTGGGCTTCCTGTCTACTACTGCTGGAAAACAAATAAACTTTAGATGAGGCAAGAGTTGGTTGTCCCTCAAACCTTTGTGCATTCCCCTAAGAGCCAGTCTCCCTTGAATGCTGCCTCTGAACTATGGCTGGGATTACTAAATTGCAGCCCTGGCTCCTGAAGAGGCAGATTGTAGCCTTCTTAAATGGGCAGTCATGGCCACTCTGCCTGAGGTAATCCCATGAGAGCCTTCATAGCATTGAAAACCATCTCTTTATTCCAGTTTTTAAGAAAGTATACCCCATATTTCTTTCAAATTTTGGTGAAAACTGTTGATGTACTCTCTTTGGGCTTGTTGCAGAGCACACACCTTCATTGATTTATGTGGTTCAAAGGCTACTGTTTCCTGTCCCATTAAGTCTACAGAAAAGGAGTTCTAGAAGGAGTCACCTCCTGGATGAAATTTGCAGTGGCTAGTCTTTAAGTTATGAAAGATCACTCTGTAGGGCATGGTTACATGAGGGCTCGCAAATATTTTGGGCCCACGGGTACATTTGGAAACCAGGGAAACTGCCATGAGGAAACATATTCTACAGTCATGCCCCGCCCACTGCAATCTTCTTGTATCTCAACTCACACTGCAACCCCACAAATGCCCCACTCTACCACACACACACACACAAACACTAAAATCTATTCCAGTTTTTAATCTCATGCGTGTGTTTAATTTTAATCTTCATTTAACTGTAATGTTTTTCTTCATTTATTTTCAAATGTCATTGAATTATATGTTCTTCATTAAATAAATATGTAAAAATAAGTCATTCATATTTTATTTATATTTAGGATATATACTTTACCGAGCACATCTGAAAAACTGGGGTATAAATAAACTATGAGGTAAGAGAAGAGAAAACACAGCCAAACTAATGTGCTAAGTACTTTACAAATATAAATGTTGACATGGCACTATCTGTAGCATTTGATTCTAAAAGAGACAATGCATCATGGGAAACAGGTAAGGAAGAATTTACAAGAACAAAGGAGGAAGTCACTCAGATATCACACTCTTTTCCCTGGTGTTCAGCTCAGGTCTCAGCACCATTAATGTAGAATTTGGGAAGGAGGATGCAACTCAGCAACCTAGCACTAGAGGCAACCTAGCACTAGAGGCCATGTGGATATAAGAAATATCCACATTCACCATATATTTCCCTGTGGTGGTTGGGCTCCTATTGAGAGTATTTGGCGAGCCAACATGACAGTGATGAGGGATTGAGGATTGAAGGGATGACAGTGGAAAAAGTTGTGTTGCAACTTTGGAATAAATGTGTTTTAATAAAATCCTTTAAAAAGAAGAATGGATGAATGGGACAATTTTCCTCCTTTCGTTTTCAAATCCAAACTTCATGCATATTTTTCTGTGCATTTCTTATAACATAAAACGTTTCTGCAAGCTATTCTCCTTTATAAAAACATTTTTGTGTTACTTCCACTAATATGTTGCCGCATAGTTTATTTCCATGTTGGTATTTATGTTTTGGTGTTATTATGAAGAGAATGTTTAAAAAATATTTTCTTTTTTTATTATTTGAAAATAATCCTACTTTCCACAGCATGTTCTCTAAAAATTATAAACAAGCTACTGGGAAACCAGAGTACTACAAAGCCAAACTACTTGGACATTTTGCATCTTGCTTTGTACTTGGCAAACATAAAAGTAGAAAAGGCAATGTTTTTGGGCTTAGACTCATAAACAGGAAAAGATATCAGGGGAATGGTTAAGAAACAATTTAGAGGAAAGAAGGAAGAAATCACTCAGAAATGACCATTCTTTTTCCTTACTAATTGATCCCTGGTGTTCAGTTCAGGTTTCAGTACAATAATGTAGAATTTGGGGAGGAAGATGCAAACCAATAATCCAGCACTAGAGGCCAGGATTGAGAAAATCTCCACAGCCACCATGTATTTCCCCTTGGTGCTAAGGTAGGTGGGGACAAAGGATAACCAAACACTGCAGAAGACCAGCATGCTGAAAGTGATCATTTTGGCTTCATTAAAAGTATCAGGCAACTTCCGGGCCAAGAAAGCCACAGTGAAGCTGATGATGGCCAGGAGCCCCATATAGCCCAGGACAGTATAAAACATCTGAGCTGATCCTTCATTACATTGCACAATGATCTGGTCACTCTGAGAGTGCATGTCAAACTCTGGGAAGGGAGGAGAGGTTGCCAACCACAGTGCACAGATGCCAGTTTGAATAAGAGTGCAAAGGATGATGACTGACACTGCCAGCCTCTTCCCCACCCATTTCCTCATCCTGTTTCCTGGCTTGGTGGCCATGAAGGCCAGAACCACAGTGATGGTTTTTGCCAACACACAAGAAACAGCAAGACAGAAAACAATTCCAAACACTGTTTGACGGAGAAGGCAGGACACCTTCCCAGGCTGCCCAATGAATAGGAAGGAGCAGAGAAAGCAAAGCAACAGGGAAGTGAGGAGTGTGCAGGTGATGTTCCAGTTGTTGGCCTTGACAATGGGAGTCTCCTTGTGTTGAATGAAGATGCATATTATCGAGAGGGTGATCAGACAAATGAAAAGAGCAAATGAAGTCAGAAGTATTCCCAAGGGCTCTCTGTATGTTAGAAAGACTGGATGTTTAGGGATGCACTCGTTGTGGTTTTCATTTGGATACTGGTCCTCAGGGCACTTGTTGCAGTGGTCTGCATCTGAAAGTTATAAGGCTCATATTTTTAAAAATATACAGTGGTACCTCAGGTTACATACGCTTAAGGTTACATACGCTTCAGGTTACAGACTCTGCTAACCCAGAAATAGTGCTTCAGGTTAAGAACTTTGCTTCAGGATAAGAACAGAAATCGTGCTCCGGCGGCGCGGCAGCAGGCAGAGGCCCCATTAGCTAAAGTGGTGCTTCAGGTTAAGAACAGATTCAGGTTAAGTACGGACCTCCGGAACAAATTAAGTACTTAACCCGAGGTACCACTGTATACATTAAATCTCTTAAACCATATTACTTGATACTGTGGCAAGAACTAGAGAAAGAATATAATTCTTTTATCTTGGAAGAACTGGTACGGTAATCATTATTTAGAACCATGCAGTAAAATAGATGGGTGCTAAGAACAGTGAACAATTCAATTCATTAGGGGTTTATAGTTAACAGCATTGTACATTCTACGCAAATACTGATGTAATGTGTTGTAACGTATCCAAATCATGAAATTTGGATAAATTCAAGGTACTGATACCGATGTAGAAACCCCTGGTGTACAGTTTGGGACCTAAAACATAATCTCACCTGTCCTGTGCACAAAACAGTCGTTCTCCTCCACAAGAGAGGACACCCTGCAATTACCATCTCATCCCTATGTCTTTTCTATACAATGTAAGAATCGATCCATTAGTGTGGCAGCACCTATCCATTGGAACTCCCAATACATTTCAGATTGGCATCATCTCTGTTATCACTTCAGCACCTTTCCCAAGCCTCCTAAGAGGAGATTTTTGTCCAAGTCAGTGTCTGCATTGAATTTTTTAAAATGGTGTGTGTATAGATATAGATATATAAATATATGGCAGTTAAACCACTTTGAGATGCTTAATGAGATAATTTCTTTTCTGGTTTGCTAGAGAATAATTACATATATCTGATCACTATATAACTAAATACAAATACAGTTGTACCTCAGAAGTCAAACAGAATCTGTTCCAGAAGTCCGTTCAACTTCCAAACGTTCGACTTCCAAAACGTGGCTTCTGATTGGGTGCAGAAAGCTCCTGCAGCCAATCAGAAGCTGTGGAAGCCCCGTTGGATGTTCAGCTTCCCAAAGAATGTTCAAAAACTGCAACACTCATTTCTGGATTTCGATCGTTCGGGAGACAAAATGTTCGACTCCCAAGGCGTTTGGGAGCCAGGGTACGACTGTAGTAAAGTTTGTGAACAGACTCTGAAAATAATTATAACTGAAGGAATGGGTAAACTATCTCCAAAGTGTTATATCTAGAATGGCTCAATCACACATCAATATCAGAATTTGAACAAGCCCTTTGTGTGAATTTATTTTTGAAATATTTGGAATACCACCACCCTTTAATGGTGCAATTTCTACTTACCTGTCAGGTTTGAAATCATTCCTTCAGAGCACTTAGGACAATCATAGCAACAAATCTGTTCCCCCTGTCGCGCAATCCTACTGTGGCCAGGATAGCAACTCTCAACACATACGGATTTTGGGATGACCTATTAATATCCAGATATAAAAGATTTGGGGTGTACATCAGCATTGGTGAACCTCTGCCCCTCAAGCCTTATTAGAATCAGCAAGGGTTCTACTTTAGCTGCCAGAGGCATTTGTCTTAAACCTGCCCACATCTGATTTCATGCCATGGGGCAGATAAAGACCGGGTTGCAAAGAAAAGGACAACTGGGAGCCTCAAAATGTGTTCCTGGTTGTTTCCTTGTTAAGCACACTATTTCCTCCAAGAGTGATGGCACATCAGGAAGACCTGTCATTCACACAGGGGCATTCTTCATTTTAAAACTCTAGCCACTTTCAGGTAGCTGTACTTACTTTGCAAAAGAAAGCAATTTGGCTTTCTAAAACTTTTAAAAGAAATTCTATGTTTTTGTTTTCTTGGATGTGTACAGGTAACTCCTAAAATACGTGCATGGGACAAGAATCAGGCAGGGTTTTCTGTACTCCCATGTGGATCCAGAATCAGGTTTTGTTTAATATTAGAGCCATCCCTAAACCTACAGTTCTGGAAAATAATAGTTACCCCCACCTGATCAAACTTGTGATTCCACATTATAGCACTTCCATTGATGGTGAACAGTTTTCTTTCAGGAGCTTGTGGGCTCACTCTTCCAACACGGACTTTATGGACAGACTGATTAGGGAAGGCGATTGTGTTGATGATATCATATCCAGCTGCCAAGTCTCCATTTTTATCAAAAGCTATTTCTTCCCCAGCACTATTGTTGAAGTGGATGTGTTTCAGGTAGGAGTGAAGCTAGATTGGAGAAGGAAAGAATATGAGGAGCTTGGAGCGGTGGGAAATGGGATTTCCCTGGAAGTTGCTGTTTTCTTCTCAAATATCATACTCGAATTGCTACCTCCTACTCATTCATGTATGATGATTATAGGACAGATGGTATAAATGCTTCCCACCTTTCGGATGCAATCGGAAGATGAAATTCAATAGAGTTGCTATTTCCAGAACTAAACTATACTTTTTAAAAATTAGACTATTCACACCAGAACTTTAAACCATATCTATTATACAGCAGGTTTTACTTCCTCCAAAAGTCAAGAGAGAGAGAAGTTTGAGCTTTGCTTACATGGCATGTATCTGGCAAACTAACCTCACATGGTGGTCGTGAAATTAAATGCTGGGAGAGAAATCACCATTGTCCTCCTGGAAAATCTCGTGTGGGGAGTGGGTATCCATTGTGGGGTATTTGTGTGGGAGGGTTCAATGTTGGTTATTGTGTGAGAGGTGTTCACTGGGAAGCAGGAAGTCAGTGTAGTTTGCAGTGTTGAGGTATGTAGAAATATGAGTTTCAAAGATTTCCAAATGAACCTTGTGCCTAAAGAGGTTCACAAAATCTCATCTAAATTAGAACTACTACCTATAAACACCTGACAGGCTTTTTCATTGTACTTCTTTTGGCACCTGCGTTAAATATTTTCTGCATCCAGACATGTAGAAATCACTGTGGATTTTTATCTTCTTTTGAATCTCTTAATAGTGGTTCTTAACTGTTTTAATAATTTTATATTTTTGTAAACTGCTTAGAGGTGTTTTTAGTTTATTTTTATTTTTTACATTAAGCAGTATATACATTTTGCTAAATAAATAAATCTAACCATTGCACCATACCAAAAAAATTCATAACTGAAGGTCATAAGCTTATGTCAAGGTATTAGACCCAAAGCTGCAATTTACAGAAGCTATAAAATGGATGGTGAAGAGTTGGAGAGGATATAAGAGCTGGAAGGGAACCAAGGGTCATCTAGTCCAGTGTTTCCCAACCGGTGTTCCGCGGCACACTAGTGTGCCGCGAGACGTTGCCTGGTGTGCCGTGGGAGGGAGGCGGGCGAGTCGGGCGGCGAAAGGCGGGGCGGCGGCGGCGAGGAGAGGCCGCCCAGCGCGGGGCTCTCACCGTCTGCCTGCCTGGCTGCCTGCATGGCGCTGACGTCACGGGGCTGTAACGTGCCCCACATAGGCACACGCGGGGTGGCGAGCGAGCTCCCTCCCACATCCCATCGCCGGCTCTGCACCAGGCGGTAGAGCTCGGCGAAGTCGCCGCACGGCGCCTCGGCGTCGGGCGGCAGCGAGCCCAGGAAGCGGCCCAGCCGGCCGGGGTTGCCCGCCTGCAGCAGCGCCTCGCACACGCACGAGACCTGCTCCGCCAAGAAGCGCGGCGAGCGCGGAGGATCGGGCGCGGCGGAGGCCAGCCCCGCGCTTGGAGAGGACGCAGCAGCCGTCGCCAAACCCGATCCTCCTCCTCCTGCTCCGCCGCCGTCCTCTGGTTCTTGGCCAGGAGGAGCCTGCAGTGACGGGGCGGGCGCCGAAGTTGGCAGAAGTTGGCGCGCCTCCTCGACAGCGCCTTCGTCCTCCTCCTCCTGCCTCTGCTCTCCTCCGGCGGCGGGGGCGCGCCGCCCTCCCCGGCTGGGGGCTCGGCGGGGCCCACGGGGAAGGAGGCCATGTTCGCGGCGCGCGGGATCGCGGCCCCCCTCGCCCACCTCCGGCCCGCTCCCCTCCCCCTGCGCGCTGCCCTAGCCGTGCGGGTTTCCTCCCCCTGCGCCACCGTCCCCTTTCCACATCCTAGGAGCCGCGGTCCGCCTACCGCCCCCGGGCCGCGGCGCGGCTCCCAGCCCGGGCTGGCGTCCGCCTCCTGGGATGCGCGCCCACCCCCGCGGCCCCCCAAACTTTGGAGCAACTGAATGCTTTGCCATGTAGAACAGTCCCTGCAAATAAAAACCTAGCATATTTGGAAGAGGGATGCTAGCCTAACCATTACCTTCTATGCTGTTACTATTTTTTTATATTTTTTTTACATAAGTAAAAAGTGACCTTTCCCCATCTGGCATGGTGGTGTGCCTCGAGATTTTTTTCATGAAACAAGTGTGCCTTTGCCCAAAAAAGGTTGGGAAATACTGATCTAGTCCAACCCCCTGTAATGAAGGAGTCCCGGCTAAAGCATCCATGACAGGAGCACACCTGTTATGTAATTTTGCATTGTTTCACACAGAGAAAGTCAGAGTTTGGAGTAGAGTTTTGCAGCGATGTGACATAGAAGTAAAGCAGCAAGTCGGAGAGAGAGTCAGAGCAATGATTGACAGCAATATTAGATTTCTGATGGAATCCAAGGTTGTGGCTTTGGGAGAAACAAGATCCTTTGAGTGTAAGGTTGCTGTGAACCCTTCCTTTGTAGGCTGTGTAAATAAACCATGCTTTTATGCAAACCATGTATCATAAAGAAATGACACTCTCATTTCTAAAAGAAAACACAAACCCTGGGCAAATGCCTGGAACCCATGGAATCTTGCAGCACTCAAGGATTGGGGTGGCATGCAAGATACACACACACACACACACACACACACACACAATTCAGAGTTCCTCAACTTCTTAATTAAATTTTAAATGCCAAGACTTTTTAAAAATTAAACAATCATTTACTATTAAAATATGTTTTGAGATATCCATTCATTTAAATAAATGTGTGTTTATTTAAAATGAATATCATAAATAGCATTTCACATGATTTTAAAGTGCCCTTTTGTGTGCATTCCCACCCAAAGAAAATTCACTTTAAAAGGTCCTTGGTGAAATGCACTTACGCCCATTCTTTACAGTAGAGATGGACATGGTTATCCTACCTGCCATGGGTAAATATTTGAAAGATTCCACGCGTTTCCATTTCTCATTGCCTTCTGTTTAGATCTTGATGAAAACATGTCATGGAGAGCATGCGCAACGCCATAAACTGCATTGTAGATACTGTAGCTTTGACCAGACATCTGCATTTCAAACACAGTTTCAGGGAGGTTCTTCAATCTCTCTTTCCCTGTACATATTCCTGGGGATAGTGAGTGAATGTACTGTAACTTGGGTAACGAACATTTAAATGCAGTGGTCCAGAAATAATGGATCAAATACAGCCTGGATCGATAGAGATTTAAAGTCTCAAGAAACTCTTCATATTCTGCCAATTTCTTACTGTGGAGTGCGAAGGACAAGGTGCCATTAAAGGATTTGGGTGCAAATAAGTCGCTATTGGACACAGATGCAAAATCCCACTCAGCTGTTATGACCCAAACCTTCTCTGTTGGTTTCATTTTAATTTCATTTAGCAAAAGAACCCTTCGTAAACCCTCCATAGACCGTGAATCACCATGAACAAGAATCACATTGATTTCAGTTGATGAGAGAACAGAATTTATTCTTTCCAAATTCTTGTCCATCTGTATTCCGTGATTCCAATAATGCTTCAGTGTTGGAAAAATTTCCTTAAAAGCAACACAAATCTTATTCTGGTGCAGCCAAGGAATGAGAGTCCTCAATAGTATTTCTCCGCTGTCATTATCAGAGACAAGAAGGCCAATCCAAGTCCATCCAAAATGCTGAAGCAACTGAACAATCCCAGCATACTGAGCACTCTCATTAGGGATCATTTGATAGACAGAAGGAAACTGTGTTCTGTCCCTCAAGGCAGGGTCAAAGGAGCCATAATTGAGCTAAGAACAATGATATTGGTCTTTTTAGATCTAACAACCAATTGAAAATACGTTCTTCAAAATTCAAAAAAAAGGATAGAAAGTTGAATTCATTTTCTATTTGTCACTCCTAAAAAAAAACTTCACAATCAGGACAGAATTACTACTGGGCTAACTATATATTAAGCAAATAAGCAAAGACTCTTGGAAGGAAAAAGAGTTTGGATTTGAGAATTTGTAGAGAAATATGATGAGTCTCACCAATTTTGTGATTCGATTAATATTCATCTCCAAATTTCTCATTCATAACTCCTGTGTGGATTTCAGCATGAGCAAAGATGCTATGAACCCTATGAGGGGGTGATTTGGAGGGAAGAAGTAGGAAGCAATTTAAGTGTGAGCTCACACCCACCCACAAACTATTACACACCTTACTGTAAATAATAATCTATCTATTATTACAACTCACTGAGGAGGCTCAGGCAGAAAGATTAGAAGAAGAAGACAAGAGAGCTAGTGTGGTGTAGTGGTTAAGAGCGGTAGTCTCGTAATCTGGGGAACCAGGTTCGCGTCTCCGCTCCTCCACATGCAGCTGCTGGGTGACCTTGGGCCAGTCACACTTCTCTGAAGTCTCTCAGCCCTACTCACCTCACAGAGTGTTTGTTGTGGGAGAGGAAGGAAAAGGAGAATGTTAGCCGCTTTGAGACTCCTTAAGGGGAGTGAAAGGCGGGATATCAAATCCAAACTCTAAGTGTAACTTAAATGCTCCAAATAAAAAAATTCCTTCCAGTGGCACCTTAAAGACCAACTAAGTTAGTTCTTGGTATGAGCTTTCGTGTGCATGCACACTTCTTCAGATACACAAGTGTGCATGCACACGAAATCTCATACCAAGAACTAACTTAGTTGGTCTTTAAGGTGCCACTAGAAGGGATTTTTTTATTTTGACTATGACAGACCAACACGGCTACCTATCTGTAACTTAAATGCTCCAGTTAAATCCAGAATTATTCTGGCCTCTGATGATTTTAACTGGTCTAACTACTCAAAGAGACTTTTGCTATAAAGGTGTGGTTTTCTTCCTGTTCTCTTGCATGGCTCAGTGGGGAGGGCTTCTGGACTTGCCTCTAAAATAATCAGTACACAACTCTCTGTCTACAGAGATAAACCATATCAAAAGTTCAGATTCACACACACAGCACCAATCTATAAAGGCAGACAAACACACCTGTGGCATCTTGTACATATTTAAGATGTGAGGCATCTGCTTGGAATTATGGAAGGTGAGGCCACCTATGATAGCCATGAGTTTATCTGTCTTGCCGCAGAGGTAGTTAAGGGGACTCCCCTGACTTTCGAAAAGGACATCCATAGTCCCTGAACATTTTCCCATTTCATTATTAGCATTTTGAGCGAAGATGTACGAAAGTGTGGTGTTGGGTAAGAGGTGCGGATTCTTGTTGATCTCCTTCAGAGCAAACGTAAAGGCGAGGGCTTGGTGGTAGTAATTTGGCAATAGGCTGCAATGACATTTCAGAGCACAATTAGGGCTGCCACACAATAATTGGTTTAATCTACATACAATGGACATATTAGCCATCAATAGTGATTCCTGATATACCAGACATGGAGTTGCGAAGTATGGAATACCTTTAGAACTCCTATGTATCTTTAATAATACCTTTATTGTCAGTGTACAACCTGTGTACAATGAAATTGAACGAGCCTCCCCCCAAAAAAACACTCAGTTTCATTGCACTCTGTGTGCTTATTGCATAACACACCACCTCGCAAGTCAATTGTGCTATGTTATTTTCCGTTCAACAGCCTAACAGCCCACGGAGAGAAGCCATTTTTTAGCCTGTTGGTACGGCTGATTATGCTTCTATATCTCCTGCCCGAGGGTAGAAGATTAAAGAGGTGATGGCCAGGATGTGAGTCATCCCTGAGACTCTTTTAAAGAGTATTTTTAAAAAGTATTCTCATCTCCTTAGGTTTCTTTGTCATATTCCATTCCCAGTCACAGAGCTGTGCAGTAGAAAATGCACTTATAGCTCAGTGAAAAAGCATTTGCTTGGCCTGGATAAGGTCCTAAGTTTCAACCCCCAACATTGCAAGGTAGACTTGGGAATGTCTTCTTTCGGAAACCCTAAGCTCACTTCCAGTCAGTGTAGACAAAACAGTGTAGACAAAACAGTGTAGATCGACAGATGACTCAGGATATGTTCTCTTCCCATGCTCTCTTAGTTAAAGGTAAAGGGACCCCTGACCATTAGGTCCAGTCGTGGACAACTCTGGGGTTGCGGCGCTCATCTCGCTTTACTGGCCGAGGGAGCCGGCCTATGTTTCTATAAATTGCTCTATAAGACAATTGCTTCATTTGGAAGCAAAGAAGGAAGAAAACTGAGCAAGTAAAACACACCCAACCCTTCCTGTGTGGCAGAATAATGGTATGGATGGTTTTGATCTCCTAAAACACATTTAGAATCATTTTAATAAATGGACTATAGTAGTAGCCTTACTACAAGGACTTCTCTTTTTTTGGCCTCTTATGATTCCCATTTTCTCAAATTGTGGGAAATAGAACAATCAATAATTTTGAAATTTTAATTCAGAGCTAGCCAATTGGAATTTTAATTTCACCTTTATTTCATTTTATTTGATTCAACATTTACTTACAAGGCACTCCTATATGGATTTGGATTTGCAGTATACAATATCTCATTAAAATTATGAACGATGAAAGATACAAATTCAGCAATGACAATATTATCTAGAATGCCAGAGACACCTTGAAACTTTGGCTGCCTACAACATCTGTTCTTCATATTCTTGCTGGCAATCTGAGGTAGATGAAGCAGCAAAATGAGGAGCAGCAGTGATGTCCATCTCACTACCAGCAAATCTTGCCACCACCTGAACATATTCACTGAGACAGATACAAAGAATAGGAATGTCTCCAAAGGCAGCATGCAATCTTTACAAAAGTTGATCGAACTTTGGTGTTTCACTAATTCCAATCTGGACTATCAAACATATTTGATAGAACTTTTCCAAATAGCTGTTTTTAAAAGGCTGCTTTGACCCTCATATTTAAAGCTGGAGAGCAGCATTTCATCAACTCCTGGTATGAACTCATCTGTGTTTCTGTCTTTCTAATTGCATTGTGCCCACACTACAATTACACAGGAATGTGTAGTTATAATAATTACAGGATCGAAAATTACTTTTTCCAAGATTCTCAGTAAAGTTAATGAAAACTTCTTTAGCTTCTTTTTTTTCCATTATCCGCTAATGAAATGATCAATGCTGGAATTCAGGGCATGTTGGGACAAGAGTTTCCTCCATAAGAAGTCTAAAATTTCTGCAGCTTATAAAAATGGAATCTATTAAGCTAATTACCTTAAATGTGGCACACGTGGTCTACCTGATAAGATCCATGAAAGTGCCAAATTTAAAACCTATCTGATAATAATTTTCACCAATACAGCAAATAAAAGCATGCTAAAAATGAACAAATTACAGTGGTGCCCCGCAAGACGAATGCCTCGCAAGACGAAAAACTCGCTAGACGAAAGGGTTTTGCGGTTTTAGAGCTGCTTCGCAAGACGAATTTCCCTATGTGCTTGCTTCGCAAGACGAAAACGTCTTGCAAGTTTGTTTCCTTTTTCTTAACACCATTAATACAGTTGCGACTTGACTTTGAGGAGCAACTCATAGAACGCGGTGTGGTAGCCTTTTTTTGAGGTTTTTGGTGATTTTTGAAGCTTTTCCAAAACTTTTCCGACACCGTGCTTCGCAAGACGAAAAATTCGCTAGACGAAAAACTCCCGGAATGAATTAATTTCGTCTTGCGAGGCACCACTGTATCATCTACCCACCCCCAGTTTTAAGAAAGCATATCTTCACCTGCTATATATTTTGGGAAATAAATCTTTCTGTCCATGCATTCAGATGTTTATTGAGGTATTGTCACCAAACTTGGCATGAAGGTTCTCGAGATGGCAGAGCCATTTTTGTGTGTTTTGTTTGGATACCATCAGATTCCATTTTGATTTTTTTTTATTATAATGATATTTATTGAAAAAAGAATTTTTTAAAATTACAAAGAAAAAGGACAAAATTACAAAGGAAAAAAACAAAAACAGGGGAAAAAAACCAAAACCATCACTTTCAAATTCTCCACTTTCTTTACCTTCTTTCCATGACCTCCTCCTCCTCCCATCTCTTGTATCTTGATTAATAATTATCACAGCAAACCCTTTCCATAATTCATAATATTCTGTCATTACAATACCTTACTCTATTTTCATCTAATCTTATAAAAAACCTTAAAACTTAAGACTGAAATCTTATTTTTACCAGCTTCTCATAACCATTACCTTTTTACCTAATTCTTTAAACATTTTTACAAGAGCCAAGTAATTTCATTTCAACATTTTTCCAACGTTCATAAAACATTACTGATGATAAAAAAGGAGAATAAAAACAATCCAATCTTCTTCCAGCGTCCCCTCCCCCCGGTCCCGGGATTGTCAGTCCTTTTTATCCCTTTAGTCTGGCACATTAACCTGGTGATCTTATATTCGAGGCCTTCAAATCTCTTCCATGTCCCTTCCGCAGCCCTTCTTCATATTTTCCTTTCACTCGTGGGAGCTCCAGCTTGGTAGTGTTTTTGACCCTTTTCAACAAATCAGCCCCTTTCTCATAGTCCAGACTAGACTCCATGTGGTATTTTAAGACATGTTTCAAATTCCCTCCAAGATTGAAAGTCCCAACAGCTTCAAACTTCTGACGGCCCATTGCCAGACTCGGAAAGTCCAAACATCCCTGCATAGGGGGGTCAGTCCAACCCCCCATTTCCAAATCAATCCAAACTTTATCTTTCCAAATCTGTTTTTTTCCAAGTTCATTTGTCGAATCCAAAGGCTCATTTTCCTGCTGGGCCAAAAGTCCCTCCATCTCTGGCGCCCAAGATTCTGCAACATCCTCTTCTATCATCTGCTCTGTCAGGACACACTCCTGTTTAAGTTCCTGGGTGGGCTCCATATAATTTCCCGCTACCTGTTCAAATGTTCTGGTCGCATTAGTCATCAAATCCGTCTTCTGACTTAACTGATCCAATAGGGCATTTATTTTAGAGAAAGCATCCAACAGTGCTTCCGATAATATTGTCCTACAAGGTCACAAGTCCTTTTCCCACAGTTGTAATCTGTGGCAGCTGCAAGCTCCCTAGAATTGGTTACAATTTCACAGTTCCCCTCTAGGGGGGGACTTCTGGTTGTTCTTTCTTTTACGGACAATACCAACAAAGTTTCTTTTTTTTAAAGATATTTTGTCAATATTAGTTCCTTTAAAATGCAAAAAGAAACAGTGGAATCACAATGTTACTCTTCTTTTAACTATCTGTCAAAAACATTTGTCTCTGGTCAATGTGCTTCAAAACGTCAATTCTGACACCCCGCTCCAGGGTCAGGACGGTGGAAAGTTACTTTACTTTAAACTCACTTCTGCAGGTTTAAACAGTCCAAAAAAGATCCCCCTTCTCCTGCTACCGAAGGGGGGTTCAACGATTTTAAATGGTGAAAAACCAATCCTTTAAAAGTAATTTTCAAAGCTCTAGTTTACGTTGTCTTTGCTTTCTTCTGACTACAAGAAAACGGAAGGCTGACTTCCTGTTTAGACCTTCCCGTTTCAGTGCCAAATTAAGGTAAATTTTTAAGTCTAATTCCTTTCTAAACGCCAGTTCTTATTTGAAGTCCAATTGTTCAGTATTTGAGTACTCACGGGTGATTACTTTAGATGCCAAATTGTCCCAGGAAAAAGGCAGCGCTCTCCGGCAACGGCTGTGCGGCTTCGCTCCACGGAAATAGCAGTTGACTCACAGCACCACGCCACTTCCCCCTCTTCGCTTCGGAGCCCGTTAGTGGGTTCCTTTGCGGGTTGGGGGGCGCTAAAGGTGCCTGCCGAGTCCCACGGTCACAGGCTTCATCCGCCTGTGATTTCTGAAAGGGTCCCCGCTTCGCCGCAGCGGAAAAGACCCATTTCGCGCTGAGCTGGTACCTCCGGTTCAGAGGGAGTCCGCCATTGCCGATGGCGCCACCCCGGAAGTCCCATCAGATTCCATTTTGAATTACGCTAGCGAACAAAATTGTTCCAAAGTGTACCAGTGTTGACACTTCTGAAATATTGTCCCCCAGTTTTACATGATGGTTCACAAGATGGAGCAGCACATTTTGGTCTATGTCTGGAAATGGTCAGAGACCATTTTGAGTTAAAATGGTGGACTGGACCATTCCAAACCATTCCAAATGGACATCTCTCATTATAGTGTAGACCAGTTTAGCACGATAGCTCCTGAGATGGAGAAGTAGGGTTTACGTATCTTTTGAAACATTAACAGCTACTGCTTTGCCTAAGCCTGATGGAGGGGAGCCTTTAAAATAAATATTTTATGCTGTGATGCCTGGCCATATGGTTGAGCCAAATGAGCTTAGGATCCAGCCTAAACACAACCCCTCCCCCAAGATTGAATCATGCCCCTCTGGAGCACCCCTTTTTGAAATCTGAGCCCCAGCTGAGCCAAGCTGATCAAGTTAAACCAGTTTATCTTTGGCTAAACCAGGATGGGGAGCTTAAAACTGGCCAAGCCCACCTAAGTTGCAAATCAGCTGGCTAAGCCAGAGATCCACTTCATCTTTAAACTGCTCATTCGGCAATAGGTTGGTGCCTTTATCTGTTATTGTTAAATTGGCAAATAAAGCCATATGTTTAAAGTTAGTTCTGAAACGTATAATCCCACATAATACAGCAAAGCACCAACAGGAACAGCCCCCCATGGTTTTCATTCTTTCTCTTTCAGCACCATGAATGCAATTCAGTTGTATAAAGACTGCAAAAAGCCAACAACCTGCCGTTACAAGCTATGGACCTCCTCTGCCTAAATAATTATTTTTGTGGACACCCATGACCACCCACTAATATCTTTATAGCTCTTAAAATTATCGTCACCTCACTCTGATGCTTTAACATTTTTCATATCCCAGAGCTCAACAATTTTGTAACTACTAAAGCCATGTGCTCTCTGAGGACCATCATTTCATTAGTGTGTTTCTGGAACCAGTGCAATCTTCTTTGATCCACTGAAGAATAAATAAATTTATGAAGCATCATTCCCCCTCCTTCCATATTTTGCCACTGGAAAATGCTTCATTATCCTTTTGTAGCTCTCTTCCTTCATGCCTCTTAAACCCATATCTGGGCTGTGCCAATTCAGACTGTAGGTGGAGACTTACGTAACAGTAGAGAAGTAATATGGGGGTGGGGCAAAAGGGATTATAAAGCTAAATTCATTGGAATTGTACAGCCTGCTATATATTTTGTGGAACATAACTTCCCACCGTTTCTGTCCAAATGGCATGCTACGCTTGGGGTGATCAGAGATGGGCTACAACATTGGGGGACGACCACATTTGCTATCTGTTGCTTAAAGTGTTAAAAGGACAAGAGAACATGGGATGCAGATAGGACAGAATTTATAAGGGAATAAGTCACTCAGAAACCACAATCCTTTTTCTTACAAGCTGATCCCGGGTGTTCATCTCAGGCCTCAGTACAATAATGTACAATTTGGGAAAGAAGATGCAGCCCAGCAAACCCACAATAGAGGCTAAAATGGAGAAGATCTCCACAGCCACCATGTATTTCCCTTTGGTGCTCAGATAAGTGGGGACAAAGGACAGCCAAACACTGCAGAAGACCAGCATGCTGAAGGTAATCAGCTTCGCTTCATTGAAAGTATCAGGCAACTTCCTGGCCAAGAAAGCCACAGTGAAGCTGATGATGGCCAGAAGCCCCATGTAGCCCAGGACAGTATAAAACATGTGGGAAGATCCTTCATGGCATTGAACAATGATCTGGTCACTCTGAGAGTGCATGTCAAACTCTGAGAAGGGAGGAGAGGTTGCCAACCACAGTACACAGATGCCAGTTTGAATAAGAGTGCAAAGGATGATGACTGATACTGCCAGTCTCTTCCCCATCCATTTCCTCACTCTGTTTCCTGGCTGGGTGGCCATGAAGGCCAGAACCACCGTGATGGTTTTAGCCAACACACAAGAAACAGCCAGGGAGAAGGTGATTCCAAACATGGTTTGACGGAGAAGGCAGGTCACCTTCCCAGGCTCCCCAATGAATAAGAGGGAGCAGAGAAAGCAAAGCAAGAGGGAAATGAGGAGGGTGCAGGTGATGTTCCAGTTGTTGGCCTTGACAATGGGAGTCTCCTTATGTTGAATGAAGATCCACGTTATCAGAAGAGTAATCAGAGAAAGGGAAAGAACAAATGAAGTCAGAATTATTCCCAAGGGTTCACTGTATGATAGATAGATTATACGTTTAGGAATACAGTGATCTTTGTTCTTGCTTGGATGTTGATCCTCAGGACAGTTGTTGCAATGGTCTGCATCTGAAAATTATAAGTCTCAATTGTTAAAATTGTATGTGTACCCTCTGAACCAATATAGTTTAATATTGTGGCATAAGCTATGACTTTGAACATGTTCATTTTGAATAAGAGGAATGAAATCCCTTATTTTTATTTTGAAAGAAATGATATTGTGAAACAGAGGTGACAATGGCACTGGATGAGGAGGCCAAGGAATAAGAGGAAACATCATTGGGAATATTGAAAGAATCTGGAAATGAGAAATGGCTTTGTTATTGCTCTGTTGATATGTGAAATAGATGGTATTTAATATTATGCATATTAGAGAGAAAATATATTCAGGTGTTGTTCACACATTTTTGCTCATAATTTTTGTACCCTTGGTCATCATCATTATCAGTGTTTTTTAATGTGGTACTCAGTTGTGGTACTTTGTTGTAAGAACTTCATGGTGAGTACTGGAACCTATTTTTTAAGGGGGGGAAGCACTGATCATTATTATTAAATTCAGTGCTTTTTTCTGGGGGGACGTATACCCCTAAACATTTTGTGAATCTAAGTTTGGCCTCATTGATGGGCAGTATTTCAATATTAGTAGGGAAATGAGAGTACCCCTAAACATTTTTTACCAAAATAAAAAGCACTTATTAAATTTGTATACCGCCTTTTGTCAGTAGAACTCAGGGCGATTCACAACATAAAAATACAAGATAAAAAACCCCACACAAAATACAGAATAAAAACAAGAACAGAATAAAACCACCCTCCACCCACTCCTACAACACATTTAAAAGGGTATCAGATGTCAATCATCCAAAGGCCTTGTTTAAGAGGAACATTTTCGCCTGGTTCCTAAAGGTGTATAATGAAGGCACTAGCCACTGCAGAAAAGGCCCGTTCTCGTGTTGCCACTCTCCGGACCTCTCGTGTACAACTGGATACCAACTGCTAAAATGTGTGAGCATACAGTATTCCCTTTGAAAAGTTAAGTCTGAGCTGTTATGAAACTTATTTCTGTAGTCGTGTGTGTGTGTGTGTGTGTGTGTGTGTGTGTAGTGCTCCATTGACACATTCAAGTCATGTTTATTGTACAAACATTCTGAAGTACCTTCCCTATATAGCTGAGGAATCTTTGCTTACCCATCTGTTTTGAAATCATTCCTTCAGGACAGTTAGGACAATTGTAGCAACAAATCTGCTCCCCCTGTCGAATGATCTTGCTGTGTCCAGGATGGCAACTCTCAACACATGTGGAATGGGGCGGCTTCTATCAATAATCACAAATTAATAGATTTAAGATGGAGATTTCTCCTTTTGTCTGATTTCTCCTTACGTCTATGCTGTTGAATTTCACCGTTTGCATAATTGCATAGTAACAATTACATAGTAGCAAGCTTATTTTCTAGAATCCTTCAACATTCCCTCATATGTCTCTGGATTTTTCTATCCTATATTCTCCTCATGTTCCTTTTATCCTCACCACACAAATGAACATACACTTCATATACCGAATCAATCCCTTGGTCACTTTAGCCCAGTATGCCCATCAAGATAAGCATCAGCTCAGAAAGGTAGCAAGCAATGTTATGTAATATTTGGGGGGGGTATTTGCATACCACCTTTCATGAAGTATTTCTGCAGTGTATAACAGAAAACATATAAAAATGCATTAAACAAAATTAAAAATCAAAACCTCATCAAAATCTTTGACGAAATAAAATGTAACAGGTGAAATTAACATGCTATCACCTCTGAAAGTAACCACCAGCAAAATCCTGAAACAAATATATCTCTATTATGTAGGACTAAACTTGACCAACAGCATTCCGTTACCTTTTTATATTGAGGAATATAAAGTCTTTCCCACCTGGTTAAACTTGTGATTCCACAAAATGGCAGTTCCATTAATGGTGAACTTCTTCACTTCAGGAGCCTGTGGGTTCATCTTTCCAACAAGGGCTTTATGGATGGACTGATTGTGGAATGTGATAGTATTGATGATATCATATCCAGTAGCCAACTCTCCATTTGCATCAAAAAATATTTCTTCTCCAGCACTGTTGTTGAAGTGGATGTGTTTCAGGAAGGCATGAAGCTAGATTGAGAAGGAAATAACATGAACCAAGAGCAATGGTAGCAAAGTGGTTAGTATGATTTCCCAGTTATTTCAATCTTATTCTGTTGACAATCTTGGCTAGATTTGTAGTTGGACAATGGATCAGAATGTCTAACAAGGGCAATGCTTTCATCTAAGGAGATGGCTTCTTAAAGAAATACCCCTTAATTAGCAAAGGAGGCCAATTCAACACAAGCTAAATATTTTTCTTACTTCAATCAGCAACCTCCTACACTACAGCAAAAACAACAACACAAAATTTGGCCATTGAAAGGCTTCTGGGTGCATATATTACAAAATATATAGCAGGCTGTACAATTCTAATTAATTTGGCATATATTACAATTGTGACTGACAGGAAAACCATACTTGCCACGGGTGAACATTGAGAAGGTTCCATGTCACACCATCGCCTATTGCCTTCTTCATAGATCTTGAAGAAAACATTGCATGGAGAGCATGTGCTACAGCATAAACAGCGTTGTAGATACTGTAGCTCTGACCAGACATTCTCATTTCAAACACAGCTCCAGGGAGGCTTCTCAACTTCTCCTCGCCAGTGCAGTTCTTTGCACCTGGTATGTAAATGTTATAGGCAGGAAACGAGCACACAAATGCATTGGACCAAAACCCATGGATGAAATAAAGCATAGAGTGATTGGGATTTAAAGTCTCAAGAAACTCTTCAAATTCTGCTACATCATTTGTGTGAAGTGAAAAGGACAAGGTGCCATTGAAGGTTTTTGGTGTGAAGACTCCACTGAAGAATACAGAAGAAAAATCCCACTGAGCTGTTATGATCCAAACCCTCTCTATTGGTTTCATTTTATCAAATTCATGTGATGATAGAACCATCCGAAAGCCCTCCAGAGATCGTGAATCTCCATGAACAAGAGTCACATTAGTATTGATTGATGAGATAATAGAGCTTACTCTTTCCAATTTAGTGTTATCTGTGTCTTCCCAGTACTTCTCCAGTGTTGGAATAATTTCCTTAAAAGCCAAGCAAATATTGCTGTGGTATAACAGAGGAATGAGAGTCCTAAGTAACATTTCTCCACTTTCATCATCTGAAACAATAAGGCCAATCCAGGTCCACCCAAAATGCTGAAGCAGATGAACAATCCCAACATACTGATGACTTTCACTGGGGATCATCCGATAGACGGAAGAGAACTGTACCTTATCACTCAATGCAGGGTCAAAGGAAGCATAACTGAGCTAAGAAAAATGGCAGTGACATTTTTAGACTGTGTTTTATCATTCAGTGCAGGGGCAAAGGAGCCATACCTCAGCTAAGGAATATTAAAACAATCAGTTTAAGAACTCTATCTCATTATTCCTCAATTCATCTTAGTTTCTTCAAAGGTCCAGAAGAACAGGACCGTAGGCCTCTGTATTTGATCTTTCCAAAAAAAATACGCAGAGACTAAAATTCTCCCAATAAGGCAACTTCAGCAGGGTTACCATAAAATAACTACATGTTAGACACAAGTGCCTTTTGTATTTTAAAAATAAATTTTCAGAGGTGAATTTGGCTCTGAGAATTCGGGGATTCAAACAGTGTCTTTCACTTTTTTTTAAAAAAAAAAAGAAAACCCTGATTTTCTTCTTGTCTGATTTTCACTCCTGTGAGAATTAGAGGTGAGCTCATGTGTGTCTCTGTGTGTGTGTTTGTTACATGCGAGATTTTATGTTGCAATGCTGTGAGGGGATGATTTGAGCAGGAGAAGTTGGAAGAGGTAACCAACAACAAGTGTGTGTGTGTGTGTGTGTGTGTGTGTGTGTGTGTGTGTGTAAGATAGATCTCAAGTACAAATTTCACCTTCTGGAAACAGCTATTCCAAATCTATATAATAATAAACACAAGATGGAAAAATATGCCACTACATCTTCAGTAAACTCAGCTCCTTGTGATTACAATTCACTGGAAAGTTCACAATGGAGGAGGGAAAACTCACCCAAAGGGAACTTGACTAGTCCAGTTAGGTCCAGGATTGTTTTGGCCACAAATGAGAGTATGTAGGCCTGCCCACTCAAACAGGTTTCTTCCATAAAAGTGAAATTTTATTCATTTTCATTTACATGGTATGATGACGAAGCCTTCTGGACTTGTCTCCTAAGTAAACAGTACTCAACTCCCAGCCTCCAAGACAAGTATTTTCCCATGTAGTGCTGCTAGCCACTGAGTTGAATGAGATCACTGCAGAGCTAAAAGTCGAACCATTTGGTCTGACCAATTCTGAGGAGGTGAATGGCATGGATAGCAACCCAAATGACTCTTCCCCACTAAGTCGACTCCTGGTTTCACCCATGCATATAAAAAAATTGAAAGGCATACCTGTGGGATCTTGTAGGTATTTAAGATGTGGGGCATCTGCTTGGAGTTATGAGAAGTGAGTCCACCAATGATGGCCATTAGCTTGTATTTCTTAACACAGATGTAGTTAAGGGGGTTCCCTGAGCTCAGGAAAAGTATTTGCATAGTGGCAAGACAGGTTCCCATTGAATTGAAAGCATTTTGTGTGAAGATGTAAGATAGTGTTCTGTTGGGTAAGAGGTGGAAATTCTCGTTGATCTTGTTCAGGGCAAACATAAAGACAAGTGCTTGGTGGTAGTTATTCGGTATCACACTGCAATGACATTTTAGTGTAGACTTAGGGGTGTTATATATTCATTGATTTCACATACATACAGTAGATCTACTTATCTGCCCTGGAGGGCAGAACTCAAACAAACGGCTTTAAGTTACAAGAAAGGAGATTCTGATTAAACACACAGAAAAACTTTCTGACAGTGGAATAGTCTCCTTCAGGAGGTTGTGGATTCTCCTACCTTGGAGGTTTTTAAGGCAGAGGTTGGATCACCATCTGACATGGGTGCTTTAGCTGAGATTCCTGCATTGCAAATGACCCTTAGAGTCCCTTCCATCGCTACAGTTCTGTGATCATTTGAAGCTATTATTTAAATATCAGGCAGTAGAAAATATCTCCATAACTTTGTGCAGTAGAAAGTGTGGTGTGGTAGTTAGAGTGTCCGACTTGGACCTGGGCGACTAGGATTGAAATCCCCACTAGCCATGAAGCTCACAGAGTGATCTTCAAGCAGTCACTGCATCTCAGCCTAACCCACCTCACAAGGTTGTTGTGAGGATTAAATGAATAGAGGATTAAATGAGTAGGGGGAGATCTACTCATTGGAAATTGAGTAGGAAACGGAAATTGCAGAATGTACAAAAACATGTCCTACAAAAGAGGCACAAAACATTTGATTCCTGAGTATGCTAAAGCTATCCAATATTAGAATCACTGGTTTTTATGGACATTTCCTTTCTAAACGTTCTACACCTATGAGCAGCGCCTTGGAGGGGGGAAATGGGATATAAATGCAATAAATAAATCTCCACAGGCCATATATCTTTAGAATTCTTTACTGTTCCCTCATTATCCTTCTATGCTGCATTTCATTTTCCACATCTATTAAATTTTCTAACTAAAGGCATATCCTCTTTGATGACTGTGATTCATGGGCTGTGTTTGTTTGAAATTGATTTGCTTTGTCCTGGTCCAATCAATCTGTGTATCAATATACTGTATGTATCTATCTCTAGCTAGACAGCTCCCTCTCATCCACTTTCAGTCACTACAAAAGGTCTGACTAGGCGTTATTAGCTCTCTTCCTTCATGCCTCTCCTGCTAAGTAAAGTAGTTTGTCTGTGACTTTGCTCTATGCAAAGAAAGATCATTATTTAAGGTATACTCTAGCATGTGAGCCTAACTCAATGCACCTTACTTGTAAGAATTTGTCTCATGCAGGAGCCTAACACTTGGTGAAGGAGGAATGGAAAGCTTGTATTGTGGAATAGCTACGCTGTTGACTCCAGGTGTGGAGAGTATTGGCTTCAAATTTTCTCAGTATCAAGTGAGATCTGGGAAAGCACACCGGCCATACCTTTGCTTTGTTAAACAATAGTTTTTCATGGAAGCAAAGCAAAAAAATAGAGCAAAAAACGGAAATGAAACACAATACCTGGATTATTTCTGAAAAGGAATTATATGAATGGTTTGCTATCTTCAAGCAAATATATATATATATATGGAAAACAGCAATCTAGCAGTCTTCACAGGTTAGCTCACTTCCTTAAATTCTGACTAAAATAAGACTATGAATAATAAACTATTTTGGCTATTTTCATTAGGCTATTCAAACAGAATTATAAATTGCCCCAACATTATATTTTTATATAATAAAATATTGACTTACTAGCCACTGATATCCACATGTGGAGTTTTATTAAATGAGACATCATTCAAGAAAGGAATAAAGAAAGAAAGGAATTCACCAATGACAATACCCTCTAGAATACTAAAGTCATTTTGAACCTTTTGTTGCCAACCACATCCATTCTTCCCATTTTTGCTGACAATGTGAGGCAGCAGCAGCAGCAGCAGGAACAGCAGCAATGACATTTGGTTACCAGAAAATTGCAGCAGTCACTGACAGACACGTTAATTTAGGCAAATACACCGAACAGTAGTCATGTGAATTATCAGTCCTGAAAACAACTCCAAAACAACATTGGAAACACGCTAAGGGATAAGTAATCTTCTTTCACTGATTCTAATTTGGACTCTCAAACATATGTCTGACATATTCCTTACCAAGAGCTATGTGTAAAAGGTTGTTTTGAAACCCACCTTTATAAATGGAGAGAAGTATTTCCTTAGCTCTTGAGGTGGATTCATCCACGTTTCTATTTTCCCCCCTCAATTGTCTTTGAATTCCAGTGCAACAGTCTGATGAGTGATTAAGATAATTGCAGAGTAGATAATAATGGCCATCTTTAATATTCTCAACTATACAGTGGTTCCCCTCCTTCCTCCTGGGTCATGTCCAGAAAGTGGTGGTAGGGGATGAGTGTTCAGACCCCTGGGCTCTCACTTGTGGGGTGCCTCAGGGTTCTGTCCTCTCCCCCATGCTTTTTAACATCTACATGAAGCCGCTGGGAGAGATCATCAGGGGGTTTGGGCTGGGTGTTCATCAATATCCGGATGATACCCAGCTCTACCTCTCTTTTAAATCAGAACCAGTTAAGGCAGTGAAGGTCCTGTGTGAGTGTCTGGAGGCAGTTGGAGGATGGATGGCAGCTAACGGATTGAGGTTGAACAAGACAGAAGTACTGTTCTTGGGGGACAGGGGGTGGGCTGGTGTGGAGGACTCCTTGGTTCTGAATGGGGTAACTGTGCCCCTGAAGGACCAGGTGCGCAACCTGGGAGTCATTTTGGACTCGCAGCTGTCCATGGAGGCGCAGGTCAATTCTGTGTCCAGGGCAGCTGTTTACCAGCTCCATCTGGTACGCAGGCTGAGACCCTACCTGCCCACAGACTGTCGTGCCAGAGTGGTGCATGCTCTAGTTATCTCCCGCTTTGGCTACTGCAACGCACTCCATGTGAGGCTACCTTTGAAGGTGACTCAGAAACTGCAATTACAGTGGTACCTTGGGTTACATACGCTTCAGGTTACATACGCTTCAGGTTACAGACTCCGCTAACCCAGAAATATTACCTTGGGTTAAGAACTTTGCTTGAGGATGAGAACAGAAATTGTGCTCTGGCGACGCAGTGGCAGCAGGAGGCCCCATTAGCTAAAGTGGTGCTTCAGGTTAAGAACAATTTCAGGTTAAGTACGGACTTCCGGAACGAATTAAGTACTTAACCCGAGGTACCACTGTAATCCAGAATGCGGCAGCTAGACTGGTGACTGGGAGTGGCCTCCAAGACCATATAACACCGGTCCTGAAAGAACTTCATTGGCCCCAAGTACGCTTCCGAGGACAATTCAAAGTGTTGGTGCTGACCTTTAAAGCCCTAAACGGCCTTGGTCCTTTATATCTGAAGGAACATCTCCACCCCCATCGTCCAGCCTGGACACTGAGGTCCAGCATTGAGGGCCTTCTGGTGGTTCCCTCGCTGCAACAAGTGAGGTTACAGGGAACCAGGCAGAGGGCCTGCTCAGTTGTGGCGCCTGCCCTGTGGAATGCCCTCCCAACAGATGTCAAGGCAATAAGCAACTATTGTACTTTCAAAAGACAACTAAGGCAGCCTTGTTTAAGGAAGTTTTTAATGTCTGATGCTGTATTGTTTTTAATATTCAGTTGGAAGCCACCCAGAGTGGCTGGGGAAACCCAGTCAGATGGGTGGGGTATAAATTTATTATTATTATTATTATTATTATTATTATTATTATTGCAAATGACTCTTTGCATGTGAATATTTGGAGGGGGAGTTGAGGAAAAAGAGCACACGGCAGGGCATGTTGAATTTTTCAGCTTTCAAATTTCAAAAAGGAGGGGTGGTTAAAAAGTTGTAACATGACTTAGGAATTCAAAAGTTATTTTGGTTAAAATAATATAATTGAGTTTTGCTTGTTAAGTAAAATGTGTGTAAAATTGCATGGAAATCTCTTAGAATGGCAATGGTGCCCATCTGAGAGGTGCTGGAGCTGAGTTCCTGTGAGTTCACCATGAAAAAAATGCTCTACCAGTGACTGTCAGAATTGAAGCCTAGAAAGTTAATATCTTCTGGATGTTCTGGAAGCAAGCAAAAGGCACTTTTGAATCAACCTGAACTGGCCAGGTGCCTTCTTTGGAACAATGCCCACTGGGAAAACCTGGACATTCTCAAAGGGAGGGAAGACAGAGTTCCTTAACAATTTTTTGGCCGTCAATTTCAGGGTGTTCCCTGATTGGTTGACAGGGACCAGACAGAGGAGGAATTGTGGAGATCGCCAGAGAAGAGGGAGACAGTATAGATTTACAACAGTGGCTTGCGAGAGGTCACAGCTCAGAGGCAGATGAGGGGGAAAGTTGGGAAATAATGGAAGAGGAGGAATAGGAGGAGGAGGCAGGGCCAGAGCAGCTGGCTGACACGTTATCACTAGAAAGCGTTCCAGACCCGCCCCCTTCTCCCAGAACCCAGGGAGCATTGAAAGTAGGAGAGCAAAGGGCTAGACAGATGGACCTAAGCGGCAACCATAAGGTGGGTGGTGCTGTTGAAGAATGAGGAAGTAGGAGAGAAGGGGGGGGTGGAGATTTACTCGGAGCAACACCATTGCTCCAAGAGGCTGCACTTCTAAGCCTCACTGTGAATATTTATTAAACAACATTGGTAAGAACTTTCCTTGTCTTATCCATTCCTGGCAATCTACCGTGGGGGGGGGGGTGTTGGATCCTCTGATGCCTGACACTGATTTTTGATTAGCGGCTTCCTGAAGGGTCGCTATCACCTACAGCTGGAATTCAGATACCTTTTTAGAAACCTTCTGCAAGATATTTGGCTGCCAGCTGATCAGGGCAGTGTGTGAGAAGCAGGAGGAGGGTAGCTAGAAAGGGGATGGAGCCAAGGAGTAAAAGTGTTTACTTTTTGTTTCCATTGCCTGATTAAATTTTATTCGTACTGGTGTCCTTTTGTTGGTCCCTGGGGACAAAGCCCTGGGAACCTCAAAAGGGGAAGCAGAACCTGCTGCAAGATATCTCTAGATGTGATGCAAGACACCACTCACACTCATGTGTGAATCTGCAGTTTGTCCTGCTTCAGGCACCCCAATTAAAATCCCAGCAGACCCTTTGAGGAGATCCAGGACTGATATTGTTGTGTCACTTTTCTTCTCTATGTTAGGGCCCACAGGCCCAAACCATGTACCTTAATTTCTTAAGTCCCAATGGAAGTAAGGGTAGTTAGATGCCCTGTTCCTGGCTTCCGGTTCCGGTCTGCCTTAATGGAGGCAACTCCAATGACAGCAGGAGGTCATTGCCGAAGGAAAAAACAAGGATGGTTGAGGGTAATTATTCTTGCAAGTTCCTCCCAGGGACGGGAGGGACGGGCATCACTTGCAGTTCATCTTGGTACCTGGCTCTCGCTCCAGCATGGAATGTGGGAGGCAGGGAGGCAATGTGTGCAAAAGCACTTCACCTGTCAAAAACCCGCCTACGCTGCCATTAAGAGGCAGAGGTTCTCCTGTTAATTAGAGCTTAATTTGAACTAAAGTAAAGGCATGTGCTAGAAGAGATGAGATCACAAACTGTGGAACAGAACCAGGTGCAAAGTCATTAAGGTTTGAACCTGACAGAAGACTTGCGTTGCCTGCCATGGCCTGAGCTTTTGGAATTAATATTGATAGTCATGGTAACATTTCAATCTTTTAGCACAAAAGATGACATTTTTTATAACCTATAAATTTCTAAGCTACTAATGGTTGGAACATATTTGCTACTATTCTTAACTAGAAAAGCACTCCTGTCCTCCCGTTATGCTACAGATCCCAGCACTGACCAGTTCATTAGCAGGCATTGGATATGAAAAAGTTAATAAGCTTTCCTTAACTTTGCTGACAGATGAGAATATTGGAAAAGGTAATTATCTGCTCTGTAATTATCATGATAACTGTTCTCATGTAATTGTACAGAGATCCCACTGGTCTCAGGAAGACAGAAACAGGTGGATTTGCTTCAGGAGTTAATGAAATGCTCCCTTTCATACACAAACACAAGTTTCAAAGCAAGCTTTTATAAACAGCTCCTTGGAAGCATTCTATTAAGCCAATGCTTGATAAGCTGGGTGGCAATGTGTGAAACAACAATGTTTGTTTAAACTTTATGGGGTTTTTAAAGGTGGTCTTGGAGCTACTCCCGCTCTCAGTATCTGCACAATGAATGTGTCCAGCTGTGATAAAGACTTGTTGGTAGCGAGATGGACTTCATTATTACTGCTCCTTCTGCTCCTGCAGTTCCCTGAGATTGTCAGCACAAATGCAGAGAGCAGATTGGGTCAGCAGCCAAAACCTCAAAATGACTTTAGCATTCTGGAGAATCTTGCCATTGCTGAATTTGCCTCTTTTGTTATTCCCGAGTTTCAAAAGTTCCCATATACGACATATCCTAATCCACAAATGAGACTCCGGTAAGTCAATTTATTGACATTATCAATAGTATCTATATGGCAGAATTTGTATTTCAGTTGAATATCTTAGTTTGAATATGGCAAAAACTATTCATTATTCTAGGGTGTGTGTGTGTGTGTGTGTGTGTGTGTGTGTTAGCACAAGTTGTACAAATGGAAGTTAAAAGAAGACTGATTACTGCTGTTCTCTATTAATAGTAACACCTAAGCTATTGTTACCACTCTTTCTTCAGAAAGGTTGATCTATATGTTTTATGTATTTGCATACCCATCAACTGCCCTAGAAAGACTGGAACATTCTGTTTTATCCAATGAGAGCACAGTGGCCTTTTTGGGTGCCTTGCTCTCATGCAATTTTGGGCAAAGATCTTGCCTTGGAAAAGTGGTTTGGGGGGGGGCGTTGTAATCTCGTGTGGTGCCCCAAACTGTGCATTTTTGGCCACCATACCAGAAGAAAGTGCTTTTTCTGGGTCTGTGATCTCTCATGGGCCACATAATTTGAGCAGGATTTTGGACCTGGAAGATAGTGTCCCAGATTTGGGCAGTGTTATGTTGGGGGGGGGTATGCATTTATTCAGTTTCAATTTTGATCCTGCTATGCTTCCAAATGTATAATTTTCCTTGAAACATACATTAAGATCAGTGCAGTTGTGATATTAAACTTCATAACTCAGATCATTGGACCCAAACTTCTTCATGCCAAAATCTAGCAGTTTGGTCACAACATCATGGGGTTTTCCATTACATTATCCATACAGAATTAATTGAGTTTCTGCATGAGATAAAGCACTATCATATCTCATTTGAAAATAAGGCATAGGTTTATGGGTATTTGGCCAGTATCAAAGGTTTTGTTTTGAGATAGAATTGGAGTCCTCTGCACCTACATTTGCACACTACATCGCAGTGCTTTCCATGATTTCTTATTCCCCACAAAATGAAGTTCCTACCAATCTTAACTTTCTTCAAAATAATCCACACATAGTATGTCACAATTTTAAAAGTTCAGTGAAATGCCTCAATGCAAAAAAATGAAAAGGATAAACTTGCTAAAACTTATTGAGATAACTAGACCATAACTTTTCTGCTTGACATGCTGAATGAGGCATTATTATCACAGGGATGAATCTCAATCCGGCAAGTCTCCGGTGTAAAACAGAGGTATAAAAGATGAAGCATTTGCTATTTTTTTTATTAATTTATTCACATTTATAAATTAAATAGATGGACAGATATATATGTACAGAGAGTAGACAGCACCACTTCAAACCAGGCTGTTTCAAAGAAATACAAATAATGAATCAACCATTCTTAAGAGCACATGGCTTCAGACCAATTTCAGTAAGGGTTCGAGCACAGTTTTAGGACTGAGACAGCTTTGGTAACTCTGATGGATGGTCTTCATCAGGAGAGACGCAAGGGGAGTGAGACTTCCTTGGCTTTCCTTGTCCTCTTGGCAGCTTTCAACAACACTGCTTATGGTGTTCTTCACGAATCAGAAAGGGTGATGGGATTTGAAGGTTCTGCTCCTAACTGCAAGATCATTGCCATAAAGTAGCAGAGAAGCAGTTGCTTGACCTCACTGCTATTGAGTTGTCAGTTTACGCAAGGGCGTATTCTGTCTCCTGTGTTGTTCAACAAACATATGAAACTGTTGGGGTGTTCTCCAGGGAATTGCAGCATGGTGTCAAGAGTATGCTGGGGACTGATTATTCCATTTGAATCAGAAGAGAATGTGAAGTTGTTCGAAGCACTGATGGGCTAGTTTTGGGACATTAAACTGAAAATGAATCATGATGAGGCAGAGATTCTTGAAGTGAGCAATTCCTGCATAAGAAAATTCAGCGGACAAGATAAAAATCTTGTAATGCTTCAAAATGTTTTTAGTTATAATTGTTTTAAATACAGTGTTACCTCGGGTTAAGTACTTAATTCGTTCCAGAGGTCCGTTCTTAACCTGAAGCACCACTGTAGCTAATGGGGCCTCCTGCTGCCGCTGTGCTGCCACCGCGTGATTTCTGTTCTCACCCTGAAGCAAAGTTCTTAACCCGAGGTACTATTTGTGGGTTAGCGGAGTCTGTAACCTGAAGCGTATGTAACCTGAAGCATCTGTAACCTGAGGTACCACTGTATATTCTCGTTTTTATTATTATTATATTGCTACATTAGCATTTGTCGCATGAGGTCTTTGGGAGGAAGGGAGTGGCAAAGGAAATTTAATAATAATAATAATAGTAATAATAATAATAATGTATGAAGTAATGAAATGTTTCTTCTTCAAACAATAACATTAAATTGCTAATGATTTATAATATCTGTGAAACTCAACTTAAATTGCATTTGCATTAAATTAACTCAACGGTCCCATGAAATCCCTCAGTCTACATTGAAATATCTTCACAGCTATTTGCCAAATTACTACCATCATGTCCTTGTTTTTGTGTTTGCCATGGTTGAGATCAAGAGGAATCCCCGACTCTTACCCAACAGCACAGTATTTGCCACCATCACTAAAAATGCTTACAATGAAATGGGCTCCTGTAAAGGGACTATGGATCTCCTTTTCCTAAGACAGGGGAACCCCCTTAACTACATCTGTGACAAGACATACAAGCTAATGGCCATCATTGGAGGGCTCACCTCTCAGAACTCCAAGCAAATGCCCCACATCTTAAATATCTACAAGATACCACAGGTGTGTCTATCTGTCAGTATGCATAGTATGTGAGAGCTTACCCCCCCACCCCATGCACAATGAAAGATGATAATTTGTATTTGATATACAGTGGTACCTTGGTTTACGAACTTTATCCATTCTGGAAGTCCGTTCTTAAACCAAACCATTCTTAAACCAAGGCGTGCTTTCCTATAGCAACGGGGAACTAAATGTAACAAGTGGAACACACTCAACAGGAAGCGGAACATTTTCTGCTTCCAAGGCAAAGTTCACAAACCAAAGCACCTACTTACAGGTTTGCAGCGTTCTTAATCCAAGTTGTTCATAAACTAAACTGTTCTTAATCCAAGGTACCACTGTATGTGCTTTATATGTACATGTGTGCCCTTTTTCTTTTTTCTTTGCCTCAGCACTTTCCCCATGAAAGCCCACTCTTTCTCGTAGAAATGGAGCAAACAGCAAACTGTGGAAAACATGAATTGCTGTTTGTTCCAAATCAGCAGTAAAAAGCAGGGTTTTGTAGGGAAAGCACTAGGACAAAAGAAAAAAGGACTTGGACACGACACTTTAAACATGGACCTAGAAAGTAGAGGGCAAAAGGAAGTGTGGCTGAGCCCTCACACACACTTAGCAAACTGCTTCCTCCTCCGACCTTGCTCCAAATCATCCCGTTATATGATCCATACCCAGTGCTATTTTTCTAGAAAAAGAGGTGCCAAAACTCACAATAAACGCCTCCCTTGTTCTCTTATAATGGCAATGGCGCCCACTTGAGAGGTGCCGGAACTGATTTATGATAAGTTCCGGCTGGAAAAAAAAGCCCTGTTCATATCACATGCACTCATGTTTGACTTCTTACCCGAGTCAGAAAACAGAAACAACTTTGGAGTTTTGAAAAAAAAAAGTTTAATATGTGCCATAAAAAGGGCGAAACCTGTCCTTTTTTTCTTCATTAATTTTTGGCTCCAAACTCTCCCCTCCTCAAAAATTTCCTTTGCTTTTTTCAAAGTGAGCCTGGATCTGATTCATGTTTTTGCAGTTGTTTGTTTGCTTGCTTGCTTGTTATTACTATATGGTAAAAGGTAAAGGGACCCCGGAAAGTTAAGTCCAGTCACGAATGACTCTGGGATTTTAGTGCACAATTCGCTTTACAGGCCAAGGGAGCCAAAGTTTGTCCGCAGACATGTGGCCAGCATGACTAAGCCGCTTCTGCCGAAACCAGAGCAGTGCACAGAAATGCCATTTACCTTCCTGCCAGAGTGGTAACTATTTATCTACTTGTACTTTGACATGCTTTCAAAGTGCTAGGTTAGCAGGAGCTGGGACCAAACAATGGGAACTCACCTGTCATGGGGATTCAAACCACCAACCTTCCAATCGACAAGCCTAAGACTCAGTGGTTTACACCACAGTGCCACCCACATCCCTTGTTACTACTTAACCCGTTGGTAATCTTCTCTAGATTGTTGTACTGGAGAATTTACAGTCGCTGCTGTATTAGAGGATCAAAAGCAATATTAGCACAACCTTCTATCCTACCATACATTTGTAGAAGTTATTGAAACTGAGCAAACATAAGAGATTGTTTGGGTTTCTTAAAAGGTTATTGTCCTTGTTCTTAGCTTAGTTATGGCTCCTTTGAGCCTGCCTTGAGTGATAAAACACAGTTCCCTTCTGTCTATCGGATGATCCCAAATGAAAGTCCTCAGTATGCTGGGATTGTTCAGCTGCTTCAACATTTTGGATGGACCTGGATTGGGCTCATTGTTTCAGATGACGACAGTGGAGAAAAGTTATTGAGGACTCTCATTCCTTGGTTACTCCAGAAAAATATTTGTATTGCTTTTAAGGAAGTTATTCCAACACTGGAAGGCATCCACAGAGTAACATCTGCGAATTTAATTAATAAAGTAAGATCTATTCTTTTATCATCCAAAACCAATGTGATTCTTGTTCATGGGAATTCGCAGTCTATGGAGGTCTTACGAATGGTTCTGCGTGTCGATGAAAATGGACCTAAACCAATGGAGAGGGTTTGGGTCGTAACAGCTCTGTGGGATTTTGCATCTGTGTTGGATAGTCGGGCATTCACACCAAAATCTTTCAATGGAACCTTGTCCTTCTCACTCCACGCTAATGATGTTGCAGGATATAAAGAGTTCCTTGAGATTTTAAATCCTACTAAATTTGTACTTTATGATATTCATCATTTCTGGTCAAGTACATTTTTGTGCTCATTCCCCACATATAACATTTATGCACGAACCTCAAAAATCTGTACTGGGCAAGAGAAGTTGAGGAGCCTTCCACAGATTGTGTTTGAAATGGGAATGTCTGGCCAAGCTTACAGTATCTACAATGCTGTGTATGTTATAGCACATGCTCTCCATGCGATGCTTTCATCGAGAGTAAAGCAGAAGCTTATGGGGAAAGCTGCCAGACGGAATCTTAACGTCCATCCATGGCAGGTAAGAGTCTCCTTTCTGTCACAGCTGTAATGTGTGTACAGTGGTACCTCGGGTTAAGTACTTAATTCATTCCGGAGGTCCGTTCTTAACCTGAAACTGTTCTTAACCTGAAGCACCACTTTAGCTAATGGGGCCTCCTACAGCTGCTGCGCCGCCGCTGCACGATTTCTGTTCTCATCCTGAAGCAAAGTTCTTAACCCGAGGTACTATTTCTGGGTTAGCGGAGTCTGTAACCTGAAGCGTATGTAACCTGAAGCGTATGTAACCTAAGGTACCGCTGTACTCAAATGCATTTCAATGTCCAGATTAATGTCCTTTGTTGTAGTAGATTTTTGAAATTGATAGGAGTCAGACTTCTTTTCTCTCTCAATCCTTGGTTTATGATGAGCTGTTTCTTTGAAAGTTTTGAATTTTTCTACAGCAATTTCTCTAACCTGGTGGTGTTTGGACTACAACTTTGATCACCACAAGCCCTTATGACAAATGATAAGAAATTGTGAAAATTGTAATTGAAAACATTTGGAAGGTTGGAGGTAGGGGAAGGAAGCATGTCCACTTTTAACTTAAACACCAGAATCAGTCACATTTTCTGACATCAAGATATGAGATATCTACACCATAGCCTTCACTTTTCCAGGCTCGGTCAATGGGAGATTTGCCAGTCCTATCATTGCCAGTCACTTCTGGGTGATGGATGGTAGCAAAAAGTAACTCTTTAGATTTGTTTTTTAAAATATGTTATTTGCTTTTTGATTGGTTGGTTGGTTGGTTGGTTGGTTGGCTAAGTTAACTGAATGCAACTTTAAGCAAAAGTTGCTTAAAGTTTTGAAATTTCATGCATATCAGCTAATATCTCGACCCTCCTCCACAAAAATAGCTGTTTGCTTGGCTGTTTTCCTATGTTGTGAAGGCTGAAATTTCAATCCAATGGAGCAGGGTCAGTGTATTAACTGATATGCATGAAATTTCAGATAGAGCTCTATAATCCCTAGTGTACTGAGATAAGACCTTTGGAGCAGGCATTTTTTTTTAAAAAAAAATTATGAACCTCCCTAACCCGCATCCCTAATATGCATTGCTGTGTGTTTAAAGTGGATTGGTTGGTAAATGAATTCTGGAGAGTTCTCTAGTAGTTCTTATGTGATTGGCTAACATTGGTCACATGGGAGGTATCCCGTGAAGGAGAGACTCCATTTTATGTGAAGCAAGATGATGGTGCTTTTGTATCCACTCCACTGTCAATATTGCTAAGTTGAATAGAGTGTTGGAATGCTTCTTCTTTGCTTGAAAGAAAGAGAGCAAAGCCTCAATTCATGTCTTTCCTTCTCCAATCAAGCTTCACTCCTTTCTGAAGCTCATCCACTTCAACAATAGTGCTGGGGAAGAAATATTTTTTGATGAAAATGGAGAGTTGGCAACTGGATATGATATTGTCAACACTGTCACCTTTTCCAATCTGTCCATCCATAGAGTCTGTGTTGGAAGGGTGGACCCACAGGCTCCTGAAGGGAAGAAATTCACCATCAATGGAAGTGCTGTTGTGTGGAACCACAAGTTTAACCAGGTGAAAATTACTATTATTTTCCAGAGCCTACTGATCTCTTTATGGGTCCAGGACCAAATCTGGCTGTTCCTGATTCCACCAAGGAATGGTTTAAAGGTCATACTGTGCAGATATTTTAAGAATCAGCATCAGAAATCCTTTTAAAAACCTGCTTGGAACCTCTTTGAACCAGAGATGGTCTGAGCGATATAAAAAAAAAATAAGCAAGGCTGAAGGATGTTGTTACCTCTGCTGACAAGTAGCTAGCTAGACCATGAGGCTACTATTGTTGGGAATATACTCAATCTCTGCACAACCTGAAATAATCATGTGATAACCTTATATGGGGAGAATTCAAAATGCAATGTTTATTGAATACAGCTGAGAAAACAAAGGTAGAGAGCTCTCATTCATAGACACAAACACACTCACAGCAAATATATCTACAAGGGATGTGTCCTCTGACAGCTAGCCAGCCAATCTAGCAATTGGCTAGATCAGGCATCCCCAAACTCGGCCCTCCAGATATTTTGGGACTACAACTCCCACCATCCCTGACCACTGGTCACGTTAACTAGGGATGATGGGAGTTGTAGTCCCAAAACATCTGGAGGGCCGAGTTTGGGGATGCCTGGGCTAGATGTTACCAGTACAGTCATGTTATCCAATAAGTCCACCCATAGAGTCCATGTTGGAAGGTTAGGCCCACTGCCTTCTGCAGGGAAAAACCCCATCATCAATAGAAATGTGATTGAATGTAATCAAAAGTTTAACCAAGTGGGGAGGATTATCATTTTCCTGTGCTTTAAGTTTGACGATAGACCAAAGGCCAAAATGTGGCTTGCCCTGGTTCCAAAACATGCAGAAATCCTAACTAATCCTAATAAAATTAAAGACAACAGATTGAATAGAAAATATGACTGGTGCATAGGGATATTAAATAATACAATTATAGCAGGTGGGGAAAACATCTGCCATGCTGGCCAAATGTAGCTTTCCCCTGGTGCCCAATTGGTCTGCAAGAATCTTCTGCCCATTGGCCAAATTTGGTTTGCTAAGGGTTGAAATTTAGCCCACAATACTACTTCCCCCAAAATGATGCTTCGTCTGCTTCACATCTGCAGAGATTGGGGGCAGGGAGCTCTGACTGCAACCATTTTGAGCTGAAGCCCATCAGAGTTGCGATACTAAACAAAGGTGTCCAAGGGTCTGACAGCATTGTATGTTTCATATGAGGTTTGAAGCTGACATGAAAATGGAGATGAAGGAAGCATTTGAGATAGAGAAAGTAATAAGCCAAGGAATATAATGGAAGATCTGAGGGATGAAGAATTCTAGAAATGAGTCAGGATTAGTTGTGACTGAGTGACTGTGCAAAAAGGGATAAAACTCAATATGCAAGCTAAAAGAGAAAGTAGTTTATTTGCATCTGTTTGTATAGGCCTTGTAAGCCTTGCCTTACTGCTTCTGCTCTTAAGAACCTTTGTCTCCTGACATGGGACAGGTCAAATTAAGAAACCTGCCATTTGAAAGTCAGCTCATCATTGGTCTACAATGTAAATCCATTCTTTCTGGATATTAATAGAACCTACCACAATCCACGTGTGTTGAGAGTTGCCGTCCTGGACACAGTAGGATTTTGCGTCAGGGGAAACAGATTTGTTGCCATGATTGTTCTCAGTGCTCTGAAGGAACAGTTTCAAAACTGATGGGTAAGTAGAGATTTCACACTTCCATGAGTCCAGAGTCCAGTAATATTAAATGGGCTCAAAGGGCTGATTTACACATGTGTGTTCATCACTTACTGCTTACACCATTACACTATTTATTTGATGTGGATACAGATAATTTCATATCACGTCAGATGTTTCATAGAGTCTATGCACACATTGAGCTATTTGGACAGTGATCTGTGCTATAGATTTCTCTCTCTCTAGTCCAGCAGTTCTCAACTTGTGGGTCCCCAGATGTTGTTGGACTACATCTTCCATCATCCCTGAGCTCTAGCCTTGCTAGCTAGGGGTGATGGGAGTTGTAGTTCAACAACATCTGGGGACCCACAGGTTGAGAAAGGCTTCTCTAGTCAATAACCAAGTGAAGGCATTTATTTATTTATTTACTTATTTTATTTATTTATTAAAATAACTAAATGTGCTTTCAAAAATAATAAGTTCAATTCAGAAACAGACTTGGATAAAATCCTGATTTAAAAGGATTACTGGAACAGGAAGAAATTCAATAGGGATTGAAAAGGTAACAGAGATGAGTCCTGAGTGATAGGAGGGGGTTCCAAAGAGTAGATGCCAGCACACTAGAGACAATTAGGATTAAAACAATTAGGATTAAATTTTATAATCTCATTTAAATTTCCTATTTTGCATGAATGATACTACGTGCCAAATAATATTCTGGGAAGAATGTGTGCTGTTCCTTATAGCTAACACCAAATAAATTGAATAATTCAGTGCCACTATCATCCCTGTATTATACCCAAAAAAATCTAAATTAGGGTTATCATGCCAGTTCTTCTATAAAGGAATGAAGCATTCCATTCCTCTTTTTCTGGAAAATAGATCCAAAGATGTATTAAGCAGTTGATGCCCTCTAGTTTTAAGGAGATTCATTTGCACTTTTACATTCTCGAGACTTATAACTTTCAGATGCAGACCACTGCAACAAGTGCCCTGAGGACCAGCATCCAAACAAGAACCACGACCACTGCATTCCTAAGCATATTGTCTATTTGGCTTATGGAGAATCCTTGGGAATAATTCTGGCTTCATTTGCTCTGTTCCTTTCTCTGATCACACTAGTGGTGATGTGGATCTTCATTCAAAACCAGGAGACTCCCATTGTCAAGGCCAACAACTGGAACATCACCTGCACCCTCCTCATTTCCCTATTGCTTTGCTTTCTCTGCTCCTTCCTATTCATTGGGCAGCCTGGCAAGGTGACCTGCCTTCTCCGTCAAACAGTCTTTGGGATGGTCTTCTGTCTTGCTGTTTCTTGTGTCCTGGCAAAAACCATCACTGTGGTTCTGGCCTTCATGGCCACCAAGCCAGGAAACAGGATGAGGAAATGGGTGGGGAAGAGGCTGGCAGTGTCAGTCATCATCCTTTGCACTCTTATTCAAACTGGCATCTGTGCACTGTGGTTGGCAACCTCTCCTCCCTTCCCAGAGTTTGACATGCATTCACAGACTACCCAAATCATTGTGCAGTGCAATGAAGGATCAGCCGCCATGTTTTATACTGTCCTGGGCTATATGGGTCTTCTGGCCATCATCAGCTTCACTGTGGCTTTCTTTGCCCGGAAGCTGCCTGATACTTTCAATGAAGCCAAGCTCATCACCTTCAGTATGTTACTGTTCTGCAGTGTTTGGCTGTCCTTTGTCCCCACCTACTTGAGCACCAAAGGAAAATACATGGTGGCCGTGGAGATCTTCTCCATTTTAGCCTCTAGTGTGGGTTTGCTGGGTTGCATCTTCTTCCCCAAATTGTACATTATTGTCCTGAGGCCTGAATTGAACAGTAGAGATCAGCTTGTAAGGAAAAAGAATCATATCTGAATTTTAAAAAGCTACAAGAGAAGGATGCCCCTTATCTCCACTACTATTCAATCTGGTATTTGAAGTACTTGCAAGAAAGATTAGGGAGGACGAGAAAATAATGGGCATATGGATAGGACAGAGAACATATAAACTTAAAGCCTTTGGGCTGTAATGGAATGCTGGGTCTGGAGAGGAGTTTGTGTATATTAGAACCAGTCAGATATTTTTCTATGAAAAACAGTGGGGGAGATGGGTTGTATGTATGTATTATTGATTTATAACTAAAGATTTATGTGGGCTCACAAAGTGACGAGTAACTCTTCTTGATATTTGGGAATATGCTATGCTTATGTAATAGTTTAGCAGGAATTGAAAAAGAGCAGCCAATGGAAAATGAAGAAGAGGAAAATAGAAAAATTAAGGACAAAATGCTAAAATATGTTAAGTTTTTTGAAATGTATGTAATATTGGGCATCAAATCAGGATGGGAAGTGAAACATCAAGGTAGCAGGGGCAGGAAGTCAACTTTTAAATTTGAATTAATTTCATGTAAATTTGTTTAATTTTTTTTTTAAATACAATTAAAATCAGTTGGCAAAAAAAGGTTTGCACTGTGATGTTATCTGGGTTGTGAGTGGGATGCATATGTGGTCATTAAGCGACAGGTTTTTTTTAATATTCCAAATGTGTTGTTGGCCCCAAGTTCCTGCGTTCCTATAATACCCAATATGCCTTGAATTTGTGCAGTGGCTTTTTCATTAGCAGACATTGGATATGAAGTTGATAAAGAAGTTTTTGGTGACTTTGTTGAGAGCTGAGTATCTTAGAGAAGTAAATTATCTACCCTGCAATTATCAAAACCACTATCCTCATGTAATTGAGTTGGGATCCCATTGCTATAAGAAAAAGAAAAACACACAGATCAATCTGCCCCAGGAGTTCCTGTCATGCTGCTCTCTATGTATAAAGATAATTTTTCAAACCATTTTTTTATACAAAGCTTTTTTAAAAGGGGCTATCAAACCTAACTTTGATTGGAATCAGTGACACTAGAAAGTTGGTGGGGGTTTATCCCTTCAAATTATTATTTTTAATTAATTTTCCAAAATACTACAAATCAAACCAGATTAAATTAATTTAAGACAGTTTCTTAAAATCAGGTTTCCTGCTCCGGTTCCAAACATATCATCACCACCATTTTCTCGCATAGCTGCATCATTTCTTATTTAAAGTCGTTGACATCCTTCACTTGCCATTAAGCCATTCTTCCAGCAGGCTGCTTTTCCCACCTCCGTCACATCTTATAAATAAGTAATCCATTTCATGTGTGTAGTCTTTCACATACATTTTTGTTCCAGACCTTGTGTGCTGGGGAGAGTTCATTGCCATCTTCCATTATTCTGTTCTTTGCAGTGTTTATCTGGATGGTACAAGGTCACATTCCATTTCTTCCATGTTTTACCGACTAGCTTACGAGCTGCAGCCATAAATAAATCACAGAATGCATATACAAACTCCCCCATTAGAATTCCACTTTGGAGTTCTTCCTCGGCACACAATTAGAAACAAGATTTCCCCCGAAATTCAGCCTCTTTGCCAGATCTGCATTGCATCAGTTCATTCTTTTTTCACTGCAACTCCATCAGGACTCCTAGTCCGGTCCAGGAATATTTTTAAATAAATCCATTCAGCCTTGGTGTGGGGCAGGAGGGGAGGGCATAGCAAAACCTTGTTAAATGCCTTGTTGAAGGTTGGTTTAAACCCCTTGTACCATTATCAGGGGGGTCTTGGAGCTCCTCCTGTTCTGTGTATCTGTCACAATGTATGTGCCCAGCTGTGGGCTAGATTTAATGGTAGCCAGGTGTATGTCACTGCTGGTGCTTCTATTGCTGCTGCAGCTGCCTCAAATTGTCAGCAAGAAGGCTGACAATGGATTGGGTCAGCAGACAAAGGTTCGTGATGACTACGGCATTCCAGAGGAAATTTTTGTCGGTGAATTTGTCTCTTTCTTTATTCATGAGTTTAATGAGATCACATATGAGACAACTCCAGATCCAGAAATGAGAGCCTAGTAAGTAAACCTTTCTAGCAAATAAGTCCACTGACTGAATTAAAATAACAGTTCAGTAGCTTAGTGTGAATATAACAAAGTTATTCATTGTTTGAGGCTTTGAAAGATACTACTGTGCCTGCAGCAAAATTTTAAGAAATGGGAATTGCAACAAGACCAATGAATTTAAGTTCTTAAAGTTCTGTCCTGTATGAATGAAAATCATGATTGGGAATATTGAAACCATTCATACATTTTCCCCCATTCTGCAAAATGTATGATGTGTATAGGTTTTCGTTATTTGCTCGATTTTTATCCTGTTTTGCTTTCAGAAGTAATTGTATTGCAAACTAAGTTATGGTAATACGCATGACATAAGATGATGCCTTATATCCTGTACCTAGTGAGGTTATCAGCAAATCTAGTTGCTGATTACCAACACTGATTGGCAGCGGGTGTCCAAGGTTTCAGATAGGGGGTATTCCCAGCTCTTCCTGCAGATGCCAGGAATTAAAGGTGGGACCTTCTGCGTGCGAACCAGGTGCTCTACCATGGAGCTACAGCAATTCCCCAACAGTCAGTGCAATTTATCAATTCTGACTTAATTACTGATGACTTTTGAAGCCAACCTTTCCACAGTACAATCCAGCAGCCTTGATGTAACATCACAAGGCTTCCAATTCTATTTCCCATTCAGCAAATAATGGCGATTGTGCATGAGATGAAGTCTCTTGAAAATGGCATAATTTTTATATGCATCTGGTGCCAAAGTTTCTCCCTTGATGCAGAAGCTGAGCCTTCCACACCTACATTTAAACAGCACAGATGCTACATCACAGGGCTTTGAAATGAAGTTCCCTCATCAGGGAAATTCCTACTAATCTTAGCTTCCCTAAAAGTAATCCACAGCTTTCAGTGAGTTTCAATTCAAAAGGTTCAGCTTGGAGAAACAAGTACAGATAATGAGAAATGTTACAGTGTTAAAAAAAAAAGTGGACACTTTCATGGGATAGTTTCACAGTAACTCTTCTGTTTGATTTGAGGGATTTTCATTGTAGGGGGGATCCATCAGGCAAGACCCCATCTGTAGTATTGGGCAGTGTCTCCACCCCCATCGTTCAGCCAGGACACTGAGGTCCAGCTCCAAGGGCCTTCTGGCAGTTCTCTCACTGTGAGAAGTGAGGCTACAGGGAACCAGGCAGAGGGCCTTTTTGGTAGTGGTGCCCACTCTGTGGAATGCCCTCCCACCAGATGTCCAGGAAATGAACAACTATCTGACTTTTAGAAGACATCTGAAGGCATCCTTGTTTAGGGAAGTTTTTAATGTTTTATCGTATTTTTAATACTTTGTTGGAAGCCACCTAGCGTGGCTGAGGAAACCCAGCCAGATGGGTGGGGTATAAGAAGTTACTATTACTACTACTACTACTACTACTACTACTACTACTGGCTTACTATTCCACTTAGTATAAGAGCTATGAAGAAGGACAGCTAAAAATGATCTACCAGTCCTTTTATAATGGCAGAAAGCAGAGAAAGGTTTGTCTGTCTTTCCCCATTCACTCATTTATTATTAGACAGAAGGAAAAATGCTTAAGACGAGAGCACTACCTCAAAGCAGAATACTTCCATTTCACGCAAACACAGTTACTGAATCACTGTCTTCAAATAAAACACATGAAATCTGAAAAAGAAATATAATGAGGGGGTAATCATTAAAAGGCTGAAGATATGTCAGACTTTAGCAGGTAATATCTGCTGCACACCAGTAGTTCTAAAACAGCATCTACTGGAGAATTTAGTTGATTCTATGTATTTTAAATTAATGGATATGTGATATTCCTGAGTCTACATTGAAATGTCTTTGCAGCATACTGCCAAATCACTACCACCAAGCTCTCGTCTTTGCGTTTGTCACGAATGAGATCAACAGGAATGCCCACCTCTTACCCAACACAACTATGTCTTCCATCTATGCTCAAAGTGCTCGCAATCAAATGGGATCATGTTCTGAGACTATGGATGTTCTATTCAAAAGACAAGGGAGTCCCCTGAACTATAACTGTGGCAATACATACAATCTAATGGCCATCATAGGTGGGCTCACCTCTCATAACTCCAGGCAGATGCCCCATATCTTAAATGTCTACAAGATGCCACAGGTGTGTCTGTATGCAACCTACTAGGGGGATTAGTGGAGAAGATATCTTTTTCTTGCTATTCATATCCTTCCCATGCTCACAATTGGAGTGGCCAAATGACTCTGCTAATAGCTTTGCACAGATCCTGAGTGGTATCATTGCATAGGAAGGTGTATCCTTCGCAGCCTGGATATTGTGTACTACTTCATTAAGAGGCAAATCCAGAAGGACTCACCATTAATCCATGTGAATGAACAGGATGCAAGTTACACTTTTACAGCAGAAACCTGTTTGAGCGGTTTGGCTAGCATAATCTCTTCCTTTTTTTACCAGTTAATTTTTTATTGAATTTCACAATTTTTAAAACAAATTAACCTCAGATTTCATACACATTTAAAAGCGGACTTCCCACCCTTCTTCAATGCTGCTTTTATTCCCAACCTTCTGTGCTGCTTTATTCAGAGTGTGTGACAAAATAGCCAAATTTTTGTTTCTACAATTTGTATAGAATTTGTGCACTGATTAATCACTGTAAGTGATGTACAGGAGACTCAATACCATGGAAATAAAAATATATGAAAGCTAATCACACTTCAACCAAATCATGACAAGCCTTCAAGGTAGAGATCAGGAAGTAGTTTCCTGCCCCTCTTCCAGTCTTCAGAACCAGATTTCCTTCCCCTAAGTTATTCTTTTTAAACTGTACGTGGTTCTGTATATAGGAGCTCAATCATTTGTCTTTCTTGACTATTGAAAGAAATAATTTAAATGGATGAATGAGATTGCTATTGAGTCTAAAAAAATATTATTGTCATTCTTCCTAGCTCAGTTATGGCTCATTTGACCCTGCCCTGAATGACAAAACGCAGTTCCCTTTTGTCTATCAGATAATCCCTAGTGAAATTCCTCAGTATGTTGGGATTATTCAACTTCTTCATCATTTTGGATGGACCTGGATTGGTCTTATTGTTTCAGATGACGATAGTGGAGAAATGTTATTGAGGATTCTCATGCCTTCCCTGCTGCAGAACAACATTTGTATTGCTCTTAAGGAAATAATTCCAACATTGAAGGAGAGCAGTAGAATGACGATGCAAATTAAGAAGACAATGGAAAGCATAAAATCTAGTCTTTCATCAAACAAAACCAATGTGATTCTTGTTCACGGGAATTCACGGTCTATGGACGTCTTACGGATGGTTCTTTCATTACAAGAAAATGTTGAAATGAAACCAATAGAGAGGGTTTGGATCATTACAGCTCAGTGGGATTTTGCATCTGTACCCATTATTGATATGTTCACACCAAAATCTTTTAATGGCACATTGTCCTTCACACTCCATGCTACCAATGTGGCAGAATATGAGCAGTTCCTTAAGACTTTAAATCCTTATCAAATGATGCTTTATTTCATCCATTGGTTCTGGTCCACTGTATTCAACTGCTCATTCCCCACTTACAACATTTATCGAATAAATGCAAGAAACTGTACTGGGGAAGAGAAGCTGTGGAGCCTCCCTGGAGCTGTGTTTGAAATGGGAATGTCTGGTCAGAGCTACAGTATCTACAATGCTGTTTATGCTGTAGCACATGCTCTCCATGCCATGTTTTCATCAAGATCTAAGCAGAAGGCAATGGGAGATGGAAGTGCATCGAACCTTTTGAATGTGTACCCATGGCAGGTAGGATTCTCATGTCTCTTGTGTCTCATCTAATCTAGCATCCAGTTCTCCCAGTGGCCAACCAGTTGCCTATGGGAAGCCCACAAGCAGAATGATTTCATTAGCACTCTCTCCCACTTCATCTGGTATTCCTGCCTCAAGCACTGGAGGGGTGTGTTCGCAGGGGTGAGTTCACCTTAATTGACTGGGACAATTGGGAGTGGATTGGAAAGGTTTGTCATATTCCTGATTCATGTTGCATTGGAATGCGGGTGGCACTGTGGTCTAAACCATGGAGCCTCTTGGGCTTGCCGATCGGCAGGTCGGAAGTTCGAATTCGTGTGACAGGCTGAGCTCCAGTTGCTTTGTCCCAGCTCCTGCCAACCTAGCAGTTCGAAAGCAAACCAGCGCAGCTATGGGAGAAACAAGACCCTTTTGTTAATGCTGTGAACCCCTCCGTTGTAGCCTCAGGTTGTATATATGTGTAAATAAACCACATATCATAAAGACACCACAGTCTCTACTGTGCCTCATTCCCAAAGGAAAGATGAATCCTTGGTAAGTGCTTGGAACCCCTCGAATCTCACACCACTCAGAGATTGGGTGTAGGTGCAACAATATGTAGTTTCCTTTTTTAATCCCTCAGGTTTACACAAAATTTGAAAAAAACGCACAAGCAAATTTGACGCACTGTGTTTTTGCATCTCTTGGGCAGGAAAATGTGGGGTGGACAAGGCACCGCTTCTGCTGCTCAAGGCAGGCGCCTCACCCTGTCTCATGGGTGGGCTGGCTCTGGGGTGTGTTCAGTGTTGGGCAATGTATGTGCATGTGGCATTTACTAAAGAGTAGGGTGTGTAAGGGGTTGTAGTGTACAGGGGTCCCCCGCTGCAAAAAAATGAGATGAATATGATTGATGAGTCCTCTATCAAGTGTACCACACAGTGATATTCACAACTAAATGAATTAACATTCCAGATACCATCTAGCAGGTGGTTCTGCTTTGTAAACGTTGTGCTCTTGTAAGAATCATTGGCTTCATATTTACTTTCAGCCATGGATTACCCTATTTTGCCAGTATTTTCTAGTTCAGCACATGAAAAATCATAACTCTGTCAAATTACGTCTTCCTGTCAAATATGCAAGGTGGGAAGCATTTTATTATATATAACCTGCATCCATCATATGTGAGTAAGAACATGTTGAGTATGATCTTAGTGTGGCAAAAGGACAAAACAGAGAATTCCAGGGGAACCATAATAACCCTTTCCCAACACTGGCCTGAGTGTATGTTATTTTCTCATCCAATCTAGCTTAACTACTTTCTGAAACAGATCCGCTTCAATAATACTGCTGGGGAAGAAATATTTTTCAATGAAAATGGAAAACTAGTAACCGGATATGATATCATCAACACAGTCATATTTCCCAATCAGTCCATCCACAGAATCCGTGTTGGAAGGATTAACCAACAGGCTTCTAAAGGGAAACAATTCACTGTCAATGAAAGTGCTGTTGTGTGGAATCAGAGGTTTAAGCAGGTGGGAATTACTAGTATCTTCCAATATCTTCCTGCTTTATGGATGGCCCCCAAGCCAAGTTCTGTGTAGTCCTGGCTCCACATAGGAGTGAGGTAAATCCATGGCCAGCCCAATACATTTTGGTATCTGTGGCAAACCATGAAATCCACACACACCCCACACACATACACAGCCAGGAGAGCAGTCCAAATCAGGACCCCTGCAAGGCCTAGCTAGGATTGGGGGTTAAAGGTGTCACATCACTGATCTACATCCTAAATTCTTTATTTCTGCGTATTAATAGATCCTACCTAAATCCACATGTGTTGAGAGCTGCCATCCTGGGCACAAAAGGATCGTGAAACAGGGGGAACAGATTTGTTGCTATGATTGTCCCCAGTGTTCTGAGGGAATGATTTCAAACCTGACAGGTAAGTAGAGACTGAATGGGTTTGGAATTATAATGCAGATTTCAGTAAAAGGATCTTTCTCAAAAGGGCTGGGGACAGGCTACTTGAAAGATCACATCCATTCATATGTATCTACCTGAACCTACAGATCTTCTTCAAAGGCCCTGCTCTGCCAAATTAGTACTTTGGTACCTCGGGTTAAGAACTTAATTCGTTCTGGAGGTCTGTTCTTAACCTGAAACTGTTCTTAACCTGAGGTGCCACTTTAGTTAATGGGGCCTCCTGCTGCCACCACGCCGCCAGCATGCGATTTCTGTGGAGTCTGTAACCTGAAGCATCTGTAACCTGAAGCATCTGTAACCCGAGGTACCACCGTAAAGGTGGGCAATCATCAATCATCAAAGAGGGAGATTTTTCAAATAGTGGCAGGCTGGCAAGGCAACAACCTCCCAAGGGAGGCTTGTCTAGTGCTATGGTCAACTTTTCACCCAAGGATATTAAATTACTTAGGCTACCTGGAACTTTAAAAAAATAATAATAATTAAATACATTGTTTAAAATTTTGGGAACTGTTGGAAGTTAGTTTTGATATATTTATGTGGATCTTCTTTATATTGCTACTGCTTTTTTCCCTTTTGGATTTCAATTGTGTGTCTTTTTGATGCAATAAACCTACATTTTAAATGGATCTATACAATGTTCTATCCCCTTTTAAGCATCCAAATTTTGATTAATGGTACAACAAGTTAAATCAGTATTCAAGGGGGATGAAACACCCAGTGACATCATCAGCCATCTGTTTACAGCAAAGGTCTGCTTTATAGTTGCCATTTAAAAAAAATCAACATCTCTCCAATAGAAATATGTTCACAGACATATTTCATGCAAATATATTAAGTGATAAATGCTATATAAGTTAAGAGGGTGCATAAACATTTTTAACTATTGAAACTCTTTTTTTCCCAGATGCAGATCATTGTGACAAGTGCTCTGATGATCAGCATCCTAACAAGAACCAGGATCAGTGCATGCCTAAGCATATAATCTACCTATCATACAGAGAACCCTTGGGAATAATTCTGACTTCATTTGTTCTTTTCCTTTCTCTGATTACTCTTGTGATAATATGGATCTTCATTCAACACCAGGAGACTCCCATTGTCAAGGCCAACAACTGGAACATCACCTGCACTCTCCTCACTTCCCTGTTGCTTTGCTTTCTCTGCTCCTTCCTATTCATTGGGCAGCCTGCAAAGGTGTCCTGCCTTCTCCGTCAAACAGTGTTTGGGATGGTCTTCTGTCTTGCTGTTTCTTGCGTGTTGGCAAAAACCCTCACTGTGGTTCTGGCCTTCATGGCCACCAAGCCAGGAAACAGGATGAGGAAATGGGTGGGGAAGAGGCTGGCAGTGTCAGTTATCATCCTTTGCACTCTTATTCAAACTGGCATCTGTGCACTGTGGTTGGCAACCTCTCCTCCCTTCCCAGAGTTTGACATGCATTCACAGACTACCCAAATCATTGTGCAGTGCAATGAAGGATCAGCCGCCATGTTTTATACTGTCCTGGGCTACATGGGGCTTCTGGCCATCATCAGCTTCACAGTGGCTTTCTTTGCCCGGAAGCTGCCTGATACTTTCAATGAAGCCAAGCTCATCACCTTCAGCATGTTGGTTTTCTGCAGTGTTTGGGTGTCCTTTGTCCCCACCTACTTGAGCACCAAAGGAAAATATATGGTGGCTGTGGAGGTCTTCTCCATTTTAGCCTCTAGTGTGGGATTGCTGGGTTGCATATTCCTCCCAAAGCTCTATATTATTGTACTTAGACCAGAATTGAATGTCAGGGATCAACTAATAAGGAAATAGAATTTTGCCATCTGATTGATTGTGTTTTGTAGTTGTTCCAGTTTGGGTAATTATCCATCATGCAATTAGACTTCCTGTCCTTCTGCAATTATAGTGGGATCCCAAGGCCCTCAGGGAGACAGAAACACAAATCATATCCACCTCAGCAGTTGATGAATTACTCCTCTTCATTGATAAATACAAGTGGATGTACCAGGCAATCTGAACACAAAAACACTCTGCTAATATTGATTCCTGTTGATTAATATTCAGAGGCATATTGCCACCAACACTGGAGGTGGAACAGGACCATCATGGGTAGTAGTGATTGACAGTTAAACTCCAACTCTTCTCTCACAAATATGTACAGTTCTGATGTAGGCTAAGTCTTACTACTTTGCTTGTGAGTTTCCTGTAGATATATGTGTGACCAGTGTGAGAATAGGATCATGACTACTTGTGCAATTGGTGTGATCCATCAGGGATCTAATGACAACTGTTTAGACACTGCAACATCTTTCTCGAATAATACTGACTTTCATCTTAATGTGAAATTTGAAGTGGGAAAAATGGGCTGTTAAAAAATGAAACCCAGCTATTGAATGAAAATTGTTGTTGCTGCTGTTATTTTGCAATAATTCTGGCCTCAGTTCATGATCTTTCCTTCTCCAATCTAGCTTCACTCATTTCTGAAAGGCATCCACTTTAACAAAACTGCTGGGGGAAGAAATGTTCTTTTATAACTATGGAGAGTTGGCAACTGGATATGATACCTTCAGCCCAGTCACATTCCCCAAGCAGTCTATCAACAGAGTCTATGTGGGAAAGGTGGATTTGCAGAAACATGAAGGGAATAAATTTATCATCAGAGGAAGTGCTGTGATATGGAATCACAAGTTCATGCTGTGCAACTGTCCAGTTTTAACTGGGAAATCACAGATTTGTAGAGTTGGAAGGGATCACATGAATCATCTAGTCCAATCCCTTGCAATGCAGGAATTTTTCACCCAATTTGGGACTTGAACCCTTGACCCTGAGATTAAGAGTCTCATGCTCTACCAACTGAGCTATCCCTCAGTGCTCTGAACTGTGGTTCTGGCCTTCATGGCCACCAAACCAGGAAACAGAATGAGGAAATGGGTAGGGAAGAGACTAGAAGTCTCAGTCATCTTCCTCTCTATTCAAATTGGCATCTGTGTGGTGTGCAACCTCTGCCCCAACCCAGAGTTTGACAAGCACTCCCAGACTACCCAGATCATTGTGCAATCAGTGAAGGATCAGTCCTTATGCTACTTCTTGTAAGCCATTTCCTATCTCCTGTATTTTCCTTTTCTTCTATTTTGTAATAATCTAACCTAGAGTAGCCAATGTTCTACTTCTCCAGATGTTGTTGGAATCCAATACATATAAGCCAAAGCCAGTGGCTACATGCCTGGTATAAGCCTTTTCTGCATTACAAGGGGTTGGCTAAATGATCCTCAGGGTTCCTTCCAACACTGTGATCCTTTTACCTATGAACTTAGAAAGAGGTTTCATAGAACTTCCAATTCATTTCTTCCCATGTCACCTGTTCATACATCTGTATTCAACTGTACAATGATCAGATGCAAAGAATTTTCCATATAGATAGACAGATGTATTCATTTTATGAATAGTTTATTATTTTTTGTTATTATTTGTTGAATTAATATACCTCCCTATACCCAGAGGTCTCAGGGCAGTTCACAGAACAAAACCAAAATATAAAACCACATAATGCATATTCAAAATAAAAACAACCACCCAATAACCTCCCTCCCAGAAAAAAACAACATTTTAAAAGGGCACAGGATGTCTTTCAAATCAACCAAAGGCCTGCTTAAAAAGGAACATTTTTGCCTGGCATCTAATGAAGGCGCCCAGTGAACTTCCCTGGGGAGAGCAGTCCACAGATGGGGAGCCACTTCAGAGAAGGCCCGTTCTCATGTTGCCACCCTCCAGACCTCTCAGGGAGAAGGCACATGAAGAAGGGCCTCAGAAGAAGATCTCAGGGTCCGGGTAGGTTTATATGGAAAGAGTTATTGTGATCCTGAGCCATTTAAGGCTTTATAGGTCAAAACCAGCACTTTGAATTAGGCCAGGAAACTAATTGATAGTCAGTGCTGTCAGGCTAAGATTGCTGTAACATGCTCAAACTGTCTTGCTCTGGTGAGCAACCTGATTGCCACAAATCTACACCAGCTGAAGTTTCTGAACCATCCTCAGAGGCAGCCCTACATATAACACATTCCAGTAATCTAATACTGCAACAGAGTATTGACAACAGATGTTAGGTTATCCCTGTCCAAATAGGGGTTCAGCTGGGCCACCAGCCGAATCTGATGGAAGCCACTCTGCGCCACTGAGGCCACCCAAGCCTCAAGCAACAGCAAAGGGTCCAGGAGTACACCCAAGCTGTGTACCTGCTCCTTCAAAGGGAATGTAACCCCATCAAAAACAGGACTCCATCCACCTGGTCTTGGGAACCACCCACTAACTGTGCCTCTGCCTTATCTGGATTGAGCTTCCATTTCTTGGCTTTCATCTAGTCCATTTCCAAGGCAAGACAATGGTTCAGCACATCAATTGCCACAGCTACAGATGTAAAGGAGAAGTAGATCTGAGTGTTATCAGCATATTGCTGACAACATACTCCAAAATTCTGGATAACCCCACTCAGCAGTTTCATGTAGACATTAAACGTTACGTTATGACGTTACGTTTCATGTAGACGTTAAACAGTGTAGGGGGCAAAATTAAATCCTGATAAACATCACATTGAAACATCACACTGGGTGAATAGCACTCTTTCATCACTCTCTGGGAATGACAATCCAAGTAGGACCGGAACCACCACAAAGTGGTCCCCCCCCCCCAATTCAGACGGTTATCTGGGTAGATAAACATTTTGCCAAAACAAAAGTGTTTTTAGCAAGCCTCCCTGATGTCAACTGGCAGGGAGTTCCAAAGTGTAAGTGGTCCAGCCTATAACATTTTTATCATACCCATTTGAAATTTGGCATTTCCAAAGTGGGGCCATTTCTATAAGCTCCAGCATTCTGAAGTAAGCATGACAGAGTGTTTTTTTCTTTACTTTTCTAAATGTAGCAGGGCTCTTGCCCTCCTGTGGTGTCTATCACACCCAAAATTCAAACCCTGACCTTTTCATTGGCAGGCATTGGATTTGAAGGGAGCTAAATAAGTTTTCCTTAACTTTGCTGATTGTTGAAAATCTAAGGAGACCTTATTATCTATGGTTTAATTATAATCCCTGCCCTCTTATAATTGTGTTGGGATCCCACTGCTGTCGGAAAGAATCCACTTGTGATGGTTCCTCTCCATTTATAGAGACAAGTTTCAAAACAATAGTTTGCATACTGCTGTTTGGAAGAGGTCTGCCACACAGAAGTGTTTAGATCCATATTGCACTCTGAAATAGCACCATGTGTTTAACTCTTATGCAGTTTTCATGATTGTTTAGGAGGTACTCCTGGTTCTGCCACAATGAATGGGTCTTGCTGGGTGTGTTTGCAGGTTACCAAATGGACATCTCTTCTGCTGCTCCTTTTCCTGCTGCAGCTGCCTCAGACTGTGAGCCAGAATTTTGGCAACATATGTTATCAGCAGAGAAAGGTTCAAAAGAAGCTTGGCATTTCAGGGAATATTGTCATTGCTGAATTTATCTCTTTTGTAATTCATCTTTTTAATGAGATTGAATATAGGAGCCATCCATCACCAGACTTAGATATGTAGTAAGTACATTTTTATGATACGAAATGAGTCCATAGGACTGAATTAAAATTCTGGTTGAATAGATCAGTGTGAATATAGAAAAATTATTCAGCATTTTGTGTCTTGTTTTTTGATATGACTGGTCCTGATATCACAATGCCAGGAGAAAAAAGGGGTCGCGGTTGATAAAAATGATACTAAATGTATTTGGGAGCATGGAAACCATTCATGCAATCCTTTCTCCAGAAAGTATGAGGGGTAGATGTTTTACTTATCTGTTCAATTTTCACCCAATTTGTTTACAGTGGTAGCTATTGTATTTTGAGGTGAGTTATGTTCAGTTCAATTTCCCAGCTCTGTCTTGATACTAGTTTCATAACTGAGAATATCTGAAGCTGAGCATCTCTACATGAAAAGCCAACAGCCTGGGTATTCCATCAGAGGGTTTTCCATTAAATTTCTTATTCCCTAATAACTGAAGTTGGGACGCGGGTGGCACTGTGGGTAAAACCTCAGTGCCTAGGACTTGCCGATCGTCAGGTCGGCGGTTCGAATCCCCGCAGCGGGGTGCGCTCCCGTTGTTCGGTCCCAGCGCCTGCCAACCTAGCAGTTCGAAAGCACTCCCGGGTGTAAGTAGATAAATAGGGACCGCTTACTAGCGGGAAGGTAAACGGCATTTCCGTGTGCTGTGCTGGCTCGCCAGATGCAGCTTGTCACGCTGGCCACGTGACCCAGAAGTGTCTTCGGACAGCGCTGGCCCCCAGCCTCTTAAGTGAGATGGGCGCACAACCCCAGAGTCGGACACAACTGGCCCGTACGGGCATGGGTACCTTTACCTTTAATAACTGAAGTTACTCATGGAGACAAATTCCTACTAACACTAACTTGAAAATAAATAATAGCTTTCATTGTGTTTCAGTTCAAATAATTTCAGCCTGAAGGAAAAAGGTCCAAATGATCAGAAATTATATATTATCTGTTAGGAAAATAGCTTAAGCCTAATTCTTCTACTTGATATGCTGATTAATGAGTTTTCATTGTAAGGAGGTCATTCAATCATGGGAGTCTTCACTTGTAATCAGAAGCAGTCCAGTCCAGTAACTGGCTTACTATTCCGGTAAGAATAAGAGGCATAAAGGAAAGAATTTAAAATGGATACCAAGGCTTTTGGTAGTGGCAGAAAGTGGCAGAAAATATGTGTGATTTCTTCCATTCACTTACAAATTGGATGATAGATGCATAAACAACAACACAGAAAAGATTGCATCAGTTTCAGAGAACCGCAATCCTCAAAAAGCATGTGGCTTCACTTAGAAGACCCAGGAGCTGTGGGAAATGAAACATGACAAAGAAATATAATGAGGTGACAATAATATGTAATAAGCGGAAAATAAGTAACAGTTATAAGGGTATTTCCTACTGTGCTACTTCATGCCAGGTATTTCAATAATAGTTTTTGATGGTCAATAAGGCCAGGGTGTGTATATTGATGGGACGTGGGTTAAGCCACATAGCCTAGGGCTTGCCAATCATAAGGTCGGCAGTTCGAATCCCCGCAATGGGGTGAGCCCCCATTGCTCGGTCCCTGCTCCTGCCAATCTAGCAGTTCGAAAGGCCGTCAAAGTGCAAGTAGATAAATAGGTACCGCTCCGGCAGGAAGGTAAACAGTGTTTCCATGCGCTGCTCTGGTTCACCAGGAGTGGCTTACTCATGCTGGCCACATGACCCGGAAGCTGTACACGGGCTTTCTTGGCCAGTAAAGCGAGATGAGTGCCGCAACCCCAGAGTCATCCGCAACTGAACCTAATGGTCAGGGGTCCCTTTACCTTTACTTTTATGTATATTAAGTTAATGGATATGCAACAACCCTAAATCTACACTGAAATATCATTGCAGCATCCATCCGAACTACTACCACCAAGTGCTGGCCTTTATGTTTGCCATGAATGAGATCAACCAGAATGTCCACCTACTACCCAACAAGACACTGTCTCCCATCTTTGGTCACAATTATCAGAATGAAATGGGAGACTGTGGCGGAACTATGTATCTCCTTTTCCTGAAACATGGAAGCCCTCTTAACTATATTTGTGGCAAGGCATACAAGCTGATGACCATCATTGGTGGGCTCACCTCTCATAACTCCAAGCAGATGCCCAACATCTTGAATACTTACAAGATGCCACAGGTGTGTCTGCCTTTCCATGTACGTAGGTGCAACCAGTAAGGGAATCAGAGGAGACTCATTTGTGTTACTACTCATGTATTTCTTGCTCCTCAAAATTGATCTGCTTAAAGGGCTTCCTCCTCAAAATTGATCTGGTTATAGGGCTCTGCTCTTAGCTCTGCACAAATGTTTTCAAACTCGGGGAATAACTATACTTTATGAGGGAAAGTGTGCATAGCAACCTGGGTGATAGGGCAAGAGCAGAAGGTCATACCATTAAGCTATGTGGGTGAACAGGAATAAGATCACACTTTAAATAAACCTGTTTGAATGTGTATGCAAGGACAATCTCATCAGGATCGAAAACAAACCTGGAACAATTTTTTGCATTAGTTTTTCCAGAATATTTGAAACAAGTCAGGTTCATGATGCTGTCCAAATTTACTGGGAATGCCCTGTATAAAAGAGCACTCACTCTCTCACAGGGTTCATAGTCCAGATGCCCATTTTGGAAAATTAAAGGAGATATTAAAACCCCCAAAATCCTGAATCCCTCTTTCCCCAAAATTTCAATCTTTTTTTTTTACAATTAAAATTGGGAAATTTAGAGGATATTACACAAGTCATAGAAGTTTTCATCTCATCCCTTTTCTCCATTAATACTCAGTTTTAAATTCTCTTTGTCCATGTTTAACTGGCCAGTTGGTAATCCTGCGCAGATTGCTGTACTGTAGGGTTTAGAGGCTTAGCATCTTTTGAGGCAGGATCAAATATAAAATGAGATCATTCATTATGTTTTTTTGATGTGCTGTAAGCTGCCCAGAATGACTGGGGAAACCCATCCAGATGGGTGTGAATAAGTATTACTGCTGCTGCCCCTGCTAAATACTGCCACACTGATGAAGGCAGTAACTTTAAGTAAGGCTGTATTCTTCTCATTTTATATTTGTATTTTCCTTGCCCTTATGTTTTTTAATATATATATATATATTTTATTTTGGTATATTGTCTACTATATTTTACAATTGTATTAAGTGTTGGGAGGGGCAAACAGATACAGGTATTGCTAATAGAAGAAAACAAATGAAAATTAAATGAGCTCAAATGTCTATCACACTGGGAAAGTAATTTCAGCTGAGGAGCTGTCATAAATGGTTGTACAATCTAAAAAAGACACCGCCATTTTTCTTAGCTCAGTTATGCTTCCTTTGACCCTGCATTGAGTGACAAAGTACAGTTCCCTTCTGTCTATCGGATGATCCCCAGTGAAAATCCTCAGTATGCTGGGATTATTCAGCTCCTTCAGCATTTTGGATGGACCTGGATTGGCCTTGTTGTTTCTGATGATGACACTGGAGAAATATTATTGAGGACTCTCATTCCTCGGATGCACCAGAGCAATATTTGTACTGCTTTTAAGGAGATTATTCCAGCAGTGAAGAATTTATGGGATAAAACGATTGAAACTCAAAGGCTTTTGGAAGAAATAAGTTCAGTTCTCTCATCAACCAAAACTGAAGTGATTCTTGCCCATGGAGTTTCACGGTCTATGGTGGGTTTGCAAAGGATTCTGATATTACAAGAAAGGGAAATGAAACCAATAGAGAGAGTTTGGATCGTAACAGCTCAGTGGGATTTTTCATCTGCATATGATAGAGGTGCATTTGCACTAAAATCATTCAATGGCACCTTGTCCTTCACACTACACACTCGTGATATGGGGGAGTATGAAGAGTTCCTTCGGACTTTAAATCCTAATCGGTCTAGGCTTTATCTCATCCATTGGTTCTGGTCCAATGTATTTAGATGTTCATTCCCCAAATATAATCTTTATCAGATGGAAGGAGGTATTTGTACTGGGGAAGAGGACTTGGGGAGCCTCTCTGAAATAGTGTTTGAAATGAGAATGTCTGGTCAGAGCTACAGTATCTACAATGCTGTTTACGCTGTAGCACATGCTCTCCATGCCATGTTTTCATCAAGATCTAAGCAGAAGGCAATGGGAGATGGAAGAGCATTGAACCTTTTGAATGTGTACCCATGGCAGGTAGGATTCTCATGTCCATCTCTTGCAACCTCTGCACCTGCATCCAGTGGCGTAGCGTGGGGGGTGCAGGGGGGCCGGCCGCACCGGGCGCAACATCTGGGGGTTAGGGTTAGGGGGCGCAAATTCACGGGTTAGGGGGTGCAAATCCATGGGTTAGGGGGCGCAAATTACTTGCCTTGCCCCGGGTGCTGACAACCCACGCTACGCCACTGCCTGCATCCAATCTACATCTCATGGCTGCTGCACCGGCTACAAAACAGAGACCCTGTTAACTGTTTAAACAGTTTTTAATTGTTTTGCTTTTTTCCCTTCTCCTTGAAGGACATGATGGCTGGGGAGGACGGGGGCAATGGCAACAACCTCTCCCTTGCACACTTCCCAGGGTGATGCAAGCAGCTGGAGGAAGGGAGCAGAGGGAGGAGGAGGACCTGGGCTGGGCTCTTGGTGGCTACCAATTGTTTTAATGGTTTCTCATTTGTGTGAAGTTTTGTTGTTGTTGCTGCTGCTGTTTATATTGAAAGAGGGCAGATGTGTCTGGGAAGAGAGAAGCAAGGCTGAACATGGTGGAGGCTCCACCACAGTGGTTCTCGGTAGGTGCGGAGCTGGGGCAGACAACTGAAGCAACATGAGTAGGAAACAACAATTTGCCTATGATATTAAGATAGTAATACCATGTCAATAGGATGAAATGGTGACTTTCAAGGCAATCACATGGCCTCACTGCACAAACTTTCCTTCTTCAATCTAGCTTCATTCCTTTCTGAAAAATGTCCGATTCAACAACACTGCTGGGGAAGAAATATATTTTGATAAAAATGGTGCGTTGGCAGCTGGATATGATATCACCAACACAGTCACATTCCCCAATCGGTCTCTCCATAGAATCCGTGTTGGAAAGATAGACCCACAAGCTCCTGAAGGGAAAATGTTCTCCATTAATGGAAGTGCTATTGTGTGGAATCACAAGTATAACCAGGTGGGAAGGACTACTGTACGCAACTGTACTGGAATTGGCCCAGGAACAAATCCTGGCGTGTCCCAGTTCCACACAGGACTGAAGCAAAGCCCACACTCCTCTGCCTCTATGCAGATACTTTGGGAGGAATGCACAGCAAACCTAAAATAAAAATCAAAAAATGCATAGACCCCTTCAAAAGAAATGACCTGCACACCTTTTAAAAACCACGAATCTGCAATTTTGACCAATGGCTAGATATTTCAATTCTGAGAACCACGGACTGTCAGACTCATCAGTAACTGCTATATAGATGTTAACAGATCCAATACTGTTAGCACAGATGGGGAACTTCTGCCACCACATCAAGGAAAAGAACAGCATCACTTAGCTTTGATGAATGATGCCCTTCTGTACATACCATCATTAAACACTGTAACTGTAACCTTGGAAACAATATCATTTCATTTTTACCATAGCTCTTTCAGTGTGCTTCCATTGTTTTTTATTTTCTTGGTAGCTGACCAAGTGGTTTCTCCTTATACGTGTGTACCAGGGATGAGAAACAGAATCTGACCTGTGGGCCTGATCTTGCACTCACCCTAGGTGGGTCACAGCTTCCCAGCTGACAACCACCTGAAACCACCATGTTGTCTATTGTCCCAGTTTTTTTCTTTACAGAGTAGTTTAAACTCAAACTGCACCGCAAAGGAACTGATCTCAGTGCAACTTGAAGTCACTAAAAAAGCTTGTTTCCACTTGGGAGCTCTGACTGAGAGCTACCAAGTTGACCCAATCATAGGAGCCAACTCCTAGGGGCTGAGGTCCCTTCGCCCCCCCCTCCAATAAAATATGGACATTGCCATTCAAATGGTGTATGTGTGCACCATTGCACCTGCATCTTTACCTGCCCCACACCTGATGTAGCACATGAGATCAGTTGTGCTGTGAGTGGGCATAACTTGGGGAAGATGGTCTTGCAAGCCAAATTAGGCTCCCTGCTGGACCTAGTTAGATGTGCAGGGCAAAGATTACAAACCACTGGTCTACTTCCTAATTTCTTTCTATCTGGATATTATTAGAGCCTACCCCAATCCACATGTGTTGAGAGTTGTCAACCTGGACACAGCAGGATCTTGCAACAGGGGAAACAGATTTGCTGTTATGATTGTCCTCAATGTTCTGAAGGAATGATTTCAAACAAGACAGGTAAGTAGAACACAGTTACAAGGGGGTGGCAGTCCATATGTTTGTAACAAATAATTCCTTAAGGGCCTGGTTTATATATATGCATCATTTATTGCCAACAGCATTCCATTATGACCTGGGTGAATGGGCCACGGTAAATATAAAACCTGTAGATGAATTTTCATAACACATTCAAACATTGTTCAGCGATCTGGTGTGTAGTATTTTCCTCCAATCAACATCTATTAAAGAAATATATATTGCATTGCTTCTCATATACTATTTTCTAGTGATTTAACCAGTGCTTTTTTCTGGGGGGGATGCAGGGGTACACATACCCCTAAACATTTTGTGTATCTTTGTACTTTGGTCCATTTACTGTATTTATTTTCCCCGATATGAACTATAAAATGGTGATTTTTCTGGAGTCAAAATGAGAGTACACCTAAACACTTTTTTGGGGGGGGGGAGCACTGGATTTAGCAATAAGAATCAGCATTCAAAACATACATTTTAAATATTCAATTCCTAATACAAATGTATACTTGGAGAACAAATTACTTCAAGTGGTGCCAAAATGATAATGAGTTCCATTCTCTTCCCCCAAGAAACATTTGTTCACAACCATATTTCATGCAATAATATTCAATGGGTGATGCCTTCTAGGTTAAGAGGACACATCTTCTTCTTTTTTACTGTTGAGACTTATAATTTTTAGATGCAGACCATTGTAAGAAGTGCCCTGAGGATCAGCATCCAAACAAGGACCACGACCACTGCATCTCTAAACGAATTGTCTACCTATCCTATGGAGAGCCCTTGGGAATAATTCTGACTTCATTTGCTCTGTTCCTTTCTCTGATCACACTAGTGGTGATGTGGATCTTCATTCAAAACCAGGAGACTCCCATTGTCAAGGCCAACAACTGGAACATCACCTGCACCCTCCTCATTTCCCTATTGCTTTGCTTTCTCTGCTCCTTCCTATTCATTGGAAAGCCTGGCAAGGTGTCCTGCCTTCTCCGTCAAACAGTCTTTGGGATGGTCTTCTGTCTTGCTGTTTCTTGTGTGTTGGCAAAAACCCTCATTGTGGTTCTGGCCTTCATGGCCACCAAGCCAGGAAACAGGATGAGGAAATGGGTGGGGAAGAGGCTGGCAGTCTCAGCCATCATTCTCTGCTCCTTTATTCAAACTGGCATCTGTGCACTGTGGTTGGCAACCTCTCCTCCCTTCCCAGAGTTTGACATGCACTCTCAGAGTGACCAGATCATTGTGCAGTGCAATGAAGGATCAGGCCCCATGTTTTATACTGTCCTGGGCTACATGGGTCTTCTGGCCATCATCAGCTTCACTGTAGCCTTCTTTGCTAGGAAGTTGCCTGATACTTTCAATGAAGCCAAGCTCATCACCTTCAGCATGTTAGTATTCTGCAGCGTTTGGATATCTTTTATCCCCACCTACCTGAGCACAAAGGGGAAATATATGGTGGCTGTGGAGATCTTCTCCATTTTGGCCTCTAGTGCTGGGTTGCTGGGTTGCATCTTCTTCCCCAAATTTTATATTATTGTTCTGAGACCTGAGCTGAACACCAGGGATCAGCTCATAAGGAAAAAGAATGATAACATCTGAATTAATTTCTCCTTCCATCTTATAATTTATTTCCTACCCTTTCCTCCTATGTTGCATTCTTTTTTAAGGATATAAATCCACAGACAATGATGTATCTACTTTTATTTTGGTAAAATAATAGTCTCTCCTGTTACACAGGCTCCTATTATAACACACTTTTAGAGTTGTTCCACAAAGCTATTTTGTACCTGCAAAAGTTTAAAGGCCACCCCCCCCCCTGCTTCATTTGTTACCAGGCCATATCCCTTAACTTCCTCCTGAAATCCCATAACTTTTTACATTACAAATGTTCTGGTTTATTTTTGTCCATTTAGCCCATACGGATAGCAGTAATGTAGTAGCATTGGGGAAGACCCACAAACCAAACTAAAACAAAATAAAGCCACCATTAATGCGCTATTGTTGTGTTGAGACATGTTTGCATCTACATTAATCTTTGTAAAATCCTTGGGTGTGTACACATGGAATGATAATTGACAAAAAGCATCTCTTTTTGTCGAGTCCTTTTCCTTCTGCTGTTTCCATATTGATTTACACATAAGACCTGCATTTCACAAATTTAACCATGTTGGGAGGGCAGTCAAAATATGCTCCTTGGAAAACTTGTAGAAGTAGAATTGGAGGGGGGAAATCCAAAAAAGCTAAATACACTTTCCTTTGTTAGGCATGAGTGGATTTTTTTTATTTATTTAAAAAAGTGAAAGAAAAAAGAAGTTTAAAATGAATTGTCTTTCGTCCAATCTATATGAAATTTGGAAGGTCTCTTGGTCCAGGTTTGGGTATTATTTAAATATCTCCAATAGGGACAAGAAGTGAAATGTTATCTGTTATGATCTTAGAGGTGACTGAAGGCCAAAGATGGAAATCCTTGAAATACCAAAACAACGAAGGGCTTTCACTTTGGCCCATTGTCAGGCCCTCCCTTCAGCAATTCAGGAAGGCCATTATAGGAAGATACCATACGAGAAGAGGAAATGGCCATGTGGCTCTGGGCAGCAGGAAGCAAGGGAACATGCCCTTCTTCACTGCCAGTATTATATAGACATTTGAGCCAGGTTTATCCAGCCCATCCTAAATAAGTTCCCTGGGCATTCAGAACAACACAACATCTCCCAGGATGAAAGCCCAGAAGTCACATATTCAGTTGCCAGATTTTGTGCTGCCATGATAGATATTCGTCAAAGGATGGTCTATGCTACAAATCAGTCCTAAATTGAACGTTCATATTGTTAGATCCACACTTCTGAAGCCCCACCCCATACAGCTGTTTTAAATGGTCTCTTTTAACTTTTATTACTTATCCATTATTTATGCTTCATCAAGTATTCTATGTATATGTTTTAATCTACGTTTGGTTCTTGCTCCCATGTATTTAATAATTATCTGCTTAGATTCATACTGTTATGCTATTTATTTAGATGTTTTGCTTATGCTGGTCTGTGACCGTAAAAAAGCAAATTCATTCATTAAAAATAAAAATAAAAATGGTATGACTCAGTAGGACAGTTTACTATATTCCTTGAATTTGTCACATAATGTCCTTTTGGATTACAGTACCTACTGGGCACTATATTAACATCATTGAATGTGTATTTGCAATAATTTGTAGTTTGAAAAATGCCACACTTTTAGAGGGACATGGAGGGACAGATGGACACTATCTAACGTATGAACGATTGCACCAGAAAAATATACTCAGGTGGCTTCCAAGTGTGGCTACCTTGAGAAGATGATGCACCAGGGTTCCTGGTTTATTCTATTTCTAATAATAATAATAATAATAATAATAATAATAATAATAATAATAATTTATTTATACTGCGCCCATCTGGCTGGGTTTCCCCAGCCACTTCAGGTGTCTTCTAAAAGTGACACATGAGAAATTACTCTATAAGGGTGGGCATTGAAGATGGCCACTTTCATACATGAAGACCTTCTCATATCCAATTGGACTACAATTTCTATGGCCAGGTTAGGTAATGACTGTTTCTAAACTGCAGTAAGTTAAAGCTGTTTTCAAACTGAAACAATATCCTGTAAAATCATAGGATCATAGAATCTTGGAGTTAGAAGGGACCCAAGAGTCATCTAGTCCAACTCTAGTCCTGCAATGTAGGAGTCTCAGCTAAAGCATCCATGACAGAAGGCCACCCAACCTCTGCTTAAAAAGCTCCAGTAAAGGAGAGTCCACAACCTCCCAAGGGAGACTGTTCCACCATCGAATAGCTCTTACTGTCAAGAATTCTTTCCGTATGTTTGGTCAGAATCTCCTTTCTTGTAACTTGAAGCCATTGGTTTGAGTCCTACCTTCCAGAGCAGGAGAAAACCAGTTTGCTCCATCTTCCATGTGACAGCCCTTTAGATATTTGAAGATGGCTATCATATCTCCTCCCAGTTTCCTCTTTTCCAGGCTAAACATACCTAGCTCCTTCAACCATTCCTCATAAGGTTTGATTCAAATAGTAAAGGAAGAACAGCAGAAGGGAGCATTGAAAAGAGGAGGACATAAGGATTATTAGAAAGTCACTGGATCCAACCTCATTTCATACTACATCATTACATTTTGAAAGCCCAGACTCAGATTTGCTCCATTGATGTATTTACTGATTCATTCATTTTTGTTCAATTCCTCATATCAAAGTAAGAAGGTTCTTTTAAAAAACTATTTAAAGATATGTTTTTCAGGTGTCAAGAATCTAGCATATACAAAGCATAAAGGAACTGTATGTTTTGTGGATTGTATTTGAAATACTTCCCCAATTGCCTTCATCCATTTCAAACAGTTTTAGGAAGGCCCCCCAAATTTTATTGCGTACATCATACTTTGTAAGTGAACAGGAAAAAGCACTGCACCAGAATTATTGGATAAAAAAACTGAACTCATATCAGAAGGTCGGCGGTTCGAATCCCCGCAATGGGGTAAGCTCCCGTTGCTCGGTCCCAGCTCCTGCCAACCTAGCAGTTCGAAAGCACGTCAAAGTGCAAGTAGATAAATAGGTACTGCTCTGGCAAGAAGGTAAACGGCGTTTCCGTGCGCTGCTCTGGTTCGCCAGAAGCGGCTTAGTCATGCTGGCCACATGACCCGGAAGCTGTACGCCGGCTCCCTCGGCCAATAAAGCAAGATGAGCGCCGCAACCCCAGAGTCGGTCACGACTGGACCTAATGGTCAGGGATCCCTTTACCTTTAAAATTATGAAACCCTGGAACTGCATTTCTGAGGAGAGCAAAGGACAAAGTACCATTGAGGGATTTTGCTGAAAATTTATTACAAGTTAAAATCACTTTTAATTTTAATTAAATTAAATTTTATTTTTGAATTTTATGTTTTTGCACTTAATTCTGACTAGCCATGAGTGTTAACGAGAAGCAGAGTTCAGTTATAGTGATTTTGATTATTACAGGGCCGATAATCCCCAATACAGATTGCTCTTGTTTGAATTTGTGCCAGAGGGGAGATTACTTTTGAAGATATAGTTTGTTCAGGTTTCTAGTTATCTGTACCCCTTGGTATCTGAATTTAGAGCAGTAGACTTTTATTTTTGTGCATTTGCAAAATAAGCTATGGCAAACTATGGCTACCCTATGGTTAGCTAACTATCAACTAGCTAGCTAACTAGATAAATGTGCTTGTTCTGAGACTTGAGAATCTTAGCAAAACAGATCACCCACCCTGTAATTTTTATAATTATTGATCAGCATCACTACTTCTAAACGTCACATGGGAAATCAGAGATGAAGGCACAACAACATAGTCTATATAGGTGCCTGTCCTATCAACTTACATGAATCCGGTTGTGGATTTGACGCACATACATAGTTCCATGCAGCCAGGTTTCCCTGTAACTTTAGCCAAGACTGAAATGCTGTTGATAACTAAATGCAAACATGATGACCTCCAGCTGCAGTTCAGCACAAGAATGGTTAGCGTTCCACCTGCTTTTCCTGCTGCTGGAGCTGCATTGTTCTTCTAGCAAGTATTTGAACTCCTCCACAAGCAGATTGAGACAAACAATTCAAACCAATTCACTCGGTCCTCCAGCAGACATGATCATTGGTGAATTTATATCCGTTACGCAAGGAAACTTCAGAATGCATGAATTTACGGAAAAACCCCAAACCTCTTCGTTTACTGCTAAGTAAGTAGTTATTTATTTATTTATTGGAGAATTGTCTGCTGGGCCCACTGATCATTCTTGAGGAAATAAACGACTGCATCAGCTTCTCCTGTAAGCCTTCTAGGATACATTCAGACTTATGTCCCACCACTCGAGTTAGCAGAAATAAGGCCATTATCAGTCTCAGGCACCACGTGTGGCTCATCAAATCATCTGCACCACAGCGTTAAAAATGTTTTTGGAAGTTGGCATGAGGGTAGGATATTCATTCTTGTGAGAAGAATCTAGAAGTGCTTATTCCTAGTCCTTCCATTAAAATTCGGACTTGCTTGAAATGCCACTCTACTCCCCCTCCCCACAGTGCAGTGTTTCTGTCTACGTATAAGGAGAGAGTCTGCCACTCTGAAGTGGCTCTCCCTAAAAACTGATATTCTTTTAGATGATACCCAAAAGTTGACCTTTTTGTTCAGAATGCAGAAATTTATAGGTTACCACAATATTCTTCATCAACTGCCAAGTAAGTAGTTCATTATTTATTGAAATGTTTTCTAAAAACTTCTTGAAACCCATGGAAGTTTCAACCCCTCCCTCTGCCAAAATTTGCGCCTCGAGGCCCCCAGGACCCACCTCCAAAAATAACTTCACTCGGACACTAATTTTAGTTTTAAGTTTTGGGGCAAATTCTGGGCACAACTTTATTGAATTACAATCACGTGAGCAGTATTGGCTTAGGCACTGACTCCCGATTATAACTGACTCCACCTCTCTGGGTGGCAATCCAATGGGGTTGATGCAGACCAACCAAAGCTCACCCTGGGGTTCCTGTGGTCCTGGCATGGCCCTAGCCCCTCAAGCGGGCTTCAGATGAGATCCAGGACCCCCAGCTTCCTTTAACGGAATACCCAGTTCCTGGAGGGGCAGGTTATAGCCACACCTCCCCTCCCCACAATCCAAGTGAGACAATGCCTAACCGCCACCTTACAAGTTGTGATGATTGCTAAGGGGTAGGCAAAAACCAAGTGGCCAGAGCCAATTTGCAAAATGGGGAAAATTCCTACCCAGCCCCTGTTCCAAAACAAGCGACCCAAGCCAAAGCAAGGCCAGACAAAACTACCTAATTCTAGGGACGGAGGGCCAATGTTCGGCAGCGAGAGGCAAGTGCCCCTCCTGTGTAATGCTGCCGCCTTTTAAAGCCCCTGGGATCACGCTACCCTCTGGGGATTGGCTAAAACAGCCTGGCATGATCCAGGGGCTATGGGCAGGGTTTAGCTACTCCCCCACACACACACACCAATGAACCCCTAGGAGGGAAGTCCCAGGAGCCCGCACGCAACCAGGACCCTCTAATAGCAGGATCCCATTTACTTGCAAGTAAGCTGTGCACAGTTCCCTGGGCTTCACTTCCCCCCAACATGCATGGGCTTTTAACCTGACAGTGCAACCCTATGCATATCTATTCTGATGTAATCACCACTAAGTAGCATTTAAGGTAAAGGTAAAGGGACTGCTGACCATTAGGTCTAGTCATGGCCAACTCTGGGGTTGTGGCGCTCATCTTGCTTTATTGGCCGAGGGAGCCGGCGTACAGCCGGTGTCATGTGGCCAGCATGACTAAGCCACTTCTGGCGAACCAGAGCAGCGCACGGAAACGCCGTTTACCTTCCCGACAGAGCGGTACCTATTTATCTACTTGCACTTTGACATGCTTTTGAGCTGCTAGGTTGGCAAGAGCAGGGACCGAGCAACGGCAGCTCACCCCGTTGCGGGGATTTGAACTGCCGACCTTCTGATCGGCAAGTCCTAGGCTCTGTGGTTTAACCCACAGCACCACCCCAGGTAAATGGCTGCAACCAGATTGCAGCATAAAACAGATTTGCGTGAAAGCCAGTTCCATCAAGGACAATGGGTTGTTTCTTCTCCAATACTTGGGATCAAGGACAGCTTTCATTAACACAAGTTTACATGCAAGGAAACAATTTCCAATGGAAGCTTGTGTGATCACAACCTGTAATCCTGTACATAATTATTGGGGAGTCAAATCTTGTTGAATAAAAAAAGAAGAGGAAGGTTTTGCTTCCAAATTTGTTTTTTAAAAGAGAGGCATGCAGCAGCATCAGAGCTACAGGTAGCACTTTCCATCTGGCAGGAGGACAGAGCTTAGCTGGTTTCCACAAATGGATCATCATCTTCCAAAGGACAAGCCTGTGCCTAGGTGACACAGACCTTGCATTTCCCAGAAACAATGCGCCTTTGTCAGGTGCTAACGGCTTGGGCTTGCATTAAAGGAGCAGTTTAAAACACCAATCATACAGAAAGTAGTGAGGTGGAAAGACAGTAAAGAAAGAAAGGGGGAGAGTATGAAAGAACCCCCCACTCCTACAGTCTCATCTTTATATCTGTCTTAGACTCAGATTCAAAGGACGCTAAAAAAGGCCTTGTGGCCCGCAGGTTAGACCCTTGCATATTGTTTAGTTCTTCTCCAGGTTCAATAGGGAATACATTCCCATGAATATTTCATGTTTCAGAAATGGAAGGAAGGTGGTGGACGATGAAACTAAACAAGGGGTAGGCATGGACACTGTATATAAGAACCTAGTTAAATGGGGACACTAATAGAGCCTGACTGAACTTGGCAGGTTAAGAACTTCTGGTTCTGGGATTCCCATATCGAAACCCACCATTTCATTAATACCACAACAATGGATCACTTGGAACCCACCATTCACATACATTGAATCAAAACCTATTAGGAGACTGCTGTAGTTTCATTAGTTTGACTCAAATGTTCCTGTCCTGTGGGTTGCAACAATCGAGGAACATAGATTTACAAATCAAAATGCAAAGTGAAACACAGTTGTTTCTCTTCTGTCAGTATTGCAGTCTTTTCTGTCTCATTACAGACCCATCCCGAAAAACTACCAGCATGTTCTTGCCTTCATCTTTGCCATGCAAGAGATCAACAAGAATGCCAAATTCTTATCCAACATCACACTGGGATCAACATTTTATGAGAATGCTTTTAATCCTTCACAAACTTGTCAGAACACTCTTGCTCTTCTTTTCATGGGACAACGAAATCCCCCCAATTACCACTGTAATGAGGAAGATAAAGTAATTGCCGTTGTTGGAGGGCTCACCTCCCAAAACTCTATTCAGATGGCCAATATATTAAACATCTACAAGATTCCACAGGTATGTGTGTAGACACATAGATACAATCACAAGGGCCAACATACGCAGGAAAACCCCAAAAGAGCATCCATGTTAGCTTTCAATCCTAATACATTATGCTTTCTACACTTGTGTCGTACATTAGACTTGGTATGGGTACATGATTATGTTAAAGCCTCCTAGCTATGTGTTGCCAACACTGCCGTCTCAATTTGCATTGGGATTTGGGGGGGGAGGAATAAACCCATAATACTAATAATCCAAGCGCTGGTTCTTCCATACCTGGCCATGCCACAAAGCATGTAATCATAGGAGCATCCAGCTTCCTGCTTATAAATTTCTCCTAGCCTGAGAATTAAAAATGCCAGTGGTGTATGCTTAGAAAAGTAAGACCAGGTAGTTAACCACCACAATACAGAAGTATGCTTTCTATGAACTAATACAGTAGGTGTTTTTTGGATTCCTGAAAATATAATTCCTGGACTTCCAGTGCTTCCTGCCTAAATTGAGGCAGCCCCCATGCAAGCGAAGATCATTTGCAGAGGAAAGCAAGGATGATTTGAGAGTAACTGTCTTTTCAAGCTTCCCCCAGGGCCCGGGGGGAGTGGGCTTCACTCACAGATCATCTCAATAACTGATTCTCACTCCGGAATGAATCTGACAGGCAAGAGATGCTGAGTGGAAAAGCACCCCACATTTTGGTAACTCCCCGATGCAGCTGTTAAGAGCAGAGGTTCTTCTGTATATTAGGAAGGAATTGGCTCTAATTTACAGACATGTGCAGGATGAAGGGCACAAGATTACAAACTGCCAAGAGCAGGCACCCCCAAACTCCAGATGTTTTGGGACTACAGTTCCCATCATCTCTGACCACTGGTCCTGTTAGCTGAGTTTGGGGGTGCCTGGCCAAGAGAATCAGCTACTGGGTTGCATTGTTTCAAACTGGAAAGAAGATCTCATTTGTTCAAGAATATGGTATGTTAGCGGGGAGGGGAACCTTCACCCTTCTTTATCAATATATATTTGCTATATTTGGCAAACCTCCCCCTAAATGACAACAATTGAGAAAAAGCAAAAAGAGAAAAAGAGAATGGAATTATATTTATGGATTAAAATAAAAATAGAACTGCATGAGAATGTTAGAATGATTTAAAGCATCCAACTCCATTGGACGGTAATTTGGACTATGGTCTTTGATCTGCAGTAGCTCTGTTGGGATGCCAGATTGTTAGAGATAGGAATCTGAGTAGAAGGAGAATTGGAAACTCACCCAGGGCTATGGCAGGATGCCAGATGACTCCCACGCTCAGGAATAAACAAAAATGGCGTAATGATGCAGCTTGAATTTCAACAGAAGAAGAGAAAGACTAGAAAAATGGAAGTAGAGATACCATGTAAGACATGATTATAACAATGAAGAAACAAAGAAAATAAACATCTCCCACAGGAAATTAACAGGAAACAAAACTCTTTTTGCAGAAAATCTTTAGCTAACAAATATTTCAACACAAAAGGAGGTCAAGAAATCTGTAGCTGTGGATAAGGGACTAAGATCAGGACTGAATGCAAATGGATTAATTAAAATCTTGGAAGCAGAAAGAAGTAAGAACTTTGCACTCCAAAGCCAAGCACATAAAAAGCACCCAAAATGTATAATTGGCTGTATTATTGATTTATATTTTAATGGGAATTGGAAATGGATAGTGATAAAATGTGGTTGTCATTGGGTTTTAACAACTGAAAATTAATAACAATTATATTATATATAATTCCTTTCCCTTTAGCTCAGCTATGGCTCCTTGGATCCAGGGCTGAGTGACCAAAGGCGCTTCCCTTCCTTCTTCCAAATGGTCCCCAATGAAGAAGCTCAGTATGATGGCATTGTCTGGCTACTCAGGAAGTTTGGGTGGAACTGGATTGGCCTCCTTGTTTCAGATGATGACAGTGGAGAAACCTTCCTTCGTACTCTGAGACAAAGGCTTTCCCAAAATAATCTTTGCATTTCTTGGACAGTGGTGCTCCCACTAGTGACATCATATTTATCTCATGATCTTCTTAATCAAAAATTGAAACCAATTTTGTTTGCTCTCACAAGGAGGGAAACGAATGTGATTCTTGTCTATGGCAACAGTCAGTCTCTAGAGGGTTTGAGATTGGTTTTAGTCTCCTGTGAGGTTTTGTTTATGTACCCAGTGGAGAGGGTGTGGATTACAACATCTCAATGGGATTTCACTGCAGTGCTGGTTGGAGAGAAATTCCCTTCAAAATCTTTCAATGGCACCTTCTCATTTACACTCCATTCAAATTCAATTCCAGGGTTTCAGGACTTTCTACAGACTATAAATCCATGGCAGCCAAACCTTTATTTCATCCAGCAGTTCTGGGCCAGTGCATTCCTCTGTTCATTCCCAGATAACAATATAATTGACACAACTTATGAACCCTGCACTGGGAGGGAGAAGCTGGAGAAACTCACTGGACCTGTGTTTGAAAAGGAAATGTCCAGCCAGAGCTACACCATCTACAATGCCGTCCATGCAGTAGCACACACTCTCCATAGCATGTATTCCTCAAGAGCCAAACAAAAAGTACTGGGTGAGAGACAGATGCAGCCAAAAGTTCAGCCCTGGCAGGTACTGTCAACTACTCTCCTCAATGTTAGAAGCACAAGAGTTATTATTACTGGTTCATATGTTGCACAGCTGAGTCCTGGCATGGAGAAGGGGCCTTGGGGGTTTTCCCTGGTGAGCTCTATCATTGGGAGGGACTTGATCTCAGTTAAAGACCACTTGCTTTGCATGCTGCACATTCAAAGCTCTTTAAATTAATCCATCCAGGATTCTCCTACTTGGGGATGTGCAAGGGGCAGGAGTATCCTTTGGTATCAAAACTGGGTTGAAACCTCGGATATATGCCCTGTAGCACTGTGGTAATTCAGAGCAGACAGTTCTGGGCTACAGAGAACAATGGTTTGACTTAGCACAAGGCAGTTGCATATGTTAATGGAGAAGGGTTTTGAATTACCCAGAATCTATGCCAAGTAGAAATTATACCAAGTCATGTCTCTTAGTATTGCAACTGGAAAGGCTTACAGCTCAATTGCGGAACATCTGCTTTCATTCAGAATGTCCCATGTTCAACCCCCAGCATCTCAAGATCATGCTGGGAAAGACTCTGAAACCCTAGAGAGCCAATAACAATCATTGACTGAGCTATTTAGGGCAATGATTTCACTCACTGTAAGGCAGCTTTCAGTGTCCTATAACATACTGATGAATGGTAGTAAAAAGCCAAAGGTCCACTTGTCAAAGGGAAAAGAGAGAGTGTATTAGCCTACAAGGTCTGTGTCTTTTTTCCTCTTGCAATCTAGCTTCATTCCTTCCTGAAGAACATCCACTTCAACAACAGTGCTGGGGAAGAAATCTCTTTGGATGAGAAGGGGCAGGAGGCAGGTGGCTATGATCTCCTCAACTTGGTCATATTTCCCAATGAGTCCTTCCAGAGAGTCCGAGTGGGGAGGGTGGACCCTCAGGCCCCCTCAGGAAAAGAGTTCACAGTGGATGAAAGTGCCATCGCATGGAATCCCAAGTTCAAGAAGGTGGGTGGGACTATTTTTTTGTTTTGATCATCATCCATCTTTGATCATCATCCATCATCTTTTAGGAGAAGATCAGGAGATCCAGGAAAACAGAGATGGCTACAAGGAAGAAATGTGAGGAGGCAAGCTCTGGTACTCTCTGATGAAATACTGTTTTTGTTACTTTATTCAAATTGGTTGCTCCAGAGCTAGTTTGAAGCTAATTTGGAGCTCAGGTTAAAGAACAATGTCTTTCTGAGTGAGGAACTGGCAACTGTTTAAAGCTCTTGAAAAGAGACTGTTATGCTCCAAAATGCCTTGTTGGCAACAATCTTTGTTTGAGACTCAGTCCAGCCATGTGGAGCGCAGATAGGGGAAAAAATCATATACAACCTGAAGTTTGTGGTCACTAATGTTGATGGATGGAGTGCTGGTGATATTCTGTCCCAGTGATATCCTGTTGGTCTCCATCAGGCTGGTGGTGGGGCCAAAATCCATGCAGGCTTCGCCATAATGCATGGGATGAAAGCATCCAAAGGCTAAGGAAAGGGCTAATGCTCAGAAGGCTATAGAATGCTGTGCTGTCATATGCCCGATGCAATTGATTGGTGGGTGGATGGATTGATTGAATTTATATACCACTCTATGCCCAGAAGTCTCAGAGCAGTTCACAGAATAAAATCACCTTGGAGCTCGCAAAGCTGACAGATGCAATATGAGATAAACCTTAAAAATTGGTGAAAGAAGAATGGAATGTTTAAATAATTATTTAAGGGACAAGGGCTCAACAAGAAAGACCTGGTTATGTTTAGAATGATACCGCATAGAGAAATGCTCCCTGATACCAAGATGAGGGATTCCTTTGGAATGCAGATAGAGAGAATTGATAAGAATAATGATCTGTTGTGAACTTGACGGAAGTGTACAATAGATGAGCTTTCCTGTTTTAGCTCATCTTCCTTTTTTCTTTTCTTTTTCTTTTTTTCTTTTTCCTTTTCTCTTTCCCATAGTGGTTTATGTTTTATGCCATATACTATGATATTTTTTGTAGTTTTGTAGTTTTTTTATTTTTATTTTTATTAAGGAATTTTTTTGTAATTTTGGTTGTCTATAATTATATGTATTTGTTTAAAGCAAAATAAAGGTATTTTTTTTAAAAAAATCAATTTATAAAACCACAAACCACTTAATCAAAATCTAAAAAACCGAATAACCTGCCTCCCAAAAAACCTACAAAGATGTATTAATACAAGATGTAAGATGTATTAGCAACGTAAGTAACACCTACCTACATTGTATATTTTAATCTGCAAGTTCAAGTACACCAAGTAAAAATTAATTATTATTGAAACTTTAAAAGAGAGTGTCTTGCATAGTTTTTGTGGAAGGAAAAGGGGAACTTATTAATGGGTTAAACAACCAGGGCTATCTTCCGCATAACTCTGTAAATGGGAACTAGAGTTTAATTCCCATAAAATGGTTGGTGAAAACTTCCTTGGAGAGCACTGTCAAGGTTGTGTCATCTGCAGAGTACATCCAAAATATGTATAGCAACCTTATTAAATATGTTTCATCACCAACAACCAGAACTTGCCTCTTCTTTGTCTCGCTCATAATGGTTCTTCATTCCTTACTCCTGCACACCTAAGAAGGAGAAGAAACATCTGCTGCTGGCTCCTTATTTCAGCTCTCCTCTCCCTCCAGGAGGGAATCAGCATTGGGTTATGAGGATTCAATCTATCAAGAAAGAGAAGGTTGGCACTAGCTTCTCTTTGCCATTCAGACAAGTGCTGGGCTGGCCAAATGGTTATGTAGCAGCACAAAGCATCTTTATTCGGGGGGCCTGATGCTTGCCCAGGGAGCAAATGCTTGACAGCCATCCTCTAATTTCAGTCCTGAAAACCTTTATGCTGCAAAGCAGACATAGATGACAATAAAGTTTCTGGAGAGAAGCAAGCTTATTCAATTCAAAATCCCTTCCTTGTCATTACCATTAGATGCTGCCCATTTCCACCTGTGTTGAGAGCTGCCACCCTGGAAAGAGTATGTTTCCCCAGCAGGGAAAACAAATCTGTTGCTATGACTGTGTTCAGTGCCCTAAAGGGAGGATTTCAGCCCAGAAGGGTAAGTGAAGGAACCCGAGTCAACTGGAATTCCCATCTTCCTCTCCAACACAGGCATTCATGTCTTAGTCTTATTATGTCTGCTTATTTTCTGTCCTGGATGCCAAGCACATGTGTTTATATGTTACTGATACATATTGTCCTTTCCTCTCTCCTCCCCTTTGGACAGCCATTCTAGAGTATATTGTGTGAAATTATGTCCACGTGGAAGTAACCACCATTGAAATCAGCATGACATCCATCTGGGTAGAAATGGTTAGGACTGCACTCCGTAGATTTCCTTTTCTCTCCATTGAACCTGTAGCCAACAAATTTGCATTTTCTGTTATTTACAAGTAGTGAATTATCTCCTCCATTTTATCCACACAGTTCCAACCCTTAGGAGGAGTTATTTCTTGTCAAATATAGATTTGACAAGCTCCATTACGGAAAGTGTATAAAAAGAAACACTTGGGCTACAAGCCTAGAAATGCAAAGACGTGGGGTTGGATGCAGAGAAAGACATGTTTAAGGGGGAAAGACTGAAATCAATCATTATACTCTAACCATGACAAATAAATATGAATAGATTGATTAGTACAGCTGAGATGCTCAGAGAGGAACCATCAGTAATATGTTCTGTGAACAGCATAATAGACAGTAATACCAATAATATTAATAAGTATCACTTCCAGAAATGCTAAAGCATGCTTCTCATTTTCAGATGCAGATCAATGTGAGAAATGCCCCGATGATCACGACACAAATGCCTTTCAGGACCAATGTATTCCGAAAAAAATAAGCTACCTATCCTATGAGGAGCCCTTGGGGGCAATTCTGGCCTCCTTGGCTCTCCTGCTTTCTCTGGTCACAGTTGTTGTGATGGGGACCTTCGGTCTGCACTGGAACACTCCCATTGTCAAAGCCAACAACTGGGGCATCACCTGCACCTTGCTCTCTTCTCTGCTTCTCTGCGTTCTCTGCTCCTTCTTATTCATTGGCAGGCCTACAAAGGTGACCTGTGTCTTGAGGCAAACCGTCTTTGGCATTGTCTTCTCCATTGCTGTTGCTTGTGTGTTAGCCAAAACCCTCACTGTGGTTTTGGCATTCATGGTGACCAAGCCTGGGAACAGCCTGAGGAAATGGCTTGGGAAGAGGCTGGCAGGATCCCTTATCAGCTTCTGTTCTCTCATTCAAGCTAGCATCTGTCTTGGGTGGCTGGCATCCTCTCCCCCATTCCCAGAGTTTGACCTACACTCCCAGGATGGGCAGATCATAGTGCAGTGCAATGAAGGCTCCGACATCATGTTCCACCTTATTCTCGGCTACATGGGTCTTTTGGCCATTGTGAGCTTCTCTGTGGCTTTCTTTGCCAGGAAGTTGCCTGATACTTTCAATGAAGCCAAGTTGATTACCTTCAGCATGCTGGTCTTCTGCAGTGTTTGGCTGTCCTTTGTCCCCACTTATCTGAGCACCAAAGGGAAATACATGGTGGCTGTGGAGATCTTCTCCATCTTGGCCTCTACTGCTGCCTTACTGGGTTGCATCTTCCTCCCTAAAATCTTCATCATTTTTTTTAGGCCTCAGATGAACAGTAAAGAGAGGTTAGTAAGGAAGTAGGTGTGTCATAGTCAGGGAAAGGGAGGGCAGGAGGGAGGGAGGGGGAAGCAGTGTCTCATTCCCTTCATCCTCTCCTGACTGTATAGAGTCCAAGAAACCTGAGCAATGCCATCAAACGGTTTATTTTCAGTTGGAACCATTTGAAAGAGAGAAGGGAACTGAGTTTTATCACTCAACACGGGGTCAATAGAAACATAAGTCAGGTAAAAGAAAAAAAAACCACAGAAATATTGGGAAGTTGATTATTATATATGTAAAAATCCAACCCTCTTAAACTTCTGCATCCAATCATTGCATAACTCAATTATTTATTAAAGCCATCCCTCATATACATGTTATTTATTTGCATTCACAGTCAGAAAGGTAGAAACCTTACTAAAATATTTGTTCTATTTTATGTCTCTTATCATTGTTGTTTCCTTTTTCCTAAACCATAATTATATAGTTTGTCCTTCATCTGATTGAATCACCAACTAATATTATAGGCCAAATTTTAGGAGAACTACCCTAAATGCAGTCAAAAAAGAGAGATGGAAAACAATGACTTTGGCTGGGGTAAAGCTCAGCTTGGGAGAGGGTGGGAAAGGGAGAGTTTCGATACTCTTGCATTTAAAGGAATGATGGGCTGTTTACAGGACCCTACTCAGTTGCCCAAGTAGACTCTCTGAATATTACAAGTTGTGATAGGGACACGTGTTTTTTGTTGGTATCCTTCTGTATTGAGAGACAATGGAAGACTGCACCACATAGTCAGCTCCAGAATATGGAGACTCACACCTGTGGAAACTTGTAAGTATTAAAGATGTTGGCCAACTGGATGGTGCTCTGAGATTCCCAAAAAAAGCTGCCATTCCAGAATGAGGCAAGATTTACTGGCATTGACAAGGTTCAGTATGCCTTTTTGCATGTCTGCTGTGATCACAGTGAAACAGCATCAAGGGCTTAAAGGTATTTATACTGAAATACTCTAGGTGTTGCTCCTATATTATTTTGGTTACAAACCTTTCTCATTATGATTGTTGGATTTCATGGGGATGCTGACCAGAGTATCCTCAGTGGAGGGCCCCTCAAGGCCAGAGAGGACCCTGCCACTTAAATAATGTGCCATGGGGCAAGTAGCAGCACCACTTCTTGGCAACATACGTAATATAGCCTACAGTCCTTTTGTGGCCTACACCAATCCAAGGAGTGTGGAAGCATTGGTCCTCCAGATGTCATTGGACTAAAACTCATTTTAGCCCCCAGCCAAGGATGATGTCACTGTAGTTGAGCAACATCTCTAGTGGTCCATGGGTTCCCCTCCCCAATTATAGAGGAAAGAATGTGGGAATTAGTGTAGGCTGAAATGCAGAGCATTTGCCATACCCTGCCCCCACCTCCCCACACGAAACATAGCTTCATTATTCACATCCTTACCAATATGAACAGAAATCCTTCCTTCAGGACACTGAGCGCAACCGTAGCAACATACTTGTTGCCCCTGCTGGACGATTCTGCTGTATCCAGGGTGGCAGCTTTCAACACATTTGGCACGAGGTGTCAAATGTATATTACTCTCGTATATACATTTTTGTACATTTTACTTAGCTGGAAAACTGAATTGCACCATGTTTAGAAGTGCAAATGTCGAAGTATGGCAGTATTTTGAGAAGATGATGCACCAGAGTTCCTGGTTTATGATGTTTCACATGAGAAATTACTCTATAAGGTTGGGCATTGAAGATGGCCACTTTCATACAACCTTCTCATGTGAATATCCAATTGGACTACAATTTGTATGGCGAGGTTAAGTAATGACTGTTTCTAAACTGCAGTAAGTTAAAGTTGTTTTCAAACTGAAACAATCCCATGTAAAATCATAGGATCATAGAATCTTAGAGTTGGAAGGGACCCAAGAGTCATCTAGTCCAACTCTGGTCCTACAATGCAGGAGTCTCAGCTAAAGCATCCATGACAGAAGGCCACCCAACCTCTGCTTAAAAAGCTCCAGTAAAGGAGAGTCCACAACCTCCCAAGGGAGACTGTCAGGAAATTTTTCCGTATGTTTAGTCAGAATCTCCTTTTTTTGTAACTTGAAGCCATTGGTTTGAGTCCTACCTTCCAGAGCAGGAGAAAACAAGCCTGCTCCATCTTCCATGTGACAGCTCTTTAGATATTTGAAGATGGCTATCATATCTCCTCCCATTTTCCTCTTTTCCAGGCTAAACATACCTAGTTCCTTCAACCTTTCCTCATACGGTTTGATTCAAATAGTAAAAGAAGAAAAGAAGAAGGGAGCATTGAAAAGAGGAGGACATATGAGGAGCCCATCATTAGTTTTTGAATTTGATACACTGGGGCTGTGTCAATACTGCACAAGCAAACATATCAGGTTTGAGATAAGTGACGATCATGGTATAACATCCTGTCAAAATGGAAAGGTTGTTGCTCCTTTAGAGTATTGAAGAATTTTACAAAATCTCCAAATTATTAAAAATCCTTTTTCATACCATTTCCTGTTGAATATTCCTCAATGTATCAGTGAACTTAGTTTTGTTTTTGGATGCAGTAACAAAAAAATGCTGATTGAAAACTGCTGCAAAATGATGTTACAGGCCGTTGGTTATGGCACAAATTATTAGAAAGTTGCTGAATCTAACCTCATTTCATACTACGTCATTGCATTTTGAAAGCGCGAACTCAGCAGGAAAGCATTGTTTAATGTCTGGGTAAGATATAAAGACTTATTGGAAAATAAAACCCCAAGGTGGTTGTCACCAATGGAAGCAAAAGTTCAGAAAAGGCTCAATATGGAGGCCAAATGGCCGACATATTGGGAAATTTTGGAACAAGAAGGAGACAAATTGAAATTGCAGAGTTTTGAAAAATTAAAAAACAAAGTGAGAGATTGGCTTCATTATTATCAGATAATGGAGGCATATAATTTGGACAAGAAAATCGGCTTCCAGGTGGAAAAGTCAAAATTAGAAACAGAACTGTTAGAACCCAAAACTAAGAATCTGTCAAGAATGTATAACTTGCTGTTGAAATGGAATACTCAGGATGAAACGGTGAAATCTGCTATGATTAAATGGGCACAAGATGTTGGACATAATATTATGTTTGCTGACTGGGAACAGTTATGGACCACAGGTATGAAGTTTACGGCATGTAATGCCTTAAGAGAGAATATTATGAAAATGATATACAGGTGGTACATGACCCCAGTCAAGCTTGCAAAAATCTATCATTTGCCCGATAACAAATGTTGGAAATGTAAAGAAACGGAAGGTACATTCTTTCACCTTTGGTGGACGTGCCCAAAGATTAAGGCTTTCTGGGAAATGATATATAATGAACTGAAAAATGTATTTAAATATACCTTTCTGAAGAAACCAGAGGCCTTTCTCCTGGGCATTGTCGGCCAATTGGTGCTAAAGAAGGACAGAACTTTTTTTATGTATGCTACAACAGCAGCAAGAATACTCATTGCAAAGTATTGGAAGACACAAGATTTACCCACTCTGGAAGAATGGCAGATGAAGGTGATCGACTACATGGAATTGGCAGAAATGACTGGCAGAATCCGAGACCAGGGAGAAGAGTTGGTGAAAGAAGACTGGAAGAAATTTAAAGACTATTTACAGAAATATTGTAAAATTAATGAATGTTAGAAGGATGTTGGATTGAAACTAAGGGGTTTCCAGCTGTAATGCTTTAGGAGATATGAAAAAAAAGGTTTATAAATGGGTAAAAGCTTAACGGTAAGGATTTGCTGAACTAACAAATTGAAGTAGAATACAAAGAAGGGAGGTACGAGGCGGTCTGGGGAAATAAGCGTAAAGAAGATATGTTATGGGAAATTATTTGTTTTTTAACTGTTTTTATGTTATATTTTTGTATTTTGTTTTTTTGTTTTGTTTTTTTCATTGTTATATTTTAAAAACTTTAATAAATATCTTTTGGAGAGAAAAAAAAATGAAAGCGCGAAATACTTCCCCAATTGCCTTCATCACTGAGGGAGTGGAGAGGCTCATAAGCAGCTATTGGGTGGCATCTGAGTCCAAAAGCTCATACATAGTTCATTGCATTTGATTAGTAATAAACACAAGCCATATGTTACCTGCCATGGTTGAACATTCAGAAGATCTCCTATAGCTTTGTTTTTAGTTTTTGATGAGTACATGGCATGGAGAGCATGTGCTACAACGTGGACAGAGTTGTAGATACTGTAGCTCTGGCCAGACATTTCCATTTCAAACACAGCTCCAGGGAGGCCCCCCAACTTTTCCTTTCCAGTGCAGTTTGTCATATATACATAATACTTTGGGAGTGAACAGGCAAACGCACTGCACCAGAATTCCTGGATGAAATAAACTGAAGACTCATATGGATTTATGTTCTCAATAAAATCATGAAACCCTGGAACTACGTTTTTGTGGAGTGCAAAGGACAAAGTACCATTGAGGGATTTTGCTGGAAATTCATTCCAAGTTAAAATAGCTGTGAAATCCCACTGGGATGTTATGAGCCAAACCTTCTCCATTGGTCGCAGATGAACAAATTCACTGTAATCTAAGACTATTTGTAAACCAGCCATAGAGCGAGCATCTCCGTAAACAACTATTACACTGATGTTATTTAACTGGAGCACAAAACTTATCCTTTCATAGTATTTTTTACGGTTTTCGGGTGTGTGACTTATCACTATTGGAACTGATTGTATTACAGCAATACCTTTAGCTTACAAAGTTTTTGCTTCAATCTATTTACAAAAAACGGGAGGCGGACGTCCTGTTTAAGAGCCTTCCCGCTTCAGTGCCAAATTAAAATGTTTCTTAATCCAATTTTCCATTCTACTCACGGGTACTTGTTTAGAGTCCAATTGTCCACAGGAAAAAGTCAGCGCTCTCCGGCAACGGCTGTGCTGCTTCACTCCGTAAAAGTAGAGGTTGATTCAAAACACCGCGCCACTCACCCCACGTCGCTTCGGATCCCCGAAAAAGGGTTTCCCTGCGAGTAGGGGAGGCGCTCCTGGTGTCAGCTGATCCCACGTTCCCAGGCTTCCTCTGCCTGGGATCTTTAGAGGGTCTCCACCTTCGCCGCAGCGGCAAGACCCGTTTTTCACGGAGCGGGTTCCTCTCGGTCAGAGGAACTCCGCCATTGCCGATGGCGTTAACCCGGAAGTCCCAGACATGTAAATCATCAACTGATGCTGCAGGCAGTGAAAGATGAAGAACATTATCTGAATTCTACACTTGAAAGATTTATACTCGAGGTTTAGATCAGAGCAGGGCCGAATTTGATAAATGTCAATAGCTTTATCGAAAAAAGCAAATCAGCCTTTTTTTTGAAAAAGACAGAACAACTTACTTACCATGACATTGGGTTGGACTATGGCTTAGCCTTATAGTTGAACGAAAACATTTCAGCAAGTTGCACAGAAACAAATTCCCCAATGACAATATTATCTCTGGAGTTAGAAAAACTGTTTTGAACTTTTTCTTGTGCACTGTAAGTAGAGTTCAAACTCTGGCTGCACGCAGGAGGCAAGAGGAGGAGAAGCAGAAGGAGCAGTAGCAAAACAATTCTGAATGCCAGCAAATGTCTGCCCCACTCCCAACTGTGTACCTGCATTTTCACCTACACATCGCTGTTGCAATCAACAACTGTCTTTATAGGAACTGCAGGAACCCATCCACAAAGGACTAAGAACACTGTACCAATATACAGATGACACAGACCTTTGCTAGGAACTTCCTAGATCTGAGGAGGGTTTTTCATCATCAAACCAATGAATAAACAAATTCCAACCTGGGCTTTGGGTCTAAGGGATGAAGTCACAAAGTTCTATTTAACAGAACACTGCCTGCCTCAGATTAATTCCTCTTCCCTCTGCACTAATCTGGCAAGAATCTTTATACACTGTGTAATGTATAGCAAAGTCTAAGCTACTGTGTTGAATCTTATGTTTTTCTTCTTAATTCTGACTAGCCATAAAGCAGAGTTCAGTTATAGTGATTTTGATTATTATGGGGCTCATAATCACCTTTCCCAAGGGTGTAACTCCCGACACAACTAGAGAAAACATATTTCTGGGGTCTGCACATACTAGTTAGGACCTGCTTTCCACTGAGGGAGTGACAGGTCTTAGTTAATTCTAATGCAACCATGATGCATGCTGGGTAAGGGGCCTAACTTTCTGAATAGATCATGAGTGGCCTACGAGTTGTGGGAAGAAAGATGCCAAAAAAAGGAAAGGCCCATAGAAAACTAGCCTAGAACCTTACAAAGTAATCCTAACCATGTTAGGCAGCAGTAGGGTGTAACAGAGTAATTTATGCTTCTTCTTTCACCTCAATATTCAGTCCAGTCACTTCCCCATTCTGCCTCTAGGAATCCAAGTGCCCTGATGTTCCAGGGTCAGTCGCAGAATTACAAAAGCCATCCTGGCTTCTGATTTGATCCTGGAATATCCCTATTTCCCCCACCAGAGCCCCAGCTGAGGAGCTCAGGGAGAAGCGGGAGTCAGTGCTTATCCTGAGCAACAACAGCAGCTATGGCTGCAAGGGAGCATCCCATGGCCTCTCCATGGTGTCCGCTTCCAGCCTCCTCCCTTGGCTAGCTGATAGCAGATTCTGGAGAGTGGGTGAGCAGGAGGAGAGCCTGCAGCCTCAGACGTTCAGCCCCATGTGATATGCCGGCTCTGAGAAGCACTGAAAAGGATATATCAAGAACTCTGGCCAAAAGTTTCAATATAAGGAATAATTGCTACTCAAGAGTTGAAATGAAAAACGTGTGTATTCTGCTAAGAATAACAGTTTGAGGCTAGTGGTAAATTTAAACACAACGTGTAAGTACGATAGTTTTAAAGTAATGGTAAGTTTGGATACAACGTTTAAGTACAAAAATAATGTAGTTTCAAATATACAGTGATATAGTACAAAGGTATATGAACAACAATTGTTTTATACAAGTCTCAATAGCAGTAAAAAAGAGTCCACATTATATAAAATCAGAATAAGGAATAAAGAATAAAGGATCAAATGGGGCCAAAAAGGAGTATCCGGAGTGTGAATCAGATGTACGACTCAGTAGTGGTAACCAGGACAGGGCCCTGTTTCGGAGTACATGCCTTCTTCAGCTGGTAATATCAAAAAATATGTCAAGATGGATCAAGGTGCTTCAATCCATAGATCATAAATATAATAAATTATATACATTCTAAAGTATGTTAACACATATCATGATATTTGGTTCCATACCTCGGTTTTTTGACGACTATAAATCAGTTGGAAGTCTGTATCATTTAGTTCTTTTTCAACATGCGTCTAGAAATAAGGATTTCCAAGAGTTATTATTTCCAGTCAAATTATTTGTGAAAAACGGACATCAGTTCAGTGTTTTCTCACCTTAGATAATTGCATCCAAGTTTTCTTGCGTTTCTCTGGCGTTTTCTATTAGGGAGTGAAATCATTGTCTTATATGTGTGTCTGTGGGGGAGGGAGGATAGGCTCTCCCTTCTTAAAGGTGTAAGCAGAGAAGGGATTTAAAGTCCAAGGCCATCTATGGTGGTTTATTAGAGAAAAGAACTGTAGTCTTGATGTTCATTCAAGCCCTTGGGGGACATCGTTTCAAACAAATGAATATATCGTGCTTCCTGTTGTAACAATAGTCTATCAATATTTCTCCTGGTATATATGCTCTGAGAAGCAGCCAGAGGGAAGGGGCTCCAGGCGTGACCAGAGACTTAGACTGGATCCTAACCCCATTCCTTGAGGTTGGGAAGTAATGTAACTTTACCCTGACTTAACTTACACTGGCTTACTTCACACCAGCTTCTTGTGCATTGAATGGCTCTCTCAAATCTCCTTGGATGCAAATGCAAGATAAGCATTTTCAGTGGCTACACCAAGGTTTTGGAATTGCCTCCCTCAGGAGCCATACTTCCCCCCACACCTCTTCTGGCTTTCCTTTATCAGATGTGCCTTCCTTTCTCCATTTTTTATTAAAAGATTTTCAAAGGGAAAATGTGAGAAAAGAAAAAAGAAAAAGAACTCTCATGGTGTTGTTGATGTTTTGATGTTTATCGCACACTTTCATTTATAACATTATACTTTGTCTTTTGATGACATTTCTTGTCCTAACTCATTTAGTTACAAAAGAGGAATGCAAATGTCCTTAACAAACAGATGAAGTAGTCATAAATCATGAATGCAGATGTAAACCTACAGAGGTCTCTAGAGCAGGCATAGGCAAAGTCCAAATGTTTTGGGACTACAATTGCCATGATATCTGACTAACAGGATCAGTGGTCCGGGATGATGTGAATTGTAGTCCTAAAACATCTGGAGGGCCGAGTTTACCTATGGCTGCTCTACAGTATTGAAGGTGTAACATAAATAAGGACTCCATGTTGACACTGGTCTTCTGCTTTCATTGCACATCAACTAAGCCACCAACAACCTTGGGTGAAAGGAAAGGAGCCAGTTTAGGAAGACTTCTAACTGTTAGGAGCGTCCTACACTCGTGTAGGACCCTGCAAGAGACACATGCCCAACTGGCATGTTCTCACCCTTCTGGTTGGTCATTTGGGAGCTTCAAAAGCTTTCTTCATCCCAAACATCACAGTATCTCCTCACTTCCACTGTGTATTCATAAGGGATTTGATTTAGATTTGATTCTCAATGTTAGGAGCGTCCTACTCTCGTGTAGGACCCTGCCAGAGACACATGCCCAACTGGCATGTTCTCTCCCTCCTGGTCCCTCAGGAGCTTCAAAAGCTTTCTTCATCCCAAACACCACAGCAACTGATATCAAAAGGCATTAGCAGGCTTAGGGATCCACAAAGTATTCGCAGTTTGCGTAACAAAACTCAGTAGCACAGCATTTTGGCTAATCTACATTTATTTACATATAATACACTCGGAGCATTCTGACTTAGCTCCTTCCTCTTTCTCATCAGACAACAAAGAGAGAAAGAACAAAGGACAATAGTCCCACATCACGGAACACAGTAACACGAACATCCTGTCTCCATCACTTCCCACACTGTGGAATGAAAACATACATTGTCATGTGATAGACAACAATCCCATGACTGCAGACATGGAGCAGGAATCTCAACATCTAACATGATTAGCCATTATCTCCTTACCTTGGGACATCATGTTTCCCAATTCACTCCTTCTCAGGAAGAGGTCAAGTTCCCGCCTCAAGCACTGTTTGTCTTCCTTACTAAGTGCTCTCTGGTATTTAGGTCAGGCCTTAGGAAAAGTATGTATAACTTAGGAGAAAAAATGAAGCCCAACAAACTAGCACTAGAAATCAAGATGGAGAAGACCTCCACGGCCACCATGTATTTCCCTTTGGTGCTCAGGTAGGTGGGCACAAAGGACACCCAAACACTGCAAAACACCAACATGCTGAAGGTGATGAGCTTGGCTTCGTTGAAGGTATCAGGCAGCTTCCTTGCTAGGAAGGCCACAGTAAAGCTGGTGATGGCTAGGAGACCCATGTAACCCAGAACAATATAGAACATGACATCGGAGCCTTCGCTGCATTTCACTATTATCTGACCAACCTGAGAACGTGTGTCCAGTTCTGGGAAAGGAGGAAAGGTGCTCAGCCACACTACACTAATGACCGTTTGAATGAGAGAACAGAGAATGACGACTGAAATGGCCAGCTTTTTCCCAACCCATTTCCTCATCTTGTTCCCTGGCTTTGTGGCCATGAAGGCCAGAACCACAATGATTGTTTTGGCCAACACACAAGATACAGCCATGGAAAAGACAATGCCAAATGTTGTTTGCCTCACAAGGCAGGTCACCTTCCCGGGCATGCCGATAAATAAGAAGGAGCAGAGAAAACAAAGCAACAGGGAGATGAGGAGGGTGCAAGTGATGTTCCAGTTGTTGGATTTGACAATAGGAGTATTGCAGTGCAGAATGAAGGCTGCCATCACTGCAATTGTGAAAATAGAAAGGCAAAGAGCCAGGGAAACCAGAACTCTTCCCAAGGGCTCCTCATAGGATAGGTAGCTGATGCTTTTGGGAATACATTTGTTCTGGCTGTTCTTTGGATACTGATCTTCTGGGCAGTCCTCACATTGGTCTGCATCTGAAAATAATGGAATCCAGTTTGTTGAGTCTTCAGCATGTGCAACAGTTGTTCTCTCAGGGCTTTATATGTGAATGAGGATTGGCAAACATCAATTCAATATTTGTATTTGACTTTAACATTTTTTAATTTTTTCTTGTTTTTGCACAACACAGAACTAATAATAATAATAAATGTTATTAAAAGGTTTTTAACTTGTAAATTTTATTAACTTACTTGTACCAAACCCCATCCGCAGTTTATACGGTTGAAAGAAAATACAAGTTCCATACTTCAATTGTCTTCTCTTTCAACAGCCAAGTGCAGAGAGCAGCTCATTGGCTGGTTATGAGATCATTTACATCAGGCATAGGCAAACTCCGGCCCTCCAGATGTTTGGGACTACAATTCCCATCATCCCCAGCTAATAGGACCAGTGGTCAGGGAGTATCTGAATTGTAGTCCCAAACATCTGGAGGGCCGGAGTTTGTCTATACATTCTGCTCTGCTAACAAACTTAATGGACATGTACCAGAATGATTCAAATGAGTCTTTCTTTTTCTACCCATGGCAACTCTTAAGCTTTGTGCTAATTTATGAAGCAAAGCTTCAAAATCCAAAAACGTTTCTTATCTTTTTTGCCATATAGTTCTAGTTTTCTTCACTTACCCATCTGGATTGAAATCCTCCCACTTGGGCACGGAACACAGTCATAGCAACAGATTTGCTCCCCCTGCTTGGGAAACATGCTTTGTCCAGGATAGCAGTGCTCCACACATGAGGAACTGGGCGGGGTCTAATAGGAACCAGAAGAAAAGGCATTCAGAATGAAAATGGAACTTCTTTTTTAACACTAGTCTAAGTCTTACTATCATCATCCTTTTGGCACTTCTCAGGAGTCATTGGGTGCATTGTGGGGTATTTGCCAAGGTCTTAGTGTAGCGGTTGTCAGCCCATGTACTGCCTTTCCTCCAAAGCAACCTAGTTTCAACACACACCAACTTCTCTACCCTTTTCCAATATCCAAGGAAGCAAGAGGCATTATGATAGAGCAAGGACACAAGGCAGGGCCAGTAGAAGGTGTGGCTGGGAGGGTGGTGGCCTGGGAAGAGTTCTCCTGCTTCAGAGGTGGGGAGGAGGTCCGGATATGTTAATAAATATACCTCCACCATCTTGTGAGTCTCCAGGCTATTCTCACAAAATGGATATCAGCGAATGTAAAGAAGGAGAAGGTGGAGATCATTCTCACCTGATGAAACTTGTGATTCCACACAACAGCACTGCCATTCATGGTGAGCTCCTTCCCCGAAGGACTCAGGGGGTCCACCCATCCAACTTGGGTTCTCTGGAAAGACTCGTTGGGGAAAGTTACCAAGCTGATGAGATCAAATCCAGCTGCCAAGCCCCCATTCACATCAAAATAGATTTCTTCCCCAGCACTATTGTTAAAGTGGATGTTTCTCAGAAAAGGGTGAAGCTAGAATGGGAGAGAAATATTGAGCAGACAATGGGAAATGGGTTAATGTTTTTTTCTCTCAAATGAGCCCAAGTTGTGTCAAATAACTGCATTCCTCAGGTGTGTGTTTCTGAAGCATCTGAAAGTGGTGTTGTTCTTTCCTAAGAAAAGAAGAGGAGCCCTGCAGTATCAGACCAAAGGCATGTCTAGTCCCAGGGAGAGTGAAAGCTCAGGCCTGAGGGAGCTAGTGGGGACAGAGAAACAACTTACTATCAGCATAGGCATCATTTGCAATCATCATTCTCTCACATGATTTATGATGCTTGGAAGTGTGTCTGACACACAGGCCCAAACCCACGCTTTTGGGCTCCAACATCTTCAGCTCCGGTGTCAGCTGAACCAGGAGTTGTGGGTATAGCAAAGCCAATAGGAAGACCCTTTCAAAACCTCTTTCCCACAATATCATTGCCACCAAACATGAATCTGCAATGGTCTGCCCTTGCCAGATATTCAAATCTTCTCCATCAAAAGAGATTTAGAAGATGAATAGAATAAGTAGTCCAAGAATGCCATATAGCCAATACTTCTTGTTGTTGTTTAGTCGTTTAGTCGTGTCCGACTCTTTGTGACCTCATGGACCAGAGCACACCAGGCACTCCTGTCTTCCACTGCCTCCCGCAGTTTGGTCTAACTCATGTTGGTAGCTTCGAGAACACTGTCCAACCATCTCGTCCTCTGTCATCTCCTTCTCCTTGTGGCCTCAATCTTTCCCAACATCAGGGTCTTTTCCAGGGAGTCTTCTCTTCTCATGAGGTGACCAAAGTATTGGAGCTAATACTAGAAGCTTCCAATTGGTCTCTGCACCTCAGCAGCAGATCTCTGGACTTCAGGGCAGAAATATGTGCCAGGTCATGCTCCCAAAGACCCCTGCTTTCACTGGAGAATACAGTAACAGGCTGGGATCCAAAGCATGTGAAGCAGGGGTGACAAACCTAGGGACCCATCTCGTTTCGAGGCCAAAATAATTTTGGGTGTAGGAGCCAAAATTGCGGGGCAGTGGAAGCCAGCTCCTCCTCCTCCTTCTCCTGCCCTGGATGGGAAGGAGGTGAAAAGCAGCCCCTGACCAATGGTGGCAGCAGGAGAATGAAGAAGAGGAGGCAAAGCCCCAGAGAGGAGATGCAAGCCAACCATTGAAGCTGCACTGTCACTGTTGGAAAACGTGCCCCCTCAGGAGAGGCTGGCCCCTCTCCCTGGCTCCCGGGGCTTGTTTGCCGGTGATCTACCCTGGCTGGCTTCCACGCAGTCCAGGAAGATCTTGATAGGTGACATCTCCCTGCGTGGAAGATGCACACCCCCTTCCCCTTGCATACCAGCAGGAGAAAGAAGAAAGTCAGAAAGTCTGTTTCATCTACGATTTATTTCTGACTGTACAACTGTACAAAACATTTCCGTTCACTCAGACTTCTCTCTGAGCAACTGCAAAAGACTTCCTTCACAAAAACAACAGGAAGGTCTCATATTATACAAAGAACAAATCCCTGTGAATTCACTGGAGCTTCCGGTCTCACAGTCAGCTCCACCATGTGATGTAAACATTGAGCTGCTAGTTTGCAGCGACGTAGTACTCATATCCCAACATAGTCCCCCATAAGATTCGACGTTAGCTGCGAACAAAGCTTTATCCAGAGAAGAAAACAAACAGTTGTTATACACGTAACAACCCCCTGTTGTTTCAGTTCCATCTTTGGAACTACCCGCCACTGGTTTCACCAGTGTAACTCTCTGGTTGTCTGTTTTCCAAGGCACGAGTGCTTCTGCATTACCTCGGCTAGGGAAGGTAGTATTACGCTTAGCAACTCCTAGTTCTGTCTTTGTCTCTGACTTAGACACACCTTTAACCTGGCTTGAGTTGTCAACTATAGTAACACATGCAACAGCTGAGTTAGCAAACTCTTGAGAGTACCTCTTGGGTGGTACGCCCTTTCTGACTCTCTCTCAGACCTGCGAATGAGGTGCAGATCATCATTGCTGACTGGTTCGTCCTCTGGACTTTTGGGAGAACCACGCCCAACAGTAAACAGTGGTTCAGTCAATTCTAGTTCAGCCTTAACCTGTGAAGGACTAGACATTGTGTGTGAACCGTTCTCAATAACTGTGTCAGCAGAACTCTCTGAGCTTTCTGTGTCACTCAGTATCAGAATATTCATCTGCATTGTCATCAGTAGGACAAATGTGGAGAACCTCTCTCTCCTGTCTAGGAGTGCTCTCTAGAAACTTTGTGAGAATCACCTGACCAGATTCAGACAAAATTACTCTGCAGAACCCCTTTTCATAACCCACAAAAATGCCTTTGGCATTCTTAACCCCTTGTGGAGTTTCCGTATTCATGTGAGATCCAAAAACCTTAAAGTGTTTTACCGAAGGTTTCCTGTGGAACAGCTTCTCAAAAGGAGAACTTTCCATACCTTTTGGAACCTTTCTCACCCAAGTGTAACAAAAAGAGGATAAAGATTCAGCCCAGAACTCATGTGGCAAATGTGAACTCAGCAATTGTGCTTTCATGCCATTCTGCAACTCTTTGTTCACCTTCACACACACACTCTTGTTCCATGAAGCTTCAGATACAGCAATCTTATGCTCTATCCCTTGTTTCTCAAGGAAATCTTGAAAATCCTGTGAAAGAAAAATTGGCTTTTCATCTGTGAAAAAATAATCAATATTAGCATCACGAACAGTTTTAACCTTGTTACAAAACTTTAAACCTTGCTAAGGTTTCCTTTGGTGATTGCAATACGTATATCCATACATATTGAGAATAGTGATCAACAAACACAAGATAGTATTTAGCATTGTCTCTAGATGATGGTAGAGGACCAATTACATCAGCATACACTCACTGAAAAACACTGTTAATCTTTGTTGTCTTTCTTCCCATGGCTTCTTTCGATACACCTGCAAGAGAAAACATCTTAGTATCACATGCATTAGACACTCTGTAATCAGACTCTTCAAAAGTCAATAGATATAGTCTATCTTTCTCTCTGGCAGAAAGATACAGCTCTCCGTCTTTAAAGATTTTGCAACTCTGCTTATCATAGGATAACACCAGTCCTTTCTTTGTCATCTGAGAAACACTCAGCAAATTGAACTTTAAATCAGGAACAAAAATAAACATTATTTATAGTCAAGTTCAGACTTTTCAAGTATATAGTCCCGATCTCGGTCGCATCCATCTCTTGTCCGTTGGCCTGTTTCACAGTAAAGTGTTGCTTCTCAAACGTAGAAAACAACTCCTTGCATGAGGATAAATGCTGTGTGGCTCCAGGGTCTAAAATAAATGCATTCTCAATTGATGATGAGGCTTTGGGTGACATCAGAGCTTTTGCTGGTCTTGCCTGCGACTTGGCACAACCCTTGCCTGAAGCCTCTGGTTTTACAGAGCCCCCCTTGGCTCCTTTTGACTGACGTGGCTTTTTACAGTTCTTCTGAACACGCCCAGGCTCGCCACAATTGTAACAACGAACAACGTTCAAAACTACAGCTTGCTCCTCTGTAGCAACGACAGTGGGGGTGCTTGAACTCTGAGCTTCACTCCCCCCATCAGCAACAGCTATTGCAGCAAGTCGGTCTCTCTCATTCAGAACCACAGAACAAATTCTCTCCACCATCAGATCCGCGGCAGGTAGAGAACCAAGTTGACTCACAATTGTTTTGTAAGTCTGGTTCAAGCTGTTAATAATCATAAAACATAATATTTCTTCCTGAAGAGGAAAATTTCTTTGCGCCATCTGCTGGCGTAGAAATTTCATCTCTGTCAGATGCACATCCCCATCAGGCTTCAGTCTCATATTTGTGAGTTTCTCAAAATGCAGCAGCGCTGTGCCTGCGGCATCTCTCTGATGAATTCACTGTAGCATAAGCCAAAACTCGCGTGCGAATTCCAAATCCGCAATATGCACAAGTTGATTGTCAGAAACACATAAGACGATAGCCGACCTGGCCTTCACATTCTGACCATTCCAAGCTCTTGTAGGTGCTGTTGGGATGGGATTTTCAATCACCCCAAATATTCTCTGTCTCTGAAGTAGGGCTTTCATTTTCAAAGACCATGAGGAATAATTGTCATTTTGGGGGGGGGGGTTGGATAAGGCAAACCCTCCCCTTGCTTGGCATCCATCTTGATTACAAGTTACAGCTTTTAGCTACGAGCTGAAAAATCCAACAGCCTGTTAGCTGTTTACAAGCTGCAATCCCCTTGGCAGCAAGCTTCCGCTTGGAAAATTCCTTCCAACAGCCTGTGAGCAGCAAGCTACGCTGAGAATTACAACAGCAATTCTCAGCCTCTGAGCCTTGCGCAGCTCCGGCTTGATGCTTTATGAGCCCATAAATCAGCCCAAACGTACTCACAATTCCTTGGCAGGCGACGGCAGACGTTATCAGCTCCCCCGGAATAATTTGAATGTGGCTCTCTCTGGCTGTTTTTAATCCAAAAAAAAAGCAGCTCTTCAGTGAACCGGAGAACCGTTCAATCTGCGTTCACCATGCAGCCATAAATCAGAGGTCAGTGGAATGTTGCAAGCAGCAAAAAAATGCCTCCACCGGGTTCTCCAGCCGTCCTTTGTTGTGCCTTGTAGCCTCTGCCATCCGTGTGCTACCACTTGTTGGAAAACGTGCCCCCTCAGGAGAGGCTGGCCCCTCTCCCCGGCTCCCGGGGCTTGTTTGCCGGTGATCTACCCTGGCTGGCTTCCCCGCAGTCCAGGAAGATCTTGATAGGCAACATCTCCCTGCGTGGAAGATGCACACCTCCTTCCCCTTGCATACCAGCAGGAGGAAGAAGAAAGTCAGAAAGTCTGTTTCATCTACGATTTATTTCTGACTGTACAACTGTACAAAACATTTCTGTTCACTCAGACTTCTCTCTGAGCAACTGCAAAAGACTTCCTTCACAAAAACAACAGGAAGGTCTCATATTACACAAAGAACAAATCCCTGTGAATTCACTGGAGCTTCCGGTCTCACGGTCAGCTCCACCATGTGATGTAAACATCGAGCTGCTAGTTTACAGCTGCGTTGTACCCATATCCCAACAGTCACCACCTGGCTCCTCCCAACCTGACCTCATTACGTGATGTCACACATGCATCATCCACACCCCACACCTGTCTCCCTCACCAATTGGCACATCTGGTGTGATTTGTGTCTGAGCTGTAGGTCTTCCTCTGCTCAGTGGCAGTACTGACATGGGTAAGCACCAGGAAACGTTGTGGATGCCGTATGAAACATGAAACAATAATAACAGAAAACTGTGTTTCTGTGTTACTTTATTATGTCTTCTGATTTAATTGAAGAAGCTGTAGCTACCTGCCAGGCCCCGACTTCCAGGATTCCCCTTGCTTTATGCTTGGCTCTTGAGGAATACATGGCATGAAGAGCATGGGCTACAGCATACACAGCATTGTAGATACTGTAGCTCTGGCCAGACATTCGCATTTCAAACACAGCTCTGGGGAGACTCTCCAGCCTCTCCTCCCCCGTGCAGTTCCCTCTGTTTGGAAAATACAGGCTATATCTTGGGAATGAACAGAAAAAAGCCGTGCACCAGAACTCCTTTAGAAAATAAAATGTAGACTGGAGAGGATTGATGGTCTCCAGAAAGTCCTGAAATCCTGGCACCTCCATAGTGTGGAGGGTGAATGACAGTGAGCCGTTGAATGATTTTTTAATTATTTTCTCCCCAGTCTGAACAGCCATGAAATCCCACTGAGCTGTAGTGATCCACACCCTTTCTAGAGGGTGCATTAAAAACATTTCATTGGAATATAAAATCAACCGCAAACCTTCCAGAGACTGATTGTCTCCATAGACCAAAATCACATTGATTCCTGGCAATTTAAGAGTTTTCAGGACTGGTCTCAATCTTTGTTGGCTTATCTCATCTGGTAATAGCTGCGTCACTGGTGGGATCACTACTGTCCAAGCTGGGCAAAGATTGTTCTGCAAAAGCTTTGGTCTCAAGTATCGAAGGAAAGTTTCTCCACTGTCATCACTGGAAACAAGGAGGCCAATCCAGTTCCATCCAAAATACATGAGTAGCTGAACAATGCCATCATACTGAGACTCTTCATTTGGGGCCAAACGGTACATAGAAGAGAAGTGAGTTTTCTCACTCAGCACTGGATCAAAGGAGCTGTAGCTGAGCTAATGGGAAAGAGAGAACACTTTTAGAGTTTCAGCAGCCAAGATCTTAATAATAAGATACTGGAAGATCTTAGAGGGCAAATAGTACTTGTGGGAAAATTCAATAAGAATGGCACAAGTCCCGCAGCACAAAGACTCATTTGGAATTGAATGGCCAGTGGATTATGCATATGGTGAAAAATGAGAATAGAAGATGCCCTTCACAATGCAAAACTTTTTAGTTAACGTAAACTGTGCCTCACCTTCAATGATAGTAGTCTGCAATAAACATTAAAATGAATTTGCTGTTCTCTTGTAAGTATTGATTAAACACCAGCTTCTGGGTTAGAGTGAACTGTTTATCATGCTATCTGATTTATGTTGTTCATCATCCTCCTACATGCTGGCAATAGTTATCCCAATCAAGTGTTAAGCCACAATATTTTACTCCAGCAGGAGCATCAAGACAATTTGAAAGCTAACTCCACATAGAATGCATTGCAACAGTCAAATCTTGGGGTTACTAGAACATGAGTCTCTGCAGTCAGGCTACCTGTGGCCAAGAACATCTGTAGCTAAGAAACCAGCCACAGCTGGGAAAAAGCACTCATAAAGATGGATCCAGATGGATCCAGGAACGCCCTCAGGCTAAAACCCTGTTCTTTCAGAAGGAAGGCAAACCCAACCAGGCAGGCAAATGACCAGCCTCGCAGGCACAGCCACCCACAGTCTGTCCACTTTCCCAGGATTCAAACTAACTCTCACCCAATCCATGACTGCATCCAGACATCCTTCCCGACCATACTCTGCCTCTTCTGACTCAGATGTTATAGAGAAACAGAGCTACTTATCGTTTGCGTATTTATGATGCTTTGACCCAACACTCTTAATGACTGCTCCCAATAACTTCATGTAGATTAAGACAGCAATGCAGCCAGCACAGATCAAAATAGACTTGGCAAAACTTGCTTTCAGACTGGTGGAGGAAGCATACAGGAGAGGATGTGTTGCTATTTATATCCCTCCTCCTTGCTGTATCTGCCTACTTCTACACATACCTGTGGAATCTTGTAGGTATTTAAGATGTTGGAGGTCTGAATGGAGTTTTGGGATGTGAGACATCCAATGACAGCCAGCACTTTCTTTCTCCTGACACACTTGTAATTGGGGTAGTGCACTTTTCCTAGGAATAGTAGGTCCTGAGTAGCCCCTGAAGTTCTCACGGCACTGAAATAATTATCAAGAACCTTTGCTGTCAGCGAGGTGTTGGGTAACAATTCAGGATTTTGGTTGACCTCATTCATGGCAAAAACAAACGCAAGGACATGTTGGTAGTTTTTAGGAATAATGCTGTCAATGTAGATGGTCATACAATCTTTTATTCTCACAACAGAGAGGCAGCCTGGGTTATAATTTCTACGTCTAAGTAAATTGGTTATGATTTCTATGTCTAAGTAAATCACCTATTTTCCTATCCTATGGGATAGTTGGTACGATACAACACAATTTTGAGCTTTACACAGGCAGCATATGCATATGCAGAAAATGATCCCTGGATCACTCTGTCATTCACCCTCAGGCAGCAAAATGTATGGGGCCAGCAAAGCCCATAGGAATGATTTTCTAGCTGCTGCCGTCTAATCATATTCATGAAAATATAACTAGCAGAGACATCAGGAATTTCTAGTGCTGAACAATGGCTCAAGAGAAAGTCATAATTTATTCCCTGCCCTTCTGTGAAGTCCACTCAGGCTGCAATTATATTCCTGCTTACTTACAACTACACAACTTATTTTCATTAAATAGGACTTGGCTATCAGGGTTCCCAGATACAATGCGTTTTTTGCTTAACACAGACAGCATGAAATTTAAAGACAGTTACAATGACTAAGTCACCCAGTTAAGGCTGTGACAGCAGCAGCATTTTCTATATATGTGGAAAATGGTGATTGGATCACCTTACCCTTTACCCTCAGGCAACAAAATGTATTGGGCCAGAACTGCCCAGAGGAATGATTTTCTAGCTGCTGCCCGTATATCAGCTTTAAAAAATTCAAAGGAGACTAGCAGAGACATCACTGAGAATGTTCCCCTTAAGAGGAGAAGGGGGCAATGACAGAAAAGTCAGTCCAAGCAGCTGATTGTAACTAGCAATCTTTGTGGTGAAGCAGAGGTTTTTCATGTGATCAATGACAGCATAAATATCTAAAAATGGTATTACTTACTACCCCAGAAGACGAGAATGTGAATGTTTTCTAAAGTCTCTTAAAGCAGAATTAACAAGGCTAATTGATACAAATTCAGCAATTATGATCTCATCTGCAGAACCTTCTGAGCTCAGATGGTGGCTTATAGAATATTGCAGATACAGCAGCAGCAGCAAGATCAACTGAAGCACTGATAAATCCTGCTCCAAGCCACAGCCCCACACTTGCATGATGTCCTTCTGCACTCACTGTCACCACCAGCAGCAATTTTCGTCTTCTGACACAAGTTACATAAAGCTTCACTCTAGAAGTTCTTCACTAGTGCACCAATTCCAACATGGGGCGTTTGGGTGGAAGGACCTACAATCAAAGTCTGGGCTGACAGAGTTGTTCTTGTTTGTTGCCATGAGTCTAATACTCCCTGACTGAATTATAGGCACATCATGGTTACGCTGTTTTTGATATTTGTGTAAAAAGTGATAATAAATGAGGCACTAGTTTAATGCAGCTTCCCAAAGTGACCTTGCTAATTACTGTCATTTTGGTAATTACAGGGCAAGGCATCTTTTCCACCAAATTCCACAAGTATGAGCACAAGCAAAGAAAAATGATTTGTTTCCATGCCAGAGCTAGAATTGGTGTGGTTCCTTTGCTTCATCCAAGCACATTCCTTCTTATAGGGTCCCAATGCTTCATCGTCTAACCACAGCCACCCACCAACCAGACCCCTCTGGTCACTTCATAACAGCATTATGATATCGGCCATTTTAGCTTCATTTCCTTTCCTAATGATCCCTAGCACGGAATTTGCCTTTTCTATGGCTGCTTCACACTGACTCCATATCTTCATTGTGCAATCCATTATGACACCAAGGTCACATACCTGGTCTGTCACCTCCAATTCACACCCCATGAGCATATATATGGAATTTATATTTTTTTGCCCCAATTTGCATCATGATACAATCAAGGGAAGTCACAGTACCACTCTACTGTGCCTTGGGCAGACCACAACTGACAGGGTGACTCACACCCATGCTACTGGAATGGGGAATGCCTTTCAGTCCAAAGACTCTGTAAATTATCACGGTTAACATCTGAGTGAGGCCAAAAGAGAATACAGACAATAGAAACAGATTTCGTAAATGTATTTTAATCCTCTCTTGCCTAAGTAACAGACAAATGCTTCATATAAACACATCATGAGCCTGCCTCATGTAGTGGACAGGGAATCATAGATTTAGAATCCTAGAGGTTTGGAGTTGGAAGGGATTCCATGCGTCATCTAGTTCAACCTGCTGCAAGGCAGGAATCTCAAAAAAGGAGCCATGACAGATGGCCATCCAATCTATGCCTGAAGGAAGGAGAGTCCACCATCTTCCAAGGGAGTTGGATCCACCAGGCACAACGAGTTGGGCCCAACATGGGGGGGGGTCATCTTTTGAGGAACAATTCTGTGTGAGTGTATGTTCCTTGGCAAAGGAAAAGTTAAGCACATGTTGAGAGCAGCATGCCATTGTCTCCGTGCAAAAGATCTCACCTCTCAGGGAAATTATGTGTTAGAGGGTCATCTGTGGGGTAGCCACACAAAGGGAATCCCATTAAACATGTAACAGAATCCTACAACCATCTTATGATATTGTTTTGTTGATTCCAACTTTTTAAAAAACCACACAGTTTGAAAAAGGTTGTGGGTTTTCATATGAAAGCAAAACATCTGTGGGGTACCTTACTTTTAAGAAGTCCTATGGCATTTGTCCCTATTCATTAACAAAATTTGGAGCTTATTTGCAGCTTTTTCTGTGAGAAGATGAGTGTCTTTTTCTGCCATGTATGGAGTTGGGTTGAAGGAACACATATTGGAAGGATCTGGAAAAGGTAGCTTAGCTTTTGGAGTACAGTGGTACCTCAGGTTAATAACATAATTCATTCCGGAGGTCCGTTCTTTACCTGAAACTGTTCTTAACCTGAAGCACCACTTTAGTTAATGGGGTCTCCTGTTGCTGCGCCACCACCGCCTTGCGATTTCTGTTCTCATCCTGAAGCAAAGTTCTTAACCTGACGTACTATTTCTGGGTTAGCAGAGTCTGTAACCTGAAGCGTCTGTAACCTGAGGTACCACTGTATTATCATTTTACTTGGGCAATTTCATCTAAGAAGGTGAAATTGGTTTTACTCCATTTCTTCAGTTCTTGGATGAATTTCTGCCAGAGGAGAGAGTACTTTTGAAGATATACCAGTAGTTTGTGGAGGTTTCTAGTTATTTGTACCCCTTGGTAAGCGACTGCATTAGCTTCTGTCTTTTCTTCTCCTTTAAGCCTTCTAGGATACAGACTCTGAAGAGACCTGTAAGTAGTAAACGTGAACCAATGGTATCAAATTGTATGGGAAACAGCCTTGCTAGAAAAGCCAACCAATAAACTGACACTGGGACAAATAGAAGAGGATGCCTTCACCCCAGTATGGCTCCCCTTTATCACATACACAGCCCAACAAGGCAACGGCTAGAAACCACCGACAGCATTCAAATCCATCTGGCTTCCCTGATACAAAGGCAAACAAACTGCACTGCAGCCAACCACAGACAACCCACCACACCCTCTCCCCCATAATACATCTTACGACCAAGGAATTGTAATAAACAATTAGAAAGAGAACCTACCCAGTTGATGCTGACACAAAGCCCTGCAGGTACACTATACAAAAGAATATAAGTCTCCCCACCCCACCCTTCCTCTCCCCCCTCTTCTTCCCCAACCTTATACTGTACTCAACACTAATGTCTCACAACAAATGTAACTGCTTTGTAAGAAAGACTGTACAACCTGGGGGAAAAGACAAGGCATGTACTTTTGTAAACCAATAAAATCTTAGTGCTTTCTTAAAAAAGACATCTGAAGGCAGCCCTATATCAGGAGGTATTTAACGCTTGATGTTTTATGTTTTCAGGTATGCTAAAAGACACACAGAGTGCCTGGGGAAACCCAGCCAGATGGGTAGGGTATAAATAATAAAATTATTATTATTATTATTATTACTATTACTAGTTTCAGTAGAGAAAACTGAGCGGTTTGCACATTCAAGTACATAGAGATGCTGCGTCCAATGGAGTGCTCACTACAGCAGCAAGAGACTATCAGAATGAATAACACCAAGTATTTTCATATTATTTTACACTTCCCATTCATTTTTGTGCTTCCTGCAGAATGTTCTTGTTGACTGGGATTAGTGCATGAGATCTGTGTGTCTCCTGTTCACTCATCCCTAGCGACATCTCAATCCACCATCTGCAGTGACCATATGATGTCCCACCACCTCCCATTGGGCTGCCTCTGACGGCATTGGGCATCACACCTGTATGTTAGGAATGGAGTCATGAAATGAAAAGAGGGAGATGACATAAAAATAGGTAGTGTACATGGAATAGATCACTCTCCTTCAACCTTGTGTCTCCAGAGATTGTTAAACTACAACTACTTTCATTCCTAGCAAGCATGGGCATAAGCCAGAGATGATAGGAGCTGAAGTCCAATATTATCAAGAGTCCCAATGCAAAAGATGCTTAGGCTTCTATGGGGAGAGACAAGAACCACATGTGTGAGGGTATCTGATGGAAGCAGAAGGAGGGAAGGGTTGCCTGGCATGCTCTTATTCTTATTCTTATTAATCTATACCGCCCTTCATCTGAGAATCACAGGGCAGTTGACAATATAAACAATGAAGGAGTGCGTAAACATAGAGCTTACAATGAGGGGATATAGCTCAGTAGCAGAGCTCAGCGTTCCATGCATAAGGACACAATGTAATTACTAACATCTCCAGTTAAAAGAGCCCCAGCTGAATGAGAGAAAAACACTTTGAAGGGCAAGAGAGAATTTTTGTTACTCAAGGTAGACTGTAGTTAGATAGAAGGGCTAATGGTTTGAATCAAGGGAAGGGATATGTACATCCACAATCCTCTTTCTATACCCTGCACAAGTTTCACATTATATCAATTCAGAAACTTATGCCAACTGTCCAAGGCACTGCTTCACAAGGGAGCAGAAATTGGGCTATAGTGGGATGACACTGACATAGCACTTTGCTTATTCTGAGACTTGAGGACTTTAGCAAAACAGATCCCCCACCCTGTAATTTTTTCTAATTATTGATCAGCATCACTCCTTCTAAATGTCACATGGGAAATCAGATGCCAGGCACAATAACAGCCACAGAAACAGGCCTTTCCAAATGTGAGGACCCTGTGTTGTAGTCTATATAGGCACCCGTCCTATCAACTTACATGAATCCAGTTAGGGAGGTGGATTTGGGGCTGGTGCATAGCTCCATGCAGCCAAGTTTCCCTATAACTTTAACCAGGACTGAAATGCTGTTGATAACTAAATGTAAACATGATGACCTCCAGCTGCAGTTCAGCACAAAAATGGTTAGCCCTCCACCTGCTTTTCCTGCTGTTGGAGCTGCATTGTTCTTCTAGCAAGTATTTGAACTCCTCCACAAGCAGATTGAGACAAACAATTCAAACCAATTCACTCGGTCCTCCAGCAGACATGATCATTGGTGAATTTATATCCGTTACGCAAGGAAACTTCAGAGTGCATGAATATACGGAAAAACCCAAAACCTCTTCGTTTACAACTTAGTAAGTATTTATGTATGTATTTATTTATTTATTTGTTTGTTTATTTATTTATTTATTTATTTGAGAATTGTCTGCTGGGCCCACTGATCATTCTTGATGAAATAAACACTGCATCAGCTTCTCCTGTAATCCTTCTAGGCTACATTCAGGATTATATCCCAACACTTGAATTATGTCCCCGTCCCCCCACATAACGGATCACATGACACAGTGCATGCACACCATTTGAATCACAATGCTTTCAGGGGGGGGGGAGGATTTCTCCAATATTCTTTTTTTGGGGGGGTCCCTTCAGCTCCTAGGAGTTGGATCCTACGCCGGTAATCCCATTCATGCTTATTGGGGAAGCAAAATGCATTGGACTAAAAAAAAGAAAAGGTGGGATTTGCTTCCCAAGCACTTTTTTAAAAGGCATGAAGCAGGGTAAGGAAAGATTGGAGTGAGCTGAGCTGGTTTGCAAAGAGACCCAGAGCAAATGGATCATCCTATCCCAACAAAATAAATGGCGCCTGGGTGAGACGGACCCTGCGTTTCCCAGAAGCAATCTACTCTATCATTTGCTAATGGCTTGGAGTTGCATTAAATCAGCAATTTAGAAAACTCATCATGCAGAAAGCAGGGAGGGGGGGTACTGCAGATATTGCTCATCTTCTGTTTCTCTGTCTGTTCCTGGAGCTCATTTCTGGCAGTCAAAATGTAGCATGGAGAGAGAGGGAGAGAGAGAGAGAAGGAAAGACCATCCCAGTCCTACCCTCCCATCGCTCTTCCTCTCTTACACTGTGATTCAAGGGCTGGTAAAAAGCCCTTGTGTGTTGGAGCACACTGGTATACTCAATGGTTGTTCTACAGGTTGAATTGAGAACACAAGAGAACAAGAGGTAGGCATGGATATTGCGTATAAGAAAGAGGCAAAAGGGGTTAACAGAAGAACTTAACAGCTTTTTATTTCTGAGTTTCCCATATCCAAACCCACCAATTCATCCACAGCATGACAATGAATCCCTTTGAATTCACCATTTACATAAATCTAATCAAAATCTATAAGGAGACTGCTCTAGTTTCATTAGTTTGAATAAAATGTTCCTTTCCTATGGGTTGCAACATTCAAGGTACATAGATTCACAAATCAAAAGTGAGACACAGTTGTTTCTCTTCCGCCAGTGTTGCAGTCATTCTTTTTCTCATTGCAGTATGATTCCAAAAAACTACCAGCATGTTCTTGCCTTCATCTTTGCCATGCAAGAGATCAACAAGAATGCCAAAGTCTTATCCAACATCACACTGGGATCAACATTTTATGAGAATGCTTTTAATCCTTCGCAAACTTGTCGGAACACTCTTGCTCTTCTTTTCATGGGACAACGAAATCACGCCAATTACCACTGTAATGGGGAAGATAGATTAATTGCCGTCGTTGGAGGGCTCACCTCCCAAAACTCCATTGAGATGGCCAATATATTAAACACCTACAAGATTCCACAGGTATGTGTGTAGATACATAGATACAACCACAAGGGCAGACATACACAGAAAACCCCAAAAAGCATCCAGGTTAGCTTTCAATCCCATTACGTTATGTTTTCTACACATATATCCTACATTAGATTTGGTATGGGTACATGATTTTGTTAAAGCCTCCTAGCTATGTGTTGCCAACACTGCCGTCTCAAGTAGCATTGGGATTGGGGGGGGGGGATAAACCCATAATATTAATAACCCAAGCTCTGGTTCTTCCAAACCTGGCCATGCCACAAATCATGTAATCATAGGAGCATCCAGCTTCCTGCTTTGAAACTTCTCCCGGCCTGAGACTTAATAACACCAGGGCTATATACTTAGAAAAGTAAGACCAGGTGGATAACTACCACAATACAAAAGTGTTCTTTCTAGGAACAAATAGATGGTCTTTGGATTCTTGAAAATATAAATCCTTTCCCTTTAGCTCAGCTATGGCTCCTTGGATCCAGGGCTGAGTGACCAAAGACGCTTCCCTTCCTTCTTCCAAATGGTCCCCAATGAAGAAGGTCAGTATGATGGCATTGTCTGGCTACTCAGGAAGTTTGGGTGGAACTGGATTGGCCTCCTTGTTTCAGATGATGACAGTGGAGAAACCTTCCTTCGTACTCTGAGACCAAGGCTTTTCCAAAATAATCTTTGCATTTCTTGGACACTGGTGATGCCACTAGTGACAAAATTTCTACCTAATGAGCTACTTCAACAAAAGTTGAGACCAATCATGTTTGCTCTCACACGGCAGCACATGAATGTGATTCTTGTATATGGAGACAGTCAGTCTCTAGAGGGTTTGAGACTGGTTTTAGTCTACTGTGAGGTTTTGTCTATGTACCCAGTGGAGAGGGTGTGGATTACAACAGCTCAATGGGATTTCACTGCAGTGCTGGCTGGAGACATATTCCCTTCAAAATCCTTCAATGGCACTTTGTCATTTACACTCCATTCAAATCCAGTTCCAGGGTTTCAGGACTTTCTACAGACCATAAATCCATGGCAGCCAAATCTTTATTTCATCCAGCAGTTCTGGGCCAGTGCATTCCTCTGTTCATTTCCAGATAACAATCTAATTCACACAACTTGGGAACCCTGCACTGGGAGGGAGAAGCTGGAGAAACTCACTGGACCTGTGTTTGAAATGGAAATGTCCAGCCAGAGCTACACCATCTACAATGCCGTCCATGCAGTAGCACATGCTCTCCTTAGCATGTATTCCTCAAGAACCAAACAGAAAGTACTGCCTGAGAGACGGACGCAGCCAAAAGTTAAGCCCTGGCAGGTACTGTCAACTAATCTCCTCAATGTTAGAAGCACAGGAGTTATTATTACTGGTTCATATGTTTCACAGCTGAGCCCTGGCGTGGAGGAGAGGCCTTGGGGATTTTCCCTGCTGAGCTCTATCATTGGGAGGGACTTGATCTCAGTGAAAGACCACATGCTTTGCAAGCTGCACATTCAAAGTTTGTTAAATTAATCTATCCCAGGACTCTCTTACTTGGAGCTGCACAAGGGCCAGAAGTGTCCTCTGTTATAAGAACTGAGTTGAAACCTCAAATGTATGCCATATAGCACTGTGGCAATTTAGAGGAGACAGTTTTGTTTTTGTTTTTTAGATAATATTTATTATTTTTCCAAAAACTTAAACACTGAAGAAAAAAACAACAACAATACAATATAACACATTAAATTAACAAAACAAAACAAAAACAATAAAATAAATCAAACAATTTCAATATCCCATCTTTCATTCACTTATTTCCACAACCTCCTCACACCTCCCTTTTTGTATTCCACTTCTATTAATTATTTCAGCAATTCCTTTCCATCTTCCTCTGTTTTCTATCCTATAATTATCTGAACTCATTCTAACCTTATTTTTTCCTTTAATGCTCTATTAATCTATCTGTACTTAATTCTTATAATATTTCTACTAAAGCCATATAACTTCATTCCAACATTTTTCTAACATTCATTAATTTTACAGTATTTCTGTAAATAGTCTTTAATTTTTTTTCCAATCTTCTTCCACCGACTCTTCTCCCTGGTGTCAGATTCTGTTTTGAGCTACAGAGACCAATGATTGGAGTCAGCACATGGCAGTTTCACATGTTAATGGGGGAATTTTTTTGAAGTATATATGATAAAATGTAGTAAGAATCCAAAGGTCCACTTTGCAAACGGGAGAGAGAGAGTGTGTGTATTAGCCTACAAGGTCTGTGTCTTTTTTTTCTCCTGCAATCTAGCTCCACTCCTTCCTGAAGAACATCCACTTCAACAACAGTGCTGGGGAAGAAATCTCTTTTGATGAGAAGGGGCAGCAGGCAGGTGGCTATGATCTCCTCAACTTGGTCACATATCCCAATGAGTCCTTCCAGAGAGTCCGAGTGGGGAGGGTGGACCCTCAGGCCCCCCCAGGAAAAGAGTTCACAGTGGATGGAAGTACCATCGCATGGAATCCCAAGTTCAAGAAGGTGGGTTTGGCCATTTCTTTGTTTTAATCATCATCCACTAACATCTTTTCTGAGAAGATCAGGCGATTCAGGAAAACAGAGATGGCTAGGTGAAGTGTGAGGAGAGAAGCTCTGGTACTCACTGATGAAATACTGTTTTTGTTTCTTTTGTTCAAATTTGCTGATTCAAAACTAGTTTGAAGCTAATTTGGAGCTCAGTGTTCAGAACAAGGTATTTCTGAGTAAGGAATCTGCCAGTGTTTAAAGCTCCTCCAAAATGCATTGTTGGCAACAATCTCTACCATGCGGAGCCACAGTAGAAAGAAAATCATCCACCACCTGAAGTGTGTGGTCACTAATGTTGATGGATGGAGTGCCGGTGATATCCTGTCCCAGGATGTTGGTCTCCATTAGGCTGATGGTGAGGCCAAACTCCATGCAGGCTTGGCCATAATTTTTTTTTGTTTTTTTTAAAATAAATCTTTAAAGGTTTTGTTGTTGTTGTTTAGTAGTTTATTCGTGTCCGACTCTTCGTGAGCCCATGGAACAGAGCACGCCAGGCACTCCTGTCTTTCACTGCCTCCCGCAGTTTGGCCAAACTCATGCTGGTAGCTTCAAGATCACTATCCAACCATCTCATCCTCTGTCGTCCCCTTCTCCTTGTGCCCTCCATCTTTCCCAACATCAGGGTCTTTTCCAGGGAGTCTTCTCTTCTCATGAGGTGGCCAAAGTATTGGAGCCTCAGCTTCACAATCTGTCCTTCCAGTGAGCACTGAGGGCTGATTTCCTTAAGAATGGATAGGTTTGATCTTCTTGCAGTCCATGGGACTCTCAAGAGTCTCCTCCAGCACCATAATTCAAAAGCATCAACTCTTCGGCAATCAGCCTTCTTTATGGTCCAGCTTTCACTTCCATACATCACTCTTGGGAAAACCATAGCTTTAATATACGGACCTTTGTTGGCAAGGTGATGTCTCTACTTTTTAAGATGCTGTCTAGGTTTGTCATTGTCATTGCTTTTCTCCCAAGAAGCAGGCGTCTTTTAATTTCATGGCTGCTGTCATCATCTGCAGTAATCATGGAGCCCAAGAAACTAAAATCTGTCACTGCCTCCATTTCTTCCCCTTCTATTTGCCAGGAGGTGATGGGCCCAGTGGCCATGATCTTCATTTTTTTGATGTTGAGCTTCAGACCATATTTTGCGCTCTCCTCTTTCACCCTCATTAAAAGGTTCTTTAATTCCTCCTCACTTTCTGCCATCAAGGTTGTGTCATCTCCATATCTGAGGTTGTTGATATTTCTTCCGGCAATCTTAATTCTGGCTAGGGATTCATCCAGCCCAGCCTTTCGCATGATGAATTCAGCATATAAGTTAAATAAGCAGGGAGGCAATATACAGCCTTGTCGTACTCGTTTCCCAATTTTGAACCAATCAGTTGTTCCATATCCAGTTCTACCTGTAGCTTCTTGTCCCACATAGGGATTTCTCAGGAGACAGATGAGGTGATCAGGCACTCCCATTTCTTAAGAACTTGCCATAGTTTGCTGTGGCCGACACAGTCAAAGGCATAGTCAATGAAGCAGAAGTAGATGTCTTTCTGGAACTCTCTAGTTTCTCCATAATCCAGCGCATGTTTGCAATTTGGTCTCTGGTTCCTCTGCCTCTTCTAAATCCAGCTTGCACTTCTGGGAGTTCTCGGGCCACATACTGCTTCTGCCTTCCTTGTAGAATTTTAAGCATAACCTTGCTAGCGTGTGAAATGAGTGCAATTGTGCGGTAGTTGGAGCATTCTTTGGCATTGCCCTTCTTTGGGATTGGGATGTAGACTGATCTTCTCCAATCCTCTGGCCACTGCTCAGTTTTCCAAACTTGCTGGCATATTGAGTGTAGCACCTTAACAGCATCATCTTTTAAACTTTTAAATAGTTCAGCTGGAATACCATCACTTCCACTGGCCTTGTTATTTGCAGTGCTTTCTAAGGCCAATTTGACTTCACTCTCCAGGATGTCTGGCTCAAGGTCTGCAACCACACTACCTGGGGTGTACGAGCCATCCATATCCTTCTGGTATAATTCCTCTGTGTATTCTTGCCACCTCTTCTTGATGTCTTCTGCTTCTGTTAGGTCCTTACCACTTTTGTCCTTTAGTATGGTAATCTTTGTACGAAATGTTCCTAGATTTACCACAAAAAGGGGGGGAAAGAAGAAAGGAGGTAAAAGGGATTCGTCAGCTCAAAAAGGGCGAAAAGGAGTTTAAAAGCAACAAGAAAAGAAAAAAGGACAATTAAAAGAACCAGATATTTATACAACATCATGTCTTTTCCAATAAAGGTTTCTGTAAAAGACTTCCAATCGTTCTCATTATACTTTTTCCTTAAATATTTTCCATTCTCTGTATACTTTTTGATTTAAGGCTCCCCTGATTTTTTCGGTAAGCATTTCTAATTGGAAATACTCTATCATGAGTGTTTGCCAATCTGTTATTGTTGGTGTTGTTTCACATTTCCAACTTCTGGCTACAAGTATTCTTGCAGCCATGATTGCATACATAAACAGTGGTCTTGTGTTTTGCTTGATTTCCATTGGCAATATTCCTAATAGGAAAATCTCCGGCCTTTTTTTATTGTAAGTTTAAATAATTTCTTAAATTCGTCATATATGTTATTCCAAAATTCGCTTATAATTATGCAGGTCCACCACATGTGATAGTAAGACCCTATTTTGGGGATGAAAGCATCCATGCTAAGGAAAGGGCTAATGCTCAGAAGGCTATTGAATGCTGTGCTGTCATAGGCCTGAGGTAGTTGATGGATGGATTGATGGATTGAATTTATATACTGCCCTATTCCCAGAGGTCTCAGGACGGTTCCCAGAATAAGATCAACGTATAAAACCACAAAATACATAATGAATACATACATAATGCATAATGAAAATAAAAAACCCAATAGCCCCCCACAAAAAACCCTGCACATTTTAAGAGGAAATAGTTATGTCCATTTCTACAGCTATGGCAGTTATGAGCAGTCTAAACAGTTAGAGCAGCAGGAATGTTCTCTTGTGCTGCTGTCAGTCTGTAACACTATTTATCATAGATTAAAATCTATGTAAGATGTATTAGCAATGTAAGTAACACCTACCTGCATTGTATAGTTTAATCTGAAAGTTCAAGAACATTTGGTAAGAAGGAGAAGCAGCATCTGCTGCCAGCTCCTTATTTCAGCTCTGCTCTCCCTCCAGGAGGGAATCAGCATTGGGTTATGAGGAATCAATCAAGCAAGAGGGAGAGGGTTGGCACAAGCTTCTCTTTGCCATTCAGACATGTGCTGGGCTGGCCAAATGGTTAAGTGACAGCACAAAGCATCTTTATTGGGGGGCCTGATGCTTGCCCAGGGAGCAAATGCTTGACAGTCATCCTCTAATTTCAGTCCTGTGACCTTTCTGCTGCAAAGCGGACATAGACGACAATAAGATTTATTCCATTCAAAATCCCTTGTTTGTCATTACCATTAGATGCTGCCCATTTCCACCTGTGTTGAGAGCTGCCACCCTGGACAGAGTATGTTTCCACAGCAGGGAAAGCAAATCTGTTGCTATGACTGTGTTCAGTGCCCTAAAGGGAGGATTTCAGTCCAGAAGGGTAAGTGAAGGAACCCGAGTCAACTGGAATTCTTCCTATCCAACTTTGACATTCATTTCTTAGTCTTATTATGTCTGCTTATTTTCTGTCATAGATCCCAAGCACATGTGTTAATATGTTACTGATACATATTGCCCTTTCCTCTCTCCTCCCCTTTGGATAGCCATTCAAGAGTATATTCTGTGAAATAACGTCCACATGGGAATAACCACCATTGAAATCAGGATGACATACATCTAGGAAGAAATAATTAGGATTGCATTCCATAGATTCCCTTTTTGTCAGCATTGAACCTGCAGCCAACAGATTTTTATCTTCTGTGATTAACAACTAGTGAACAATTTTCTCTACTGTATCCACACAGTTTCAGTCCTTGGGAACAGTTGTTTCTTGTCAAATATAGACTTTACCAGTGAGCAAATGACAGGCTACCTGGCTGTTTCATTCACTCCCAAATTCAATTATGGAAAGTGTAAAAAAAGAAACACTTGGGCTGCAAGCCTTGAAATGCAAAGACATGGGGCTGGATGCAGAGATAGGCATGTTTAAGGGGGAAAGACTGAAATCAATCAGTATACTCTAACCATGACAGATAAATATGAATGGATTGATTAGTACAGCTGAGATGCTCATGGAGAACCATCACTTAGTTGTGAAAGTAGACTTTGGTTCATCAGCTCAGTAATATGTTTTGTGTACAGCATAACAGACGGTATCAAGATTAATAAGTATTGCTTCATGAAATGCTAAAAGCATGCTTCTCATTTTCAGATGCAGATCAATGTGAGAAATGCCCCGATGATCACTACCCAAATGCCTTTCAGGACCAATGTATTCCGAAAAAAATAAGCTACCTATCCTATGAGGAGCCCTTGGGGGCAATTCTGGCCTCCTTGGCTCTCCTGCTTTCTCTGGTCACAGTTGTTGTGATGGGGACCTTTGGTCTGCACTGGAACACTCCCATTGTCAAAGCCAACAACTGGGGCATCACCTGTACCTTGCTCTCTTCTCTGCTTCTCTGCTTTCTCTGCTCCTTCTTATTCATTGGCAGGCCTACAAAGGTGACTTGTGTCTTGAGGCAAACCGTCTTTGGCATTGTCTTCTCCATTGCTGTTGCTTGCGTGTTAGCCAAAACCCTCACTGTGGTTCTGGCATTCATGGTGACCAAGCCTGGGAACAGCCTGAGGAAATGGCTTGGGAAGAGGCTGGCAGGATCCCTTATCACCTTCTGTTCTCTCATTCAAGCTGGCATCTGTCTTGGGTGGCTGGCATCCTCTCCCCCATTCCCAGAGTTTGACCTGCACTCCCAGAATGGGCAGATCATAGTGCAGTGCAATGAAGGCTCCGACATCATGTTCCACCTTATTCTCGGCTACATGGGTCTTTTGGCCATTGTGAGCTTCTCCGTGGCTTTCTTTGCCAGGAAGCTGCCTGATACTTTCAATGAAGCCAAGTTGATTACCTTCAGCATGCTGGTCTTCTGCAGTGTTTGGCTGTCCTTTGTCCCCACTTATCTGAGCACCAAAGGGAAATACATGGTGGCTGTGGAGATCTTCTCCATCTTGGCCTCTACTGCTGGCTTACTGGGTTGCATCTTCCTCCCCAAAATCTACATCATTATACTTAGACCTGAGATGAACAGTAAAGAGAGGTTAGTAAGGAAGAAGGATGACCATAGTTGAGAGGGTGAAAGAGATGCCGTCAGCCAGGGACCTTATGTTCTGGCAAGGAGATGTTATTTCCTTTGCTTTTATTTTGATCCTCATTTCTTTGTTTGTATGTTCCATCTTCTATGCCATCCAAGGAGTACATAACTCTCCCTCTCTTGCTATTTCTCAAAAACTCTGTGAAAAAGCTTAGATTGAGAGAAGCCATCTTCCGCATGGCTGAATGGGGATTTCAAACCTAGTTTCCCAGGGCCTTGGACAACACACTCATCGTTGCACATTAAGCTGGGGCCATGTGGTATTTATGCTTCTTTTGTAAACTTTGCTAAATATCTGCATTTTTGGCCTGCATTTCTATACCCTCAAAAGACACACACAGACCAAGTAAGGAAAATTAACCCTCTGCTCACCTGCTGCTGAGCAGAATGTGTGATGCTGCTACTTACTGTGATCTACTTCTCCAGAGTGTTGTCTGTGTGGAGAAACATGAGAATTGATTCAGGCCCAAATCCAGGTCAGGCCTTCCTCAGGTCAGGTTGTGGCTAATGTTTTCAATATCCGTTCATTTTTAAATGCAATCCTTATTTTCCTTTTGTTTATATATTTGTTCATTAAATTCATGTTACAGTAATCACAATGTTCAAATATTGTTCGTGGGTTCCATGATTGTACCAATATTCCAGGTATACAGCACAGTTAAGAGCACAGTTGTGTCCTCTTAAGAGCTCTCTGGCATATTAGAGAGAGAGGTTTGGAAGAGAAATTCACACTCTCTCTTTGCAGAGTTGGCACAATGGGGATTGCTCCAAGCACATTAACATTTGGTTTGATTTGCATCTGCCCTCATTCAGCTTTAAACAGATATTCCCCATAAAAATACTGAGGCTAGAATAAATCACAGACACTTAACCTTGCAAATAAGTGACGATTTTACTCAAGTCAACAAATGTCTTTTTTTTATTATTATTCAAAGTTATAACAAAACAGATTTTCCAAAAACGTTCACATGGCTTTTCTTCAGCTGGGAGCAATAGCTTGGCTAACAGCTTCTTCCAGGAAGACAGAGGGAGGGAGGAAGTAAATGGTTTGAAGCTTCAGGACCTGCAATACTTAGACTTAATGAAATCCATTAATTTGATCCCCCACCCACCCCTATGTTCCTTAACATCTACATGAAACCATTGAGCAGGTTCTTCAGGACTATTGGAGTAAATCTGTCAACAATATACTGGTGAAACACAGCTCTACTTTTCCTTTACATCTGCAGGTGTGGCTGTGGATGTCTTGCCTCAATAGTGGACTAGTTTAGAGCCAATAAACTGAAGCTCAATCCAAATATGTCTGACAACTGTTAGTGAACAGTTCCTCAAACCAGATGGATGAGAGGTGGCCTGCTCTTGATTGGGCTCCACTCCCTCTGAAGGAGCAGGGGTACTTCTTGATCCATTGCTGTCATTTGAGGCTCAGGTGGCCTTGATGGCATGGAGTGCCTTCCATCACCTTTGGCTGGGGGCCCAGCTGCAGCCCTATCTGGACAAGGATATCCTAACTTTATCATCCTGGATAAGTCAGTTGCTTAGACTGTGGTGCTGATAGCACCAAGGTTGCAGGTTTGATCCCCATTGTCACAGTCCGGGTTACAGGCAGTTGGAGTCCCGGCTTGGTACGCCGGGACCGGGGTAGAGGTCAGGAAGCAGGAATCAGCAGTCCAGGGGTCAGGAAGCCAAGAGTCCAGGCCAAACTCAGGACGGCCCCAGTCCTGTGAGGCCCTAGCAGTTACAGTGCCTGGCTCCTGCATGCACTCCTGACACCCGTGTAGGATGCAGGTGGTTGGACTAGATGATCCTCAGGGTCCCTTCCAACTTCACAATTCTATGATTCTATTAAACTTCTTTTTCCTCTGCTCCTGGAACCTCTAGGTTGGATTATTGCAATGTGTTATACCTAGGGCTTCCTCGAAAGACATTCAGAATCTTCAGCTAGTGCAGAATTTCATGACTAGGTTCTTGACTGGGGCAAGACATTTTAAGCATATACTGTAACACCAATCCTGGCCCAACTGCACTAGTTGCAGATTACTTTCCAGGTACATCTCAAAGTGCTGCTTTTGACCTGTAAAACCTTGAAGGGCTCAGGACTGCAGAACCTGAAGGACCTCTCTGTTTATTTAAACCAATTCAGATGCTGTGATCATCATCCAAGGCCCTTTTTGGTGCCTCAGAGAGTGGCAACAAAATAGTGGGCCTTTTCTGTGGTGGCTCCCCACTTGTGGAATTCTCTATCCAGGGAAGCTCACCTGGCAACTTCAGTACATATTGCTGCATGCCATCCCCATCTCCTAGCATTGTGAGATTCCAAGGATTCCAAACGCGTTTCCTTTGGAATGAAGTACAGCAGAGACTGTGGTGTCTTTATTATATACGGTTTATTTACACACATAAACAACCTGGAGGGGTTCAGAGCATTAACACCCCAAGAAGGCCTTCTTTCTCTCATAGCCACACCCTTGGATTCAAACAGAAATCAAGCACCGCTTTGCCTCTCTGCCTTCCCAGCATGCAACTTTGCTTCCAGTCTCCAGCTCACATAACTCTCAACTCTGTGTTTGTCTTTCTAACTACCCTAGAGTTGAAAGAGGGAGGCCCACACCTTTGCTGTCTCACACAGAGCCATTCCCTTTGTTTCCTTAATAACCCATTACCTAATCAGACTTTAGAAAATATGAATCCTTGCTTCAATTTTAACTCTTGCTGGACCTAGGAATTAGGAATGAGATGTGTCTTAGCTTACAGACTACCTGCTCAAACACATGAAATGTAAATAGGTTGAAGGTCCCAGGACAGTAGTATCCATGGAATAGATCTTTTCTTCACTACTCGTCATCCCCAGCAAGCATGGGCAGTGACCAGAGATGATGGGAGTTACAGTCTAATACTATTGGGGGACCCAATGCAAACTATGTTTAGGCTTCTGTGGGGAGAGACATGCTGTCATGTAGGACATCATCTGATGGAGGTTGAAGAATGACAGGGCTACCTGGGAAGCTGTTTTGAGGAAGAGTTTAAACATATGGCTTAGAGTGAATGGCTCTTGCTCACTAGCAGAGCTCAGCTGAGATACATAAGGGATAAAGTTTTCAAAAGCCCAAGTTGCATGGGGGAAACCTCTCTTTGATACACCACGGAGCACGATTGACAGTAATTGGAGAGAAGGGATGATGGTCTGGATCAGAAGAAGGGATATGGACCTTCACAACCCTCTTTCTATACCCTGGCCAAGACTCAAATTGAATCAATTCAGAAAGTTATACCATACATGAGAGGCACTGCTTCACAAGGGAGCAGATCTTGGGCTGTAGTGGGATGACACTGATATAGCACTTTGCTTGTTCTGAGACTTGAGGACTTTAGCAAAACAGATCCCCCACCCTGTAATTTTTTATAATTATCAATCAGCATCACTACTTCTAAATGTCACATGGGAAATCAGATGCCAGGCACAATAACAGCCACAGAAACAGCCCTTTCCAAATGTGAGGACCCTGTGTTGTAGTCTATATAGGCCCCTGTCCTATCAACTTACATGAATCCAGTTAGGGAGGTGGATTTGGGGCTGGTGCATAGCTCCTTGCAGCCAAGTTTCCCTATAACTTTAGCCAAGACTGAAATGCTGTTGATAACTAAATGGAAACATGATGACCTCCAGCTGCAGTTCAGCACAAAAATGGTTAGCGCTCCATCTGCTTTTCCTGCTGTTGGAGCTGCATTGTTCTTCTAGCAAGTATTTGAACTCCTCCACAAGCAGATTGAGACAAACAATTCAAACCAATTCATTCGGTCCTCCAGCAGACATGATCATTGGTGAATTCATATCCGTTACGCAAGGAAACTTCAGAATGCATGAATTTACGGAAAAGCCCAAAACCTCTTCGTTTACTGCTAAGTAAGTAGTTATTTATTTATTTATTTATTTATTGGAGAATTGTCTGCTGGGCCCTCTGATC